>NW_005355000.1:104730-121281 GCF_000412655.1 Myotis brandtii | reverse complement strand
CCGCTCCTTTGAAGTCCCGCCCTGCTGTGCTCAGTACCCAGTGCTCTGCACCGGGAGCCCAAGCCCAGGAAGCTTTGGCAGCGAGATCTTGTTAGAAAAATTAGGTTGTGGCATTTTGTTCCCGAAGGAATCTGGTAATTATAGGCAACATCGGGGTTGCTGCGTTAGCTGAGAGCGAAGACTTTGAAGTCAGGGAAATGGGGGTTGCACTGCATCCTGAAGCCAAGCAGCTCTGCTGGGCCTCAGTTTCCCCATCTGCGAAGAAAACGCCTTTCCTAGAGCTCTCGCGATGATGGATGAGACGATGCTTGTAAAGTGTCTGGCCCAGACCTACTCCCCCTCCCCTCCCAAAAGAAACCCTTCTTCATGAGTCACTCGTACCACCCGCCTCCTTTCCAAGCTCCCTTTGCGCGGCCTTTGCTTGGGACATCACGTGGACTAACAAGCGTTCTCCTTGGCCGTTTTCCAGGGTCGTTTCAGCATCAACCTTTACGGAACAGGCCTCTCTTTAACCGAGTCCGCCAGATGGATCTCGCAGGGGAACTATGCCGTCTCCAACATTAAGAAGTCGCCGGTAAGGGGACCGCTGAGTGGAGGGCGGGCGTGGTGTCTCTCTCTTCCCTCTCCCCTCCCTTCCTACCCCTGCCCTCTGCGGTGTACCATGTGCTGTCCCTTTCCACAAACCATTTTGCAAAGTGTCAGAAAACTGAGGAAATAAGTCACAGGTGAGGAGAGTGTCGTTGAGCGTTCTCCGTGGCGTTGTGAGCGGGACATGCTGGTGGTAGTCGGTGCGGCCAGGAGGCGGGAGCAGGAAGAAGCCACCTGGGGAGTGTGAGCACCGGGCGCCTTGCAATTAGCCGACATGAGAGACCCTTTTATGAACTTAGGGGAGAGGATGTTTAAGAAAAACCGAAATACAAACAGGGCTGGAGAAAAGGATAGCGGGTGAAATTTGTGGAGAGTTGGGGAAACACGCATGGGTTCTACAGTAGTCAGTTTTTCATGCTCTAAAACCTCGCGCCTCAAGGTGTGTCCCTGTGGCTAGAACATCAGGATCACCTGGGAGCTGGATGCAGCTTCGGGGCGCAGGCTCTGAGCGTCTGCGCTGGAGGAAGTTGCCAGGTGGTGCTAATGCTACAGCTTGAGACGCCCTGACCCGGCCTGGGTGTCCATTAGAATCACCTGGGAGAGCTTAACATGCACGTGTCCTGGCCCCGCTTGTCACGGGAGGGGCATCCCTGAAGCAGGGGTAGAATGTGAAGTTCTGGGGTGATTCTAATGTGCACTGCCCTTCCCAGCTCCCTCAGAAGCCCTGTCAACCTGTGGCAGGAACCCGCCCGGGGACTCGTGGGGAACTTACAGAAGACGGCCCATGGCCCCGGGCTGACCCCAGACATGACCCCCTCCCAAGGACCCTCGGGACTGTGAGGACGGGAGGGGGCAAGAGAACTGGAAATGGGGTGTTATTCCAAAGGAGAGCTGCCAGACAGAATACGGGAGGCCCAGTATTAGAATTAGATTTTTAAATAAACAAGGAACCCTTTTTTTATTACTATGTCTTCAGCATCACATGCAGCATATTTATTGTAAAAAGTATCTGTTGTTGATCTGAAATTCACCTCTGTTTGGGCATCCTGTATTTTTAGTTGCTAATGCTGTCAAATCAGAATATAAAGAAGCAGCTCAGTCTGCTTCCCCTTGGGAAAGGCAGAATCACCCCATTGTGACTTCCCAGGAAAATCTCAGTTTCCCGGTTCCCTTGTTTTAAGCTGCCAGAGTTATATTTCTGTCTATGAAAAAACAACAAAAAACGGTCTCACTCCCTCTTGTCTCAGCCAATCAACTGCCTCTAATTAGATTGATTGCTCATAAATCAATCGTTGCCCTGAAGGGATGGAGAGAGCTGAGAGCAGCGCACACGTGCTTTAGGATGTGCCCTGCCCTCCAGGGCCTACGTATTATTGTTTCAATGACCCAGAGGAACAAAAAACTAATTAACTGCCCAAAACCTGGTCAGACATGAAACATCATTATGTAGGAAACCATCTATGTAAACTGTGTTACAAGTTTCAATTCTGTTTGGCAGCCAAAGTCAATATCGCAGTTTTATTCACGAAACTGAAAATAATTACAGCCGGGAGCGCCACCTTGTGGAAACAATGATTACTACCGGACAAGATCCCCTGCTGCTCCCCCAGCTTTGGGCGTGGTGTCCCCTGTGCAGGAGGGAATGGGTTCCATAGTTGCCTGTCAGCATTTTCTTTTTAAATCTTGGTGTTTCACGACAGTTCAGAGAGCCTGAGCTCAAAATAACCGCCAGGGACTGTGGGGCATTCCTTATGCCTCCCCTGGAGCCAGACAGCCATCGCTCGCTGCAGGCAGCCCCTGGAGGCAGCCCCTGGAAAGGCCGCTCTTCCTGCCTGATCCCAGGGATGCTCCATGGGAATAGGCCTCGGCAGCCAAAGGCACTTGGAAGAAAACTTGTATTTTCTTTCCTTCTCGAAGCATCACAGCAAGCATGGGGCATGAGAGGTGGGACTACAGTACACAGGGTGGAAAGCTGTGACTTTATTCAAACTAGCGGCCCCCTACATCAGTGGTTCTCAGACCCGTGCCTGCGTCTGCACCACCTCCGGGGCTGGCTGGGGAGGCCCAAATGGACATTCCAACAATGTCGGGGTGGGGGGGGTGTAGAGCGCTCACCAGCCGTGGGCCTGGCTTCTGGCAGAGCGGTGCTCCCCCTGTGGGAGTGCACTGACCACCAGGGGGCAGCTCCTGCATTGAGCGTCTGCCTCCTGGTGGTCAGTGCGCATCATAGCGACCAGTTGTTCAGCCGATTTGCATATTAGCCTTTTATTATATAGGATTACTGTTCCAACATTTTCTCAGCCCTGAGGCTGGCCACAGTTTTTAGGAGCTGGTGGAGGTGGCGAAGGAAGCAGGCTTCCTTGAGATGAACGTGGAAGGCCAGGGGACTGCAGGCTGAGCCAAGGCTGAGCCTGGGCCCGCTGGTACCCACAGCACCACGTGGATTTTGTCCACATGGGACCCCACCCCACCCAGGAGTGAGGCAGGTGGGACAGCCCCTTGGCCCAGGGACCGGCCTCTAGGCAAAGGTTTTCTCTGCACCTGCATGGCTCAGGTGCTAATGCGTTTCTACTCTGCTTGTGTGTGAGGGACAGACAGACAGAAAGAGGTGTGTGGCCCAGAGCTGAGAGCGGAGGGAGAAGGAAAGGAGGTCCCGTCGGGCTGCATGGGAGAGGCACCCCCTCTGTGTGCGCCTGGGGAAGAGGGGGCTGGAGGCCTGTGTTCTGAGACCTCCGGCCTGGCCCCAGGGCCTGCTGACAATCCTGTGCGGTTGCGGAGGAGGAGGGTAGAGGAAGAGCTGTAATAGAAGAATCTCTCTGAAATGTAAAATGAGTGAAGGTTATGTTGCCGTAGAGGAGATAGACTCGGTGCCTGTCCACCTCACTTACAGCCAGTGGCGTGAAGGTGCAGGAGGTAAATGTGTGTTTGTGGGACAAGCAGGTCTCCTTTCTCTACCGTGGGCTGCCTCCCACCTGCGATTCCTTCTGAGAACCCAGCTGTCCGCCACGTGTAGAGGTCACACTGCAGACAGTGTAGTGAAACCACCTTACACACCTGTGCTTTTACGCTGTGCATCCCTGTAGAAATCAGGCACGCTTCTACAGATATTCATATGTATGCGACTCTCTGGGGCCGGATTGAAAGTGTATGTACATCCACATGCCATGTTTTATGGGCAGTTTCACCACCAGCACACGCCAAAGAAAGGTAAATGCGCTCACTCCAGGCCCAGACGTGCTGGCTTGGCTGAGGCACCGGGAGACCTCCCCTCTCAGATTGACTGAGGAAACAGAGAAGTTGGGGAAAGTATGAAATAGAAACCATCCTTAATGGTGCAGAGAGTCATTCATCTTCATATATGTAAGAGCTCAAACAGGCCGGCTAACCACATGTTCGTTGAAGTCATGGGGCTTATTTCTAGAAAGCTCCATTTGCTCTAGTGAAGAACTAAAAACAATTTACAATTACTGATCTGTTGTAGGGGAGTGGGTGCTTCTAAAATGCTGGAAAACAGACCCTTTTCTCAGAAATAGGCACTGTTTCCATGGCAACTTTATGCTACGCATTCCCCCAGTACGTTTTGTTGTTGCTGTTGTTTTGTAATAAAAATAAGTTTGGGGTTAGTTTTTATCTAAATCACAGTAGCTGAGTCCCAATTAATGAAATAACATGACAGTTGCAAAGTCATTATCAACGGTTTTACAAGTACCAGCCTTTCCTCGTCTCCATGACAACAGGCAATGATGGAGATGCACAGAGGAAATACACCCTCATGATACAGACAGCGAATATTCCACAAATATTAGGTTAAGTACTAGACCAAGCACTGTACATGCCTTCATTGACTTACAGCAAACCTGTCAGGAGAGACTGATATCACCCCCATTTCCAGGCGCCCCGGCTTACAGTTACTTAAAGATGCAGCACCGGCCCCACGCCGCCGGCCGGTCCTCTCTCTGCCAGGTCAGGAGAGAGTTTGGGTGAAGCTCAAGCTTTGACGAGACAGAGGCATTCTAGCATGTTGGCATCCTGCGACCACCAGACCAATTCCCAGCCTGGGCGAAGGTTCCTGGCTAGAAGCTTGGTCTG
Organism: Myotis brandtii; assembly: GCF_000412655.1. Taxonomy (NCBI): domain Eukaryota; kingdom Metazoa; phylum Chordata; class Mammalia; order Chiroptera; family Vespertilionidae; genus Myotis; species Myotis brandtii. The sequence goes on along the minus strand of NW_005355000.1, from coordinate 116,604 downwards.
GCATCAGATCCAGTTGCTGGCGTCAGACTCGCTCCGGAACTCACATGGGCCTGAAAACCAGGGCCATCGGGGTGATAGAAACCTCCCCACTCATCTCACTCATACTCCAAGGCATGCACATGTGAGAGAGAGAGAGAGCCTAACTTGTTCTCTTTATTTGTTAAATTGGCCAAGTTCTATATCTAATAAGAGTAGCCTTATTTGCAAGAGACTTTCCTAATTTGGCCATAAGAACCAAATATTCATGGCCTTTGACCCAGTTCTGGGAGTGTAGCCCAAATGCAGGCACACGATGGCCCATCACAGTGTTACTCCCAATAGTGGGTGGCATATGGGAAACATCTAAGATGCCAAACACTGTGCAGAGGGGGGGGGGGGGGTAGCTCGACACGGTGAATTTCCACAGTGGGGGAGACGCCAGTTAAACAAGTTCTTCCTCGCATGGTGAAGTGTTAGGAGAACTAACTAGCAGAGTGATCCGAATCCCAGGTCAAAAAGAAGAGTGCGCCTCAGCCTCATTCATTCATTCATTCATTCATTCAACAGATGCATATTTCGTATCACTCTGAGCCACACAGGGTGGGGGAGACACAGGTTCACAGTGTGAGTGTGTGAAGCACACTTATTTTTGTATTGCTGTTCATTAACTATTGCCTTATTTTCCATATGTACCCCTGCAAACATGCGTTTGCCCACCCCGTATGCTGAGCTAGGTTCTGGAGAGCCTTGAATCCTAAGCTGACATTGCCTTGCCAGCCCGGGGCTCACCTTCTAGCAGGAAGACAGGTGTAAAGGAAGAACTGCCTATCTTTACAGGCTGCTGTGTAGCAGTCACTGGGTCAGGAAGGCATGTCAAGGGAAGGACCCTGGGCTGGGTCCTGAAGGACTTTCCAGTCAAAAGTTGGACTGACCCAGTGCACGCAGAGGGCAAGGAGGAGAGCGAGCTCCAGGTAGAGGAGTGACATGTGCACAGGCCCAGTGTACAGAGCACATCAGAAAAGCAGCCCAAAGAAATTCCGGGAGCAGGGCAGGTATCTGGAAGTGACGGTATCTGGAATGAACACCCAGGACTTCAGGTCAAGGGTGGGGAACGTCCGGCCCGCGGGCCATGAAGGCCCCACAAAATCATTGGGTCTGGCCCTGCCAAGGCATTAGGGGTGCGTAATTAAATGTTTGACCAAATGTAGCAGGCTGAATTTTAAGTTGATAATTTTGTATGGCCTGTGAATGAGGTTATAACTATGCAGATGGCCCCGGGCAGAGAAGAGGTTCCCCACCCCTGCTCTAGATCAAGGGTTGGAAAACTTTCTCCGCTAAGGACAGGTTTATTTTCTCTGGACATATTTCTTTGGCTATTGCAATAGAACAAGATTTCATGGGTAAACTGTTTCCATTCTTGGCTAACAAATGAGCGACTTTGAAACTTATTTACTCATTGCATTTTTTATTTTTACAAAGAAATTATGCTTCGGAGAGATACTCCTTTTTAAACATTCTGAACTTAGGGCCTTGCTCTCCCGTGAGTTGGGAACATTGTGATGAAGGCCGAGTTTGGTAACAGGTTTAGCCGCGGCCGCCAACCCATGGTCCGCAGAACACTGTTGGTCTGTGAGGTCCGGAAGGTTGCGACCGCTGGTTTAGAGTGTTTCTCCTTACGCAGCTGTGATGTCATTGTGTGATAACGCCCAGGCTTTGCCCTCTCAATTTGATGACGTGATAATCCACCCAGCACTGTACCTCAAAAGTGTAGCATCCAGAGTCTACTTTTTTCTTCTTGTTTTGACACTAGTAATAAAAAAAATAAAGCAGAATGTTATGATATATAGTACGCCTGGCACTCAAAGCACTGTCAACTGAAGAGGTGTCCCTGTGATTGGCAGTGTGCAGAGTAGCAATATAGAGCAAGAGAGCTGTCCCAGCTACTCAACCCTGGAGTCATGGAGTGAATGAACAAGGCTACATTTCAATCAAACTTTATGGGCAGTGAAACTTGAATTTTATAAAATTTTCACCTGTCAAGAAGTATTATTATTATTATTATCATTATTATTTGCTTCTTCTAAACTATTTAAAAATGTACACATGCCCTGGCCCGTAGCTCAGTTGGTTAGAGCATCATTCTGATGCGCCAAGGTTGTGGGTTCTATCCCTGGTCAGGGCACATAGAAGAAGCAAGCAATGAATGCATCAATAAGTGGAACAACAAATCAATGTTTCTCTCTGTGTGTCTCCCCCTTCCTCTCTCTCCAAATTAATAAAAAAAAAAAATTAAAACGTCAACACTATGCTGACCTGTGGGCCATCCGGAGGTGGGTGGCAGTATGCCCTGAGCCCACGGCCGTCAACCTGCTTCGCCTCACAGTGAGGGACAGGCCTCGCTGCCTTTCAGAAGGCCCGCCCCCTGTGTGCGCAGGAGCGATTGCCTGCAGAGCCAGGGCAAGCGCTGGAAACGCCAGCCACGCGAGTAGTCTAATGTCATGCGTCTCCTTGCAGGATGGCACCCGAGTCGTGGGGACATGCGGCGGTTACTGTGGGAAATGCACTCCGTCCTCGGGCACTGGCCTGGAGGTTCAGATTTTATAGTTAAGGTAAGTCAGTTCTGTCTGTTTGTCTGTCTATCTCTCTATCTACCTCATTCTTTTCGCAGCCTGCCTCATGAGTAACAAATGTGGCCAGGCCCATTGCCCAGGACTGTCCTGCCTTTTCCTCCCCTGCTCATCTGCCCTCCACCCTGGGATCTGAGGCTTCCTGCGTCAGCTTTGGCTGCAGAGCCGGTTAAATGCTGCTACTGGGCTCTGTCTCAGCAGGTCCTGCCTCAGTGGGTCTCTGGTAGATGCAGGAATCTGTATTTTTAGGACAAAGAATTCTGGTGTGGGTGACTCAACCTTTGCGAATGCTGCCTGGGGTGTTGTAATAATAATACTTAGGGTGTTCACTGCGCCCTGACTGTGTGCCCGGCACCACGCTCAGCACTTTGCAGGCATCATTTCATGGAATCCTCACAAGAAAGCCACACGTGGGGCTGTGATCCTCGTTTCACAGATGGGAGCCGCGGCCCACACAGTAGGCAGTTGGCCTGTGGGCACAATGAGTCCCCTTGGCAGAGCCCGGGCGTGTCCTCCCAGAGCCCCTGCCCTCCTGACTGCACTGTGGCACACACTTGGGGTGCAATTGGAAGCTTGTTAAACATGCAGAACCCCAGGCCTCCCCTTAGGCCCGTGAAACCAGAATCTGCATCCCTAGGAGAGTCGTGCTTGCTGAAGCTTGGCAATCCCTGGTCCAACCACAGTATGCCGACAAGTGCCTTCTCTGCCGGGCAGAGGGCGGATTGGTCCCGCTTTTTCTTGCCCCAGTGCCCTCAGCCACAAGGGAGGAACTCAGCCCACTCATATGACCTCCCACTAACTGCCGTCCAGTTTCCAGCAGCCCATGATCCTGGGAAGCTCTTAGGAGAACCTAGTTGTCACTTATAAAGCAGTATTTCAAGGTTCAATTAAACATCTAAATTCAAAATTATGATCTCAAGTTAGGATTATTTCCTTTGCAAGAGGCAAAAGACCAAAAGGAAACTTACTGTCTTAAATAACTCAGCCATTCAAGCAGTGGGCTGGCTTCAGGCATGGCTGGATCCAGAGGCTCAAACGGAGTCATCCGGACTCGTTCTTTCTCCATCAGTCAGCAGTGCTTGTCTCTTAAACGGCTTCATCCTCAGGCAGGTCATCTCCCCGCACCATGGCCCCCGGCAGCTCTCGGCTCACACCACCCTCACAGCTCATGGTCCCAAGTAAATGCTCATCTCCAGCATCCATTCTGCACAGGAACTCTGGCTCTGGTCGGGTCACATGGCCACTTCTGAACCAATCACAATGCCCAGGAAATGGGGATCATGTACCCACCTAGAGTTGGGTGATTGACAGCTTCATTTGGAAGAGACATAGTTCCCAACGCACAAGGGGTTTGTTATCAGAAATGGGGAGATGGGATGAAGGCAGCAAAGTCAGCAAGTATCCACTAGAGATCCCCATTATATGTGTATTTATATATTTTACATATGGTAAATAAATGTTTGCGTGTGTTTTACATAATATTTACATGTACATATAGGAAAAAGCCTAGAAGGATATATACCAGTATGAGAAGAGCGTTATCTTGGGTGGGAATTTCCGGCTAGTGACTTGTTACTCTTTATGCTTCCCTGAAATCTACAGGTTTCTCATAACAAACATCCTTTACTTGTAAAATCTAAGAGAATAACGTGTGATTGTTCATTCTACATGAAAAAATGTATGCATTGCCTACGCTTGACTTGTGACCTTTGAGACAGAAGATTGACCTTTCTTGGTGGCTCATCTGTTTCCAGGTGCCCTGAAGAGGAAGCCGTGATGGATGGATGAAGGATAGTAATGCAATACCTCCACCTAAAATCTGGGCGTGTGTGTGTGTGCGTGTGCGTGCGTGTGTGTGTGTGTGTGTGTGTGTGTGTGTGGACTTGTATGCTTGTGTGTGTGTGTACATATACATATGCATATATAAACCTATATACACACACACATCTCCGGATATGGGTGTGTATATTTGTGGAATGTCCTAATGATGTAAAGTTTAATATTTATGTTTGAAATTATTTATTGTGATGTAATATTTTTGTACGTAAAATGATTCTATTATGACTGCCTTTTGCAATATTTTGTTCCTTGCAGTCAGACCACTGCATTTTACGTACTCTACATTATATGTAGTATTATGACAAAAGTGATCCTTCATTATCACGGTACACTATTGTTTACTTTCTATATGTAAATCTTTTTATTGCTCATTTTTTTTAAAAAATTGTAATTTGTTTTTTAAAACAATCTAGCTATCATCAAGGTGCTACAGCAGTATTTGCCATTTCTATGAAAGCATCATTAGCCCGTAAGGAATTTAGTGGTCACAGATTGTACCAGCTATGAATTACGTTAAGTATCTATTCAGTTTCACGTGAACTCTGGGAACAAAATTGCTGCCTTGGTGCTACTATTGTATTATTTAAGTGATCTTCAGACTCAGAAATGTAAACACATTTAATAAGGGAGGAACCGAAGGACATTGTCCAATGGACGGAACCAGTTGGCTAGAATGAGACCAGCTGTTTACCCCTGTTTTCGGACATGTCTTTCTTGGAAGAGAGTTGTACTCTGTTCTTTTTATTGTTGTTGTTATTAATATGTTTTGCTTCAGTTCATGGTGCCTCAGTCCCTCCGTGTGAAATGGAGGGCCCCACAAGTAGTGTCATTCCAGGGACCTTGAGAAAGAGAGGTCCTCTCAGCATTTTGCTAAGACTTTCTGAAATGACGTCCAAGTTTACCAGTTGCAAGATGAGGATGCATACATAGAACAGCTGGCCTTCAGCACCTCCAGAGTACCCGGAAGTTCAGAGCCAGGTGCTTAATCATTGCCTTTTGCATGAAAACATTGGCAACATGCCTTCTCCTCCGGCCATGAGCCCGAGACCCTGCCAGTGTTCGTGGCTGCTGCAGCGATCGTCATTTGTGACAAGACATGAACTGTGGAGTACCAGGTTCCCCATCTTTCTGATCATCCATCACCCCACTCTGCTACATCTTTCCAAAAGGAAGTGCCAAAGCCATGGTCCTGCCTTCCAACCTGACCGGAGGGAAGTCATTGCCAACACCCCCTGGCAGACCCTGCCACTTCCACAAACCAAAGAGATGAAGAAAAACCTGGCAGTGTTCTCCAAGCCCCGGAACTCCAGAGCGCGCCAGGAGAGGGTATACTCAGTGTATGAATATGTGCTGTTCTCCATTGTTAACACATTGCAAAAATATACTATGAATAAATACCATGACCACGACCAAACAGTTGTGTTCCACGTGGTTTCTGGACTCTCGTTCAAGTGGGAATGAAAATGTCTCTAGTTTTTAAGATTGCCAGATTGAGAAGAAATGCAGTTCCTAATCTCAGCAATTACAGTTGCTATTTTAGAGACAGATAAGGGATGGGGACTGTCCCCAAGTCTGTCTTTTTATCACTCAAATCAGTGGAAGTGATTCTTCCAAAAATCAGAGGTATAAACCTCTTATCTGTGTGACAGAGAACAAATGAACTAATGACCCAGATTTAAGTGGGATTTGGGAGCTTACCTGTCCATTTTTTTTAACAGTAAGTTCTATACTACAGACTAATGGTGTCTATAGAAATGAGAGCTTCCAAAGAAGTCTAATAGTAAGTGGACATTCACCATATACCAGGCCCTTTATTGAATTGTTTTAGCTCATCCCCACGACTACCCAGGAGAACAGGTAATAAATTTTCGTCATTCTATCGAGAAGGAGACAGAGTCTTCGAGATGCAAGTGGGCCCTCGGTCACAGACAGCGAATAAGGGGCAGTCCCTGAAGAGCTCTGACTGGATGAGTCAGTCACAAGGCCACTTCTGGAGCCCTCACATTGTCCAGTGGAGGTGGGGACCATGTGCCCATTGGGGTCATGTGTCCAGTGATTGACAGCTTCCGTTGGAACAGGGACAGTTCCCAGAACAGAAGAGTTTTGTTATCAGAAAAGGGCAGATGGTATGAAGACAGGCAAAAGCAGCAGGTGTCCACTCTAGATTCCAATTGTGTGTGTTTCATGCACACACATATGTGCATGTTGTGAGCATTTGTATGCACGCACACACGTGCAAGTGTAAAGTCTCCAAGTCCCACAGCTCACACAGTCCCAGCCCCATCCCCGTCATTCACCAGCATCATCTGAACTTTGCTTCTTGTCCCTCCCCTGACATCTGCTGACGGCCTTGGTTTCTTCACCTGTGAAATGAGGCTATTGATAGTCCTCCCCCCTGCCCTGCAGGACTGGGTGTTTGCTGAAGCCCCTCTGAGCCAGGAGCAGCCCTCAGAATGGGCCTGATCGGCAAGGTTAAGCTGACGGCAGAGAAGGCATGGGTTTGGGGCCAGTTAGGAGCGGCGTTCAGCTGCTAATCACAGAGCCTGCCTGCAGCGGCTTACACGCTGGAAGGTGTGTTTCACCGATGTGTCAATTAAACCTGGAGAGAGGCAACCCGGAGGGTGTGACAATTCCACAAAATCATCAGGGATGGAGTTTCTCTATGTACTTCTCAATTTTACACATTCCAGTGTGACTGCTAGAGCTCCAGCAGTCGCTCCCAAATCACAGGCAACAAGGAAAAAGGAACGGTGGGTGTGTAAGAGGTGGCCTGGTCCCAGACCTCTGTCCTTCTTCATAAGAGGATTTCCAGAAACCTCACCCACAGATTCCGGTTGTACCTGTCAGCAGGGATTGCGCCCTCTGGCTGCACCTGGGCTGCGGGGCACGGGGAAATAGGGCAGTTGCACAGAGAGCACTGTCACTGCAGGAAACGAGGAGTCTGTTGCTAGGAAAGAAGGCACATGGGTTGGAAAGAGGCAAATAGAAGTCTCTGCACCAGGGTCAGGTACAGAGACAGGAGTGAAGGTTTGGAAGCAGTTATCAAAGTAAGAAGAGATCACAGAGCCTGGGCAAGAGCTGTAGCCATTGCAGTGCTCAATAATTACAGTGATGTCGGTGGTAGAATGAACAAGCACTGACTGGTTAGGTGCAGGGTGGGCTGTGGGAGAGAAGGCGCTGACTGGCATGAGGACAAGATGAGGTTCCCCTTTGCTTCCAGATAGAAACAGGGTGATGGGAAGGTGACTGGGTGGGTGAATGGACAGATGCAATCTGCTGAAATCCATTAATCTTTTACATTTTTATGTCACTATGCACATTAAATACCGTCTTTCTATTTTACTCATTTATTCATCGATCCAAAGAATATTTATTGCATCTCTGCTAATTTCCAAGCTCTGTTCTGGACACTGGAGGTTCAACAATGTATCAGGGTACAGACCAAGAGGCTGCCCTTTAGGGCTGCCATATCAAAATGCCACAGATTGGGTGGCTTAGGTTACAGAAATATATTTCCTCATAGGCTAGAAGTGCAGGATCAAGGTGCTACTAGGGCTGGTTTCTGGTGAGGCTCCTCTTCCTGGCTTGGAGACAGCCCTCTTCTTGTTCTTGCTGTGACCCCACATGGGCTTTCCCAAGGAGAGAGAGAGAGAGAGAGAGAGAGAGAGAGAGAGAGAGAGATCTGGTCTCTTCCTCTTATAAGGACCCCCATCCTTTTGGATTAGGGCTCCACCCTTATGACCTCATTTGACCTTGATGACCTTCTTAGAAGCCCTAGCTCCAGATATAGTCACATTAGGAGTTAGGGCTCCAACATAAAGTTTGGAAGACAATGCATTTCATAACAGAGGCTATGCCAAAGAGACCCCAAAATAAGATGGGCATTTATTCCTCTCCCGTTGGCTGTGCAGAGATGGGCAGGCGGGGGCCTGGTGGGTGGCTCTGTCTGCATGGCATCAAAGAACTCAGGCTCCTCCTGTTTTGTGGCTTGGCCATTCTCTGAGGCATCATCCTCACAAGGCTCATCCTCACCGTGTCTGTCTCTAACCTGCAGGAAGGGGACAACCATTTTAAGGCAAGACCTGGAAGTTAAAGAAGAACTTTTATTCACAACTTATTGGCAGTTGCCTAGATGCATAGCTTCATGTAGCTGCAAGAGAGGCTGGGAAGTGTACTCTCTAGTTGGCAGTGCACACCCAGCTACTGCCCAGTGGGGCTCTGTTACTAACAGGAAGGAGGGGAGATTGGGCAGCTGCATCTGCCACAGCAGTGAACAAAACCTACAGAAATCTCTGCCTTTTGGAGCTTCCATTTTAGTGGTGACAGACAAGAGAAAAATAAGCAAGTAAAACACTGCGATTCTTTTCTTGAAATAAATCTGACCGTGTTTCCCACCATGGCCACTCCTATCCCATGGTGACATGTCCTGTCACTGCCTGAGCACCAGTGCCTTGCATTCCCAGAGCATCCACACATGCTGTTCCTCCCTCTGCTCTAGAGTGCTGATTTTCCTTCGTCTGCAGATGGATACAAAAATCATGAATAGCGAGCAAAACCTAGGATGGCGGGTGGAGAGAAGCACTAGAGCAACGGTTCTCAACCTGTGGGTCGCGACCCCTTTGGGGGTCGAACGACCCTTTCACAGGGGTCGCCTAAGACCATCCGAAAACACATATATAATTACATATTGTTTCTCCACCGCAGTGGCCCTGGGAAACTCTCCCTGTCACCAACAGGTGGCAGCAGAGGTCCGGCTCTGTCATTTCAGTCTGGAGTGGGCCACTGCACTGTTAGCCTGCAGGGTTTTGCTGCTAGCTTTTTTTAAAGGTTTTTTACTGTGGTAAATACACGTAACAAAATTTAACATCTTAACTGTTTTTGAAGTGCACAGCTCAGTGGCATTAAGGACATTCACATTGTTGTGCAACCATCACTACCATCCATCCCCAGATGGTGGGACCTCTTTCCTCTTACAAAACAGAAACTGTGTCCTAAACATCCCCCACCTCTTTTTCTACTCTACTTTGTGTCTGTAAGTGTGATGGCTTTAGGCACTTCCTGTAAGTGGAATCATACACTATTTGCCTTATTTCCCTGAGCATAACATCCATGTTGTATCATGGCTCAGAATTCCCTTTAAGAAAATATTTTTCAATTACCATTGACATACAATATTATATTAGTTTCAGGTGTGCAACCCCATGATTAGACATTATGTAACTTACAAAGTGATCACCCTGATCATTCTAGTACCCATCTGACACCACACATAGTTATTACAGTGTTATTGGCTATATTCCCCATGATGTATTTTACATCCCTGTGACTATTCTTATAACTGGTAATTTGTATTTCTTAATTCCTTCACCTTTTTAAACCAGCCCCCAACCCCCTCCCATCTGGAGACCATCAGTTTGTTCTCTGTATCTGATTTTTCTGCTTATTTCAGAGGTGATTTTGCAAGGACATTTTGAGGTCCTAGGCCCTGAGAAGATTATGTTATTTCCCTCAAACACATACCTCAAAATTAAAAATAAGTCCAGACCGTGAATTTAGGGTGTGTATTTTCATGAAGACTATTTTTTTTAAATATCAAATATCAATTTCTCGAAAAAACCTGAAGACCATCTTTGCTGCAGCCAGAGCGCAGGTTTCCTCGGCTCGGTAGGTGACCAGCTAGTTTTACATGATTAATCCCAATGATACCCAATAAGGACTCTGAGCCGCGAGTTTGACATGCTGGCCTTACAGGCTATTGATAGGAGTGTCTGTGTGGTTGAGGATGGTGTTTGTACATAAAAAAGACAACTAATATTCAATTTATTACATTTCCAAGTACAAAAACCTAGTTCTTAAAAGAACTTCAGAGTTCAGCTTACAAATCCTATTATTATACTTATCAGCCTAGTGTTTAGCAATTACTTTTTGAAAAACTTCTGAATGCTGTTTGCTCCATTCATGACTTAGACAATTAAAAGCATTCTAATATTTTGTACAGTATTTATGCATTTCATGAATTTTATTCCTGTCATACGTCCTTCAATTATCTAACTTATGAAAGTCTTTTCTAACTATTTAATCTTTATAAACACAAAAATATAAATATTATATGAATCAGTAGACTTAAGGTTCTTTTAAATATTTCAAAGTGGAAAATTAATTTAGTATGGTTTTAACTTAAAACACATTTTAAATTGGCATTATAAACTACCACTCTAACAGCTCGAATGTTTAAAATCGTGTCTATTATATAAACTATTAGCTATCAAGTTTTCACATGTTCCTTAGCACACAAATGTTCATACGGGGGTCCTGATTCCCTTGAGCATTTTTAGATCTTAGCTCTTGCTCTTGGCATGACTAAGAGTCCTGTGCTCACTCAGCGCTGTAGACTCAGGTAAAGCTCACTCAGCGGGCCGGTCAGGTAAAGCATGAGAGCAGCAGATCACCAGGGTGGTTCTTCTCACTCCAGCTCTGCACTCACTCATTTCCTATTGCTCTGCAACAAATGACCTCAACCCAAATGTTACGTTTCAGTTCTGGCGCCCAGCCCTCTAAAATGGACCAGCGAGTGGGCTGTGTTCCCTCTGGAGCAGTGGTTCTCAACCTTCCTAATGCCGCGACCCTTTAATACAGTTCCTCATGTTGTGGTGACCCCCAACCATAAAATTATTTTCATTGCTACTTCATAACTGTAATTTTGCTACTGTTATGAATCGTAATGTAAATATCTGATATGCAGGATGTATTTTCATTGTTACAAATGGAACATAATTAAAGCATAGTGATTAATCACAAAAACAATATGTAATTGTATATGTGTTTTCCGATGGTCTTAGGCGACCCCTGTGAAAGGGTCGTTCGACCCCCAAAGGGGTCGCGACCCACAGGTTGAGCACCGCTGCTCTGGAGGCTCCAGGGCAGAATCTGCCTCCTCACCATTTCCAGCTTCCGGAGGCCGCCTGCATTCCCTGGCTTGTTGCCCCCTCCTTCATCTTCGAAGCCAGCAGGGTAGCATCTTCAAATCTCTACCTCCCTCTCTGACCTCTGCTTCCATCATCATGTCACCTTTTCCTGAGTTTGACTCACTTGCCTCCTTCTTCTAAGAACCTGTGTGATTGCATAGGGCGCACCAGATGGCCCAGGATCACCTCCTTGTATTAAGAGCCTTAACTTAATCACATCTGCAAATGCCCTGTAGAATGCCAGGTAGCATCCTCACAGGTTTGGAGATTAGGATGTGGACATCTCTGGGAGGTCATTCTGTCTATTACACCTTTTCCACACATTTAAGGACCAGAGATACTGGCCAGATGCTGATATGATTGTCCAAATCCCTAATAGGCCACACTGGCCTTTAGGTCAATGACCTTTAACTTCAAAAGAAGGACGTTCCATAGCCCATGTTCCTGGATTAAAATGCCACATA
>NW_005355000.1:89677-104718 GCF_000412655.1 Myotis brandtii | reverse complement strand
TCTATAACAGGTAGACTGCTTGATTGAATTTTGCATGTTGTTCTTATATATAAACATCTTCCTGTCTTGCTCCAAAGCCTTAACAAGAACTCTGTTTTTAGATATACTTCCTAGGACATGGGATTCTTATGGTGCTAGAGTGGTGGTCTGGGATCGCTCTTGTCTCTGTCCTGCTTCAAGGCTTATGGGGCCTCTCTTAGCTCATGACAGTCTTTTAGGACATGAGCCACTGTTAAGTACAGAAACTTTCTTAGATAGACTTAGTAAGGTGCTTTCTTTGTCTTTCTTGATAAGCCAGGATACTTCTTCACTGCTTCATGCTCAGCCTCACAGGGGCTGAACAGAGCCACATCTGGGAGCCTCTGAGCCTAGCACAGCCAGGGCCTAAGGAAGGAGACTCAGGGGGTTCCTGTGTGGTCCCTGGACATACCCCAAGCTTCCTCAGTCAGCGGCTGCAGGGATGGGGCCTGAGAATCTGCCTTTTGACAGGCTTCCCAAGTGACCTATGCACAAAGGGAGCCCCACCTTTCTGAGGCTACTTCTTCCCACTCGGCAGGGAGTCTCTGGACAGTGGCAGCTCCCCTCACCCCACCACTGCAGCACTTAGCGTTTGCCCAGTGTGTGCAGTCAGTACCCACAGGCTCTGCAACAAGATGGAATGGCTTGTCTTCATTCCCCCACTCCCTGGCTGTGTAACCTTGGCCATGACTCTTAACTCCTGGCTTCACCTTCCTTTTCAGTGAAATGAGGGATGATAATGACACCCATGTCATGTGGTTGCGGTGAGGATCCAACATGCTATTACATTTAGAACACTGCATGTAGTGAGTACTCGGTATCTCTCAGCTATTAGAAAGTACACATAATGCATGAGTAAATGCATGCATCATGCATGCTTCGATTTGGGAAAGGCTGTTGTGGGGAAGGTATGAAGGTATTGGCCCCAACTTTTACCTCAACTCCATATCCTAGAGGTGAGAAAACTAGGGTTTGTGTAAGATTCCTCCTCAGATTCCATCTGCTCACAAAATACTGCAATTCTTTCTCTTTCCCAGAATGTGGATCAAGGATTATGTCATGACTAGAAGGGACCTGAAAGGGTATACTAACATAGGTCAATAATAATAATAACTTCATCACCAGAATAATTAAATTGTATTTACTGACCATTTTATTATGTGTAATGGTTAATTCTGTGTGTCAACTTGGCCAGGCCAGGGTGCCCAGGTTGACCAAACACTAGTCTAGATGGTTTTAGTCAAACACTAGTCTAGAGGTAGTTGTGAAGGTGTTTCCTAGGTGTGATGAACATTTTAATCAGTAGGCTGCGAGTAAAGCAGATTACCCTCCACACTGTGGGTGGGCCTCATCCAATCAGTTGAAGTCCTTAAGGGGAAAGACTCCGTCCTCTGAGGAAGAGGGAATTCTGCCTCCAGATGCCTTCAGACTGCACCATCCGCTCTTCCTGGGCCCCAGTCTGCAGCCTGCCCTGCACCTTTCAGACTTGCCAGCCTCCACGGTTGTGTGAGCCATAGAGTGAGTCTCTTCCTTAAATAAATCTTTCCAGATGGTTAGATAAATGGTATAGTATTACATATTCTATATCTACATATAATATAGTAAATTCTATATACCTATACCTAGGTCTATATCTATACCTATATCTATATCTATACCTATATCTCTATATCTATACCTATATCTATATCTATATCTATATCTATATCTATATCTATATCTATATCTATATCTATATCTATATCTATATCTATATCTATATCTATATCTATATCTATATCTATATCTATATCTATATCTATATCTATATCTATATCTATATCTATATCTATATCTATATCTATATCTATATCTATATCTATATCTATATCTATATCTATATCTATATCTATATCTATATCTATATCTATATCTATATCTCTATACCTATACCTATCTCTATATCTCTATATCTATATCTATAGCTTCTATTATATCTATATCTATATCTACATCTATATCTCCATATCTATACCTAGCTTTATATCTATACCTAGCTCTATATCTATACTATATCTATATCTATATCTATATCTACATCTATATCTCCATATCTATACCTAGCTTTATATCTATACCTAGCTCTATATCTATACTAGTATATCTATATCTATACCTATACCTATACCTATCTCTGTATCTCTATATCTATATCTATACCTATACCTATACCTATACCTATATCTATAGCTATACATCTATCTAAAGATAGAAAACTCCTACGGTTCTGTTTCTCTGGAGAACCCTGACTAGTGCACTGTGTGAAAGACCAGAGCCACTCCGAAGGGTACCATTCGCTTGGAGGCCTAAATACTTTGCACATGGTCTCCTCATGACAGCTGTTGAGGGGAGCCACTATTTTTATTCCATTTTAAAGATGAGGAAACTGAGGGTTAAGAGAGTCTGACAGCCTGACTCCCAAACCCAGAGTCTTCACCACTCAGTGTAGGTGAGATGTAGGTGAGCAGCTGCGCCCGGAATATCAGATCATTGAAAGGGCAATGCCGAAGCTAAAGCCAATATCTCCTCACTCCCGACACGCTGACGGGCCACACCAGGAGCTTCCACACAGAAAGAGGAGGAATGAGAACCTGTTGCCCCTGAGCGAGCCGAGGAAGACAGAATCGCAGGCCCCTTCCCGGGGGTTGCTCACCTACATTCCGACTGGCAGCTGAGTCCCAGCCCCTGGGAGGCAGGATGAGGTCATGTCCATAGACTTCCCTCCCATCCCGTTTCTCTGTGGCCCCACTTTCACTCTGACTGAGAAGCATTCAGAACGCCTTCCTCAGTGTCCTGAGCAGCCAGCCAGCCATGCTCCCACCAGGAAAGCAAGGGCCAGAGGCGCTGGACTCACTGGCACCCCCTTGATCTTGGGCCTGAAATAGAAACTCTTTGTGGGAGGAACAAGCCAAGCCCTTCGCACAACAGCTGCCCTTCGCAGAGAGACCTTAGGAAGCCCAGTGTTGTCTGAAGGGAGTTTGTTTCCCATCTCCCCCAGGAATCAGCCCTCTTAGGAAACAGTGGTAAAAGCAGCTGCTTGGCCAGTTTGGGCTAACCCAGGGGCTGGCCAATCCATGCTTCTTGTGCTATTTACAAAATGTTTTCTTTGTAGTTGTCCTTGAAGCCCCAGTGGGACTAATGGCTTTAACCACCAGCCACACGTTTCAAAGTGATCTCCACGTCAGGAAGCCATTGTCGCTCCGAAGACTTAATTGGTACAGGATGCGAGCCCTTCTGAGAGGCCGCTTCTGGCCAGGCCGAGGAGCTGGTTCTCAGCACCGTTCCCAGGTCTGCCTCCCGGTGCGTGTGAATCACCTGTGGCTCCGTTTTCTAGGCAGCAGGAGGTTTCCTTGGTAATGAAACAGCATTTTAATCAGAGGTGGCTTTGTGGTCACAGAGACCCAGTGCTGTGTTGGCATAATCTCAGGGAAGGACACAGAATCGGTCTTTGCAAGTGCGCGGTGGTTGCGGGTGGGTTTCTAAAATCTGCACAGGTGGCTTCCTTCCCTGGAACCCAGTTCCTCGTTTGTAAATCGGAGTCCACACAGCATGTATCTCCTAAGGAAGTTCAAGGATGACATGGCACGATGTGCGCAGGGCTCGGGCCCAGACCGGCCCACAGTGAGTGAAGTGAATGTCCATCATCCCTCCCTCCCTCGATTCATGTCATCGCCATCATCATCCTTCCCACCGTCAACATCCTTAAGTCAGATAATCTTTTTAGAGCCGCCATGAACCCAGAAGATATAAAGAAGAAAAACCACACCCTATCTGGTTTGGCTCAGTGGATAGAGGGTCGTCCTAAGGACTGAGGGGTCCCAGGTTCGATTCTGGTCAAGGGCACATGCCCAGGTTACTGGCTCGATCCCCAGTAGGGGGCATGCAGGAGACAGCCGATCAATGATTCTCTCTCATCATTGATGCTTCTATCTCTCTCTCCCTTCCTCTCTGAAATCAATAAAAATAATATTTTTTTAAAAAAGAAAAATCACTAATTTAATCACATAAAAGTAAAAAAATTTATATATGAACAAATAAACAAGCAAAACCATATACAGGGTCTAAAGATAAACTAGGAGAAAACTATTTGCCAGATTAAGGCATTATTTCATTAACAAATATGAACAACCTGTTAAAGAAATAAGTGCTTACTGAAAAAAATTTAAAACAAAATAAAGAATGAAGAAAGAAAAAAAGAATAAGAATAAAAGGAAAACTTAGAAAGAAAAATGGTGAAAAGGCACAAACAGGTCGTTTTTAGAAAATTTAAAATAAATGACAAGCAAATAAGATTGCCCAATTTATTTCATAATCAATAATATATAAATTAAAACATCAATGAGAATCTTTTTCATTTGTCAAATGAAGAAAAAGTGACACTATTCAATATTTACAGAAGTATTCTCCCCTGCACTGCTTTCTTTTTGTTTGTTGTTGTTGTTAATCCTATTTTTCCTTTGATTTTTACAGAGAGTGGAAGGGAGGGGCGGGGGGGAGAGAGAGAGAGAAACATGAATGTGAGAGAGACACATCAATCGGTTGCCTCCTGCATGGGGGATTGAACCTGCAACCCAGGTACATGCTTAACCAGGGGAATTGAGCCTGCAACTACTGAGCCACAGGGGCCAGGGCTCCTCCTGCAATGCTTTTAAGCCATGTTGATTGGAGTATAAATTGGTGACTTTCAGAAGGACATTTCAGTAATTCTCTAAGCTAAGAGT
The DNA here is from genome assembly GCF_000412655.1 of Myotis brandtii. Classification (NCBI taxonomy): domain Eukaryota; kingdom Metazoa; phylum Chordata; class Mammalia; order Chiroptera; family Vespertilionidae; genus Myotis; species Myotis brandtii. The sequence continues at coordinate 99,940 of NW_005355000.1, read as the reverse complement.
GTACCTTATGAATACTTTCCTGCCCCAGCAGGCATTGCTCAGTAGTTAGAGCGCCAGCCAGTGAACCCAAGGGTCAAGGGTTTGATTCTGGTCAAGGGCACGTACCTGGTTGGGATACATGCCATGCGGAGGCAACCAATTGATGTGGCTCTCTCACATCAATATTTCTCTCTCTATCCTCCCTCCCCCTCCCTCTTCCCTTCCACTCTCCCTTCCACTCTCTCTAAGACAAAATCAATGGAAAAAATATCCTCCAGTAAGGCTTAACCAAAGAAAACAGAGAATACTTTCCCAAGGGTATGACAGGACTAATATGTGTGTATTGCCATCTATCTAATAATAGGGTAATATGCAAATTGGTCAGGACACTGTCACATAATGACCAATCAGCAGGCTGCATGTGCAGCAGGAGTAGGTGGGCAGGGACTTGCGCTGCCTGGGGACGTGAGGTTCGCATTCCCAACCCCGGCAATGGGCAAATAGCAATATTAAAATATTTCCTCTGATTAATTCCCTTTAATGTGCACAAATTTTGTGCACTGGGCCACTAGTATTATAATAGTAAAAGTCTGGGAAATAACCTAATTGCGCCTTATAATAGATTAGGAAAGTAGATTATGATAAATTTATATAATGGTGTATTATATTATACTAGAGGCCCAGTGCACAAAATTCATGCACAGAGGGAGGTGGAGGTTGCGGGGGGAGAGGTCCCTCAGCCCGACCTATACCCTCTCCAATTTGGGAGCCCTCAGGGGACGTGCTACTGATGACATCTTGGGCCCACTCCCCGTGGTTCTCTGCTCTCTGTGGGCCTGCCTGCTCCAAACCACCAGGATGGGCAAGAAGGCCCTGCTGGGTGCTGCTTGCGGGCCCCGATTGCCTGCTCCCCGGTCTCTGTGGTGACCATTCAGCAGGCCCTGCTGGCTGCTGTCTATAGGTCGCTGCCTGCGGCCCTGCTTGCCTGCTGGGCTCACGTTGCCAGGGTGACACCACCAGCATCCTGCTCAGCCTCTATGGGCGCCACCATCTTTCTTGCCGAGTGGTGGTTAATTTGCATATTACTCTTCTATTAGATAAGATAGTTATTCGTCTATATCAATATTTATCTGTCTATAGTTATCTATTGCTACATAACAAGCCACCCTAAACTTAGCAGCTTAAAACCACAATTGTTTTATCTCACAGCAGTGTCTATGCAGCAGGGGTCCAGGTGTGGCTTAGCTGGATCTGAGACCCCTTCAGTGTCTCCTAGGGGCACCTTGGTGACAGGGACCCGGCTGCAGTCATTGCTAGGCTGCCTGCGGAGGAATCTGCTCCCAGCTCATTCTCAGGGTTGTTGGCAGGATTTGGCTCCTCGCAGGCTGTTGGTGGGGCTGTCCTCAGTCCCTGGCCCAGCGGCTCTCCCCAGGGAGCTGATGACAGGGCATCTTGCTTCATCCGAGTGAGCAAGCGCTAAGAAAGAGCCAAACAGGGTGTCAGCAAAATGGAGTCAGGGGCTTTCATAACCGAATCTCAGCGGGGGCATCCAACTCCTTCACTTATACTTTATTCACTAGAAGCAAATCATCAGCAAATTTCAAATAGAGTGAGTTCCCACTCCTAAATTCTTCAATATCCACCTCTAAAAAAATAAGGACTTTCTCTTCCTTAACCACAATGCCTTCTGACATCTAAAATAATTACAATAGTTCTTCGTTATTACCTAAGATCCTGTTTCCCCCTTAAAATGCTTCCAGTTGTCCCCAAAATGCCTCTTACAGGTGGTTTATTGGAACCACAATCAATTAAGACCCACACATTGCAAACATTTGGTTGTGATATCTTTAAACTCCCTCTCAGTCTAAAGCACCCTCCCTTTTCCATGCCACTGATTGTTGAGAAGAAAGGCCACCCGTGGTCCCACCTGCATTTTTCTGAGTGCTTCCTGGAGATGTCCTTGAACTTGATCCTCTACCCCCTGCAGTTCCTATAAACTAGGTGTTAGGTTTACAGACTTATTCAGCAAGACTATTTACCAGCAATGCTGTGTCCTCCACATTTTATTTTATCAGGAGGCACATAAAGGCTGGTCGTGCCACTACTAGTGATTTGAAGATTGGTCAGAGTGGTCTTTTAAAAGTGTCCATATCACTCTTCTGTTGGAAACCTTTTATCTACCATCACCCTGAGAATAAACCCCAGCTCCTTACCACAGTCTGGCTACAGATTAATTCTTTCCCCATTGGTTACTACACTGCAACCGCAGCCAGACACCATCTCTCAAGTTCACCAGCCTCTTTCTCAGCGGTGGGCCTTTACTTATTGCTTAGGATGCTTAGCCTGGGGACTCCGCACAGCTGGTTACGCTCACCCCGTCCCGGCAGCTCTCCTTCCCAAACCCTCTCTAACCCATAACCCTGCTTCGTTTTCTTTCTTTTTTTAAAAAAAATATATTTTATTGATATTTTACAAGGGATAGAGAGTTAGAAACATCGATGAGAGAGAAACATCGATCAGCTGCCTCCTGCACACCCCCTACTGAGGATGTGCCCGCAACCAAGGTACATGCCCTTGACCGGAATCGAACCTGGGACCTTTCAGTCCGCAGGCCAACGCTCTATCCACTGAGCCAAACGGGTTAGGGCCTGTTTCGTTTTCTTTTGCCATTTATCACACACTGAGATAGTTTTATCTTGTTTTGCTTGTGCATGTCTACATGTGTGTATGGGTTTATTGTCTGACTTTCCAGACTGGATGTAAACTCGTCAACGTTAGGGACCTTGTCATGGTTGCTTCCCACTGTATCTCAAAACCCAGAACAGTGTCTTATACTTAGTAGATGCTGGGTCATTTTTTGTTAGCAAATCAAGGAGCCTCAGCAGAATGTTTTCAAGGTGGTTCATGCTCAGATACACCTGCCTGGCGAGAATAAAGGCAGCGCTGGCCCTGCCGGTACTCCTGGGTGTGGGCTGTCTTGTTGCACTGAGGTGTCTGGAGGGCGTGTATGTTTCACACCACAGACTGTGCTCTTCAGAGCGTCCCGCAGGCCAGCAGCCCCAATGCTCCTGGGAGCCTGTGGGGACGCAGACTCAGCCCCGCCCAGGCCCACTGAATCCAAGCTGCCTCCTCAAGATGCCGGGACTCACTCGTGCACTGAAATTTGAGAGGCCTGGCTCTGAAGCCTGGTCGATTCCATGTCTCCTGCCCACCCTGCTCTCCAGCTACACCCAGCCACCCCACCGTCAGGCTGTCATGGCCCACCCCAGGAAGCGGCTCCGGTGCCTCCCAAACTATTTACCTAAAGACTTATCTCCCCCAGGCTCCTTCCCTCCGGATTTCCTCCTGTTTGTCATATGTAAACCATGTTGAATCTTCCCTCCAAGGCCCTGTGTGAACTGGGAGGTCTTCACATCTGCAGGTATCTATTGACATATCTTAAGCAAACAACTTTAAATGTTGCCACTGGCGTCCTGGACCCAGCTTTTCCTTTCATCTTGCCTGGTGAGCAGATTGAAGCTAGCATTTATTTTCAAAGCCTGAAGATTCTCAATGTTTCTTACATGTGGGCTGAAGCCAGGAGGACTGGGTCCGTGCAGGCTGAGTGCACAGTCCGGGCTATCAACCTTGGTGGCGGCGGTGGGCAGTGTTTCACACAAGCGCCGTTTGTTTGTTTGTTTGTTTGTTTGTTTATTCATCCACCCATCTGTCCATCTGTCCGTCCGTCCATCCATCCATCCATTTGAAAGGCATAGGAAGATGTTGGCGTGGTATAGAATGAAGAGCTTTTAAGCCCAGCAGAAAAGGAGATGAACTAAGCACAAAATTAGCCTCACAAGGGTGAGCCGTGTAAATGGAGTCACATCCTCCTGGAGGCCAGTGGGGGACTTCCTGGAGGAGGCAGCCAGTATAGATGCCCCTGAAGAGCTGACAGCCCAGGAAGGCAGGGCCCGCGCCCTGTCCCAGGACCTGGCCATCTCCCACTGGCCTTTGTCTCATCAGAGTGTACAAAGAGCTGAGATCATATGGGGTGGGGAACCTTCTCTCTGCCAAGGGCCGTTTGGATATTTATAACATCATTCTCGGGCCATACAAAATTATCAACTTAAAAATTAGCCTGCTGCAGTTGCTCACACATATAATTAACTCACTCCCATGCCCTGGCAGGGCCAGACCAAAGGATTTTGATGGCCTTATATGGCCCTGGGGCCGCATGTTCCCCACCCCTGATTTAGGACCTAGAGGCAAAAAGTAGTCATCTTCACTCACTGGACATTTTCCTGAGCACAGGTAGGGCCCGCGCCCTGTCCCAGGACCTGGCCATCTCCCACTGGCCTTTGTTTCATCAGAGTGTACAAAGAGCTGAGATCATACGGGATGGGGAACCTTCTCTCTGCCAAGGGCCGTTTGGATATTTATAACATCATTCTCGGGCCATACAAAATTATCAACTTAAAAATTAGCCTGCTGTAGTTGCTCACACATTTAATTAACTCACTCCTATGCCCTGGCAGGGCCAGACCAAATGATTTTGATGGCCTTATATGGCCCTGGGGCCGGATGTTCCCCACCCCTGATTTAGGACCTAGAGGCAAAAAGTAGTCATCTTCACTCACTGGACATTTTCCTGAGCACTTAGTATGTGCTAGAACAGCCCTAAGGACTGAGACTGCAGCAGTGAGTGACATGCAAAATATTATTCTTATGAGGCTTATATTCTGATGAGGGATAAACGTGATAAAGAATGTTTAAAGTCCTCAGTGGTTTAAGGGTATAGAAAATACTATTCTGAAGTGCATCTTGGTTTTAGAAGTTAATGATTAATTTATTAAAAGTCAGATGTTAAAAAAGCAAGGGTTTAAGCTCAACCATACATCTTCCTAAGAGACATTTGAAAAATGTTTGATTGCATTTGCAAACTTAATTAACCTACATTTATAAAGCCTGAGTATTCAGTTTCATTTTTAGTAGCTCATTTGTATTATTGACAGATCTTTCTAGATGCTTAAATAATTTCTATAAAGCTATTAAATTAACAAATATGGTAATCCTTAAAGTGTCTAAAGTGTTCTAAAACTACATATTATAAACTTAGTAAGATTTTAAATTAAAATCCTAAATCCAGATCTGTTATTACTCAATTATGTATTTTGAATGGATGTTCGTTACTCGGCTAAACTGTTCATTCTAACTCACCAAATTCTTATAAACAAAATAAGCAATTTCCTAAGACCAGTTTGAGGAGGCTGAGTTGCTTTCGGAGCACATCTGGTTGCCGCCCTTTAAGACACCCCCGTAGACGGCCGGATGCTTGGGGGGCTCTGCTATTCAGAGAGGCCTCCACTGGTTAGAATAGGTTTCTGTTCCTGGCAACTGGACACACCCCAATCCCTTCCATCTTTTATCTTGTATTTGTTTTTACCTGCCTCTCTTCCGGAAAGGATGTAAAGCTCCTAAGACTGAAGAGTAAACAACAGGCCACAAAAGCTAAAAATGGGACAAAAGTCCCCTCACTGGGCCCCTCTGCCTGGGTCTGCGCCCGGCTCCCGCTCCGGCTCCGGCTCCGGCTCCGGCTCTGGCAGGGGAACCCGAGTCCCATCTGCTGGCCTCTGCAGCCGAGCACTGAGCATGCTCCTATCTTTAAAGTCCCGGTGCACAGCGGGTGAGCAATAGCATTTGTCCAGAGAGTCTCTGGGGATATAGCTGTGAACTAGACATTAACCTTCCCCTCCTGGAGCTGCCTTTCTGAGGCGGAAATCAGCCAAAAAGGATGCAGGTGCTCACGGTCTCGCTTTTTATTGGGTAACTTAATAAAATACTTGCCATGCCATGCATGTTGCAGAGAGAAAAACAGGAGTCGACCAAGGATGGCGGGGAGCACTATGCTAGACGGCGTGGTAGGAGAGCTCTCTCAGGAGGTGATACGGCAGCCAAGACCTGAAGGACGGGAAGGGCCAGCATGCAGAGTGGCTCAGGCCGTCCCAGGCCGAGGGGGAAGCATGGGGGACACCCTGCGTGAGACAGCCTTGGCCCTCGACAAACCCAAGGAGGCCATGGAAGTGCAGCATGATGAGAGATGAGACTGGGCTGTGTGGCCATAGCGAGGAGTATGGGTTTTATTCCAAGTACACGAGGGAGCTAGGGAAGGATTGTGTGCTGAGTCTCCGTTCTTTCCATATCGCCTTCCCCTTCCTCCTCATGAGAGCACCCAGGGTTGAACTGGGCAGCGGCTGCCTGGAATGTGGGCTCCTTGTCCAGCCTCCTTTGTAGGTGTGGGCACGGGGCTTAAGCTCCAGCCCTCACAGGCAAGCCTGGGTGGTGTATGTCACTCCTGAGACGTGTCTTTGAAAGAAAGAGCGACCCTGCCCTTGCTGCTACCCGGGTCACAGACTACATGGCTGGACCCCAGCACCATCACGGACTTCGCAGTGACCTTGGACGTGGAGGCCAGGGAGGGAGGTGCCACAAGCTGAGAGAGCCTGATTCTGACCCCACTGAGCTACTGCACCACGTGTGTTGGATAACCCAGCGCCAAGTGCTTCTATGAGAGAGACTGTTAGTGTGTGACCTGTCACAGCTGAACTTAATCCTACAGATGGAGGTCCTCGGGAGGGAAGGACGCGGTTGTTTATCATGTGAGGAGCTCTCTAAGGCTGCTCTGCTGTGAAGAGAACGGATTAAAGGGGAATAACTGCATGGAAGCAGAGAGATGGGGCAGAAGCCACTGCAACTGTCCAGGTAAACGAATGAATGAATGAGTGAATGAATGAATGAATGAATGAATGGACGAACTCCCAGTGCTGCCTGCTTTCTCACTCTGATGATCTGATCTTTGCCTCCTGTTCCCGGGCGCCTTCCCTGCAGGCTGCATTAGTTGCTTTGGTGGCTGCCTTATCAGCACATCATAGGCTGGATGGTTAGACAATAGACATTCATGTCTCACAGCTCTAGACTGGGGAGTCTGAGCTCAAGGCGCCAGCAGACTCGGCTCTTGGCAAGGGCCCTGCTCCTGGCTGCAGACGGGCGTTCTCCGTGTCCTCACAGCGGACAGAGGAAGCTCTGGCGTCTCTTCCCACAAGGGCACCGATCCTCCACCCTCATGGCCTCGTCTAACCCTGAGGCCCTCACATTGGGGGTTAAGGCTTTAACGTAAGAATTATGGGAGGGGGTGTGATTTGGGGGGAAACCTAGACTTCTGCTCCTGTGTGTCTCTCCTTTACTCTCACACAGAACACCTCACTTCTGATACTCTGATCACTTCTGATGTGCCCACCCCCCAACCAATTCTCTGACCCCAGGTGGGTGTCCTGTGTAACTGCATTCTGACACCATTAACCTGGAGGCAGCGTCAGATCCCACAGGGGAAGCTTCAGTTCCAAGAGCAGCCCTGCCTCAGATGCCAGTCACAGTGGGTCCCTGGGTTCCCCACAACTTCCGTTCCACCTGGCTACAGATTGGAGGTCCCCGTGTCCCCTGCCTCAGGTTCGATTAATTTGCTAGAACAGCTCACAGACCTCGGAAAACACAACGTTTACCCGGTTATTACAGGTTGCAGTACAGAATGCAGATGAACAGCCAGATGAGGAGGTACTTGGTGCACATCTGCAAGGTCCGAGCGGGTCCCCAGCAGAAGCTCCTGTCCCTGCGGAATTGGGTGTCACCCTCCCGGTACAGGGAGGTGCCCACATGCCTGGAAGCTCTCCGGACCCCGTACTTTGTGGATCTGTGGGAAGACTTCATCACGTAGACATGATGGCTCATTAGCTCCTTTTTCAGCCCTTCTCCCTTCCCGGGAGAGTGGGGCGGGCTGAGTATTCCAAGCTTCTGATGATGGCCTGGTCTTCCTGGTGACCAGCCCCATCCATGGGCCACCCAGAGTCCCCTCACAGAACAGAAGACACTCCTGTCACCAGCGATGACAGGGTTTCAGGAGCCCTGTGTCAGGAACAGGGGCAAAGACCAAGTATTAGGACAAAGATGCGCCCAGTGTCCTTGTCACGCAGGAACCTCTGAGGGGTTGACAGCCCTGGGCCAGGCACAAGGGGCGGAGCCAGCACATATCCTCTATCCTCTCAGGGGCCACAGACACTCAGTTATAGCCCAGGGGCACTCCCCTCCTTTCTGTCCTCATGGCCCCCAAGTTCACTACTGGAATGTCCCCGCCAACCCCACACCCAGCACCTGCTTGAACTTAACTGCCCTTCCATAGAAGGAAAAGGCCCCTCAGACCAGGGAGGGCAGGAGGAGGGGCCTCTTCAAGCTTCACCCCTAGAAAGGCTGTGAGGATCCTGGGACCCTGACTTACAGGTGGGGAAACTGAGGCCTGGATGGGGGAAGGGACCTGTCGTACCGCAGCCCGTCAGTGGGCCCGAGGACTCCTTTCTGTCCTCATGGCCCCCAAGTTCACTACTGGAATGTCCCCGCCAACCCCACACCCAGCACCTGCTTGAACTTAACTGCCCTTCCATAGAAGGAAAAGGCCCCTCAGACCAGGGAGGGCAGGAGGAGGGGCCTCTTCAAGCTTCACCCCTAGAAAGGCTGTGAGGATCCTGGGAAACTTACAGGTGGGGAAACTGAGGCCTGGAGGGGGGAAGGGACCTGTCGTACCGCAGCCCATCAGTGGGCCCGAGGTCATAAAATCTGGAAGCCGGAAGAGGGTGCAAGCCCCAGGCAGCCCTGCCCCCATGGAGAGAAGGGGAAATCGAGGTCCTGAGAGGGGGCGTTAGTGACAGCCGGGCGAGAACCAGGGACAGCGTCGCCATGGGGCGTGCAACCAGCGCAGGACCTGGCTGCACGTGGGGGGTAGTGCTGTCGCGGTCCTGACATTCTTAGTAACTGCATCTTCACATTGGTGTTTGCTGGCCCTCGGAGCGTGCTGTCAGGGTGGGGGTCTCTGTTCATGTGAAGCCCCTGACCCACCACCTCCCCAGGTGGGTTCTCAGCCGCCAGCTTCCCACGCCCTGGTATCGCAGGCCTGGCCCCATCTGCCCTCCCTGCTCTCCTGGTCCCATCACCCCACACCTGTGCGGGGCCTGGGCATGGGGAGGGGGGTATTCACCCTCTCCCCACCCCCTCAGGCACCAGTGCCTCCTGGCAGGAAGGCCGCAGTATTTGGGGTTGGTTGCTTGTCCAGTGTGGTTGGGGCAAAGCGCTGTGGGAACGGGATTCCTGGCTGCATTTCCCTGCTCCCGGCTCCTGGCAGCGAAAGGCCGCGCCCCAGATGCCAGTGTGGGCAGCTCCGGAGAAGGTCTGCGCTCTCCCCGGGCCCCGGGGGCAGGGCGTTAAGTAGCAAGTACCAGGCACTGAGGCACGTTGCTGATGGGCTGCACAAGGACACAGCCCGCTTCACAGTTCAGTGTAAACTGCGCCTCTTTTCTGCTTTCTGAACAAGGGGTTCTGCCTGTCCTTTTGCCCTGGGACCTCGAATTAGGCAGCTGCTCCTGACCTGGCCTTCCGATGGCACCTCCCTCGGGCTCGGGCTCGGGCTCAGGCTCGGGCTGGCAGCACTGGCTGCTGATGTCCGGCCACCTGTGTTCCGGCCCCGGCAGCACTGCCTTCCTATGTGAGCTCATCGGGAGTCTTGCAAGAACCCCGTGAGCTGTGTACTGTTAGGCCATTTTTGTGTGTGTGTTTTTTAAAATATATTTTTATTCATGTCAGTGAGGAAGGGACAGGGAGAAAGAGATAGAAACCTCAATGATGAGAGAGAATCATTGATTGGCTGCCTCCTGCATGCCCCACCCTGGGGAGCAAGCCCACAACCCGGCCTGTGCCCTCACCGGGATCGAACCATGACCTCCTGGTTCATAGGTTGATGCTCAACCACTGAGCCTGATTTTAAAGGGGAGGCATGGCTGGCTGTGTGAACGTGCCCTAATTCTACAGCAGGTCAGCCAGTGAGCAGGGCCTGGCCTTGGGCAGGGGGGCGGGAAGGGAGGCACAGTGTCTAGGACTGCCTCTCCTCCCCTGCACAGGGCCATGGGTCCTCTCTCCCTCCCCCCCACCCCCTCTCCTCAGCGCTGGAGGGGAGGAGACCAGGTGGTGCAGGCCACACTGTAACCAGGCAACCGTTCCAAGACGCTGCCCTCCCTTCTGCCTTCCTCAGTATCTGCCAGGCTACAGGGCTCCTGGGAGCATCCCAAACCCATCCTAAGAAATAAGGCTGGAGAGGCTGCGGGACAGCTCCAGCTTGTGCCCCAAAGTCCTGAACTCGCCTGTTGGGGATTTGAGAGATTACTGGGGACCCAGGTTGTCCGGGGCTGGAGCTGCAGGGATGGGGCAGGG
>NW_005355000.1:72499-89661 GCF_000412655.1 Myotis brandtii | reverse complement strand
GGCGGGGCAGGGAGGCTTTGTGTGATGTCACATTCAGTCCAGGGATGCTCCCCAGATGCCCCTGGTTCCCAGGAGGCAGGGTCAGGTACCCTGCACTCTCAGAAGCAGCTTGAAGCTTAGAGGTCTGCCTTCCGCTCACACATTCTTGCCACCTGCAGTGGGATTTATTGAGCTCCTGTTATGTTCCCTGTGTCAGACACCAGGAGAAGGAAAATTAGCAAACCAGACCTAATTCCCATTTCACAGATGGGAATACAAAGGCTCAGATAGGTGGAAAGAATGGGAATCTGTGCCAGCTTCTGCCCTTCCCACTAGCCCTGCGGCTTTTGTAAGAACAAAGGGTTTAAGGTCATCTGGGCCAGCTCCCTCATCTTACAGAAGGAAACTGAAGGGCAGGGAGAGGGACTGTCTCTCCAGGGTCACACAGTTTGCTTGGCTCCAAGATCACCTTCCACCTGTTCTCGGATTCAAACAGTTCAGAACTCCACACCGGTTCCTGCCTTCCGCAGCCGCCTGCATCGTGCCTGTGCTGTGACGGGTGCACACAGAGCTGCAGTTTAACAATAGGGACGGGGTAATGTAGTTAGGGCCCATTTGTGCCTTGTAAGAGTGGGGAGACTTAGGACAATTATCTCATCTCTTTAGGTCTCAGTTTCCTCCTCTGTAAAATGGGGATAATAATAGTATTTACCTCTTAGGGTTATTGCGAAGATTAAATGAGATCATCTATGTTACACGCCAAATATAATCTTGAATATTATTATTTCAAACTTTAATCACAGATGTTTTCAAAATCTCAACCAGCTGAAGAATAGGCTTATATCATATTCTTTTTTTATATATATATTTTATTGATTTTTTACAGAGAGGAAGGGAGAGAGATAGGAGTTAGAAAGGGCACATCCTCAGTAGGGGGTGTGCAGGAGTCAGCTGATCAATGTTTCTCTCATCGATGTTTCTAACTCTCTAGCCCTCTCCCTTCCTCTCTGTAAAAAGTCAATAAAATATATTTTAAAAAAGAAAAAAAAACAGCTAAAGAATAGGCTTATGTCATATTCTTTATTGGTGTCCCAAAGGCCTACGACTATGTCTGCCGAACTGTTGATGCTCAGTGTTTGCTCAGTGAAATTTTGAAACATCTAGAATGGGCCTCAGGTAGACTTTTCACACTAAAATGGTGACACGCTGTCTCCCTCTTTCAGCCAAGACTGGCCTGGAGCAAAGTGGTGCATCCAGCCTCCTCTTCCCTCCCTCCTTCCCCAAACTGCCTCCTCCACCAGGGAACCCTGGAGACCTCCTTTCCTCCGAGATGGGAATGGAAGGTCGAGGTGGCCCCTCCTCGGACGGTGGCTTTCCCAGCCTTCTCTGCAGCAAGGAAGTTCTGTCCGCAGAGAAGGGGACACCAGGTGGAGGGCACCTCACCAAGCTCAGGGAGTGAGGCGGAAACTGGCTCGCTGCCCCCTACCTGAGAAGCAGGCTCTCTTTCCAGCTTCCCTTGCAGCTAAGTATAGCGATGGCATTGAGTTGTGGCCCCTGAATGTGGGTCAGTGATGTGCCTCGCTTTCAGGCCTGGCCCATCAACCTTCCACTCCTTCCCCTTCCCCAGCCAAGGTGGGAGTACCCCTCCCTCTCTTGCCCCCCTCCCCCCATCAGGAGCACTGATTTTGGCCTTTATTGGAGAGATAAACTTTTTTTACTGGTATGTTAAGATGGGGAGGGCAGGGTTATCTGTTATAGCGTCTAGTACTGATGTAGTCATGAGGCAATGGCTGCAGAAGGACCTTGAACGAGCAACTGTACTGAGCCCGGAAGCGAGGGTGGGCCGCGCAGAGGCAGGCCGGGTTCAGGTCCTGTCTTCTCCATCCCCGTTCTGGGCTTTTCTTCCAATGCTCTGGGAAAGCTACAAAAAAGCCTTAAAAGTTGAGGTAGCCATCATTACGTGGTCATTCTTTTCTGAAGAGATGGTGGGAGAATCAGAGACCTGCAAAGTAGGGCAAGGGTTCTTTGATTACAGCTCAGTTTTTCATTTTTGCCGTGGCTAAGAGTTTCCCGTTAAAAGTCCCCGAGGGAAGAGTTCTTCAAGCTCCACCTTTCCTGCCCTTCCCTCTGTCCCTCTGTCCCTCCGTCCCTCCCTTCCTCTTTCCTTCCTTCCTTCTCTCCTGTATCCCGTCTGCGTCCCACGGTGGCTGTGGAAGCGGGTGGCCCGGAGTCCCTCTGGCTCTGCCCCTTTTAGTTGCGTGCCCTCAGCCACATCTCCCTGCCTTGGTGGGTCTTCATTTCCACGTCAGTAAATTAAAGATAAAGCTACTTGCTCTTCTAGGTCACTGCTCGGATTACAGAGAGAATGTAAAAAGACCAGCTCATGGTAACCCTCGGGGGGCAATGGCTCCTGTTCATATTGTTCCTGTTCCTTCTAAATTTTACCTTCTCTTATTCTGTGTTCTGTTCCAGTTTTCACTCGGTAACCATTCCCTGAGCACCGCAGTTGCAGGGCCATGAACAGGACGAAGTCCCCGCCTTCACACTGCCCGCCTTCCAGCCACGTGCGGGTAATGTGAGTGCGCACAGGCGGGGAGCCACTGCGCGTGGTGAGAAGTGCTGTAAGGAAAGAAGCAGGCGCTGAGGCCGAGAATAAGGGCAAAGGGCAAGTGAGACCGTTGAATGGACAGTCAGGTAAGGCTCTGGGAGAAGGTGGCATTTCCATGCACCCGAAGACCGGAAGGCAGCCAGACAGGAGCTGAGTTAAAGGAGGAGCCACCTGGGCCGAGGGAGTGGACAGGAGGCAGGCGGGAGGTGGCGGCTGGAGCAGGGGCACATCCTGCTGGCAGGCCCGGGCACAGAAGGTGAATTTTTTAAAATGTATTTAAGTGCAAAGAGAAGCCATTGAAATAGAGGGTCTTGTGATCCACGTTATATTGTTATGGCCGTGGCTCTCACAGTCTGGTCCCCGAACCAGCAGCGTCGGCGTCACCTGGGAACGTGTGAGAAATGCAAAGTCCCAGGCCCAGCCCAGACCTGAGTCAGACACCCCAGGTGCGACCGGCACTCTGTTCTAACAAGCCCTCCGGGCACTACTGCCACTGCTGGTCGGACTGGAGGCCCAGTGGCTCTGGATCTTGGCTGTACAAAAGAATCATCCAGAACTTGGAGCTAATAGTGTTAAGAGACACCACCACCAGCACTAAGCTTGTTAGTTTGGGGTTGGCGCGTGGCTGCTGGTAGTTTGTTAAAGGCCCCGAGCAGCTGGCATCTCAGCGCTGGCTTCTGTGTGGAGCCTGGGCTGGGGGGAGGAGGGAGAACACGCAAGACCAAGTAGCTTAGACTTGAGTAGTGACAGAGAAGGCAGAGGAGTGAACAGATTTTAAACATATTTAGGAGAAAAAAATCAACAAGACTGTCAGATGGATAGGATATGGGGGCGCATGGGACTGAAGGGAACACCAGCCCCGCGCTTGTAGGTGGACTACAGCTAGAAGGCCCTGGGTTCCTGGCTTGGACATTGAGAATGGGGAGCTGAAGAGGCACATCTTTATCTGCAGGGCAGGTAAGGCGGTGCAGCGGATCGCAGCAAAGGTAGGAAGCTCCGAGTTTCTCCTGAGTGCTAAGAGGAGCTGCAGTGTAAAGGAACACACCCCCCCACCACCACCACCACCTCCTTCCTTGATTTCTTGAGTGTGACCTTCCTGTTTTAGAGCCAAGTTGCCCCCCAAATAGGATGGGCTCCTTCAGAGAACGTCTAGCCAAGTGATGTATCCAGGAGCGACCAGCAGGGGGCGCGCCAGACTCGGAAATGTGAATTGTTGGCCAGGGGAATCTTGCTTGCTTTTCCCAACTCAACTAGTAGAAAAGGCATCACACTCCAGAAATAATGATAATATCTACATTATTAAACAGCTACTACGTACAAGATACTGTGCTAAGTGCTTTCCATGCACTGTCTCGTTTAATTCTCACAGCTCTGCAAGGTGGGTGCTGTGAGCATCCCCACCTTATATATACTCAGAGAGAATAAATGACTTGTTCTCCGTGACCCGGCTGGTTGATGGTGAAATTGAGCTTGGTCCTCTGGCCCCCAACGGTATGTGGCCACTTCTCTGTCAGAAGGGCCAGAATCCCAGCAGCTCTTTCTTGTTGCTGGCGGAGCTTTCACTCTTACTGTGGGGGAGATGCCCTTGGAATGAGCAAAGCTCTGAAGTCAAACGCCCATGGTTCTGCCACTCACTTGCTGTGTGATGGTGGGAAGGTGACTCAGCCTCTCTGTGCTCAAGTTTCTTCATCTCTGAAATGGGGTGAGATGTGTGAGGGGGGAGAGGGGCAATGGTGAGATGGTCTTATATAACTGACCCAGAACCTCGAACAGCCCCGAGGAGGTGCTCAATTATGGCAGCTTTCTGCATAAATGAGTTCCCAGGAGGTAGAAACCGCCGTGGAGGGTCTAGAACTTTGCTGTTCGACAATGCTTTCTGTGGTGATGGAAGTGTGGGTCTGCTCTGTGCATATGGTAGTCTCTGCCACATGTGGCTACTGAGCACTCAACACAGGCACGTGGCTCATTTAAAATTTAGAACTGAATTTTAAATTTTATTTCATTATAATCTATTTAAATTTAAATAAACACATGGCTAGTGGCTACCATACTGGAATGTTTCTCAAACGTGTCTGAATTCAAGGTCGGTGTATCAGTAAAAACCCTTTGGATTGTAAATAAAACGTTTAACATTTAGAGCCTGATTTATAGAAAGTGCACGATGAATGTGAGTTTGTTGCAAAGAAATGTAAGAGGAAGAAAAGTTAATAAGCAACGTCATTTTCTGCATTTGACACATTTTGTTAGTTTGTGGGGCTGGACTCTCAGAATTCCCCAAGGAAAATCTCCCAGTCGAGCTGGAATTCTTTAAATATTTCTTCAACGT
The DNA here is from genome assembly GCF_000412655.1 of Myotis brandtii. NCBI lineage: Eukaryota > Metazoa > Chordata > Mammalia > Chiroptera > Vespertilionidae > Myotis > Myotis brandtii. The sequence goes on along the minus strand of NW_005355000.1, from coordinate 84,748 downwards.
ATTTAATGGGGATAAAGAACAAACATGTTCTAGTGAATAGATGTTCAGAACCAATCCCCTTCACTCATTCACTCACTAAATCCATCATCCTGTTCCATGCCCTTCTCTTCCATTTTCTCTTCCAATTTTATAAACCAGACAACTTTTAGAACGTTTTTTAAAGACAAAATGTAAGTAAAAAATGAGTCTCCAGGAAACAGCACTACATCGTGCATTCCTTGATTCCAAAACGTCGTCTCTTCACACTTGGCCTTTAAGCAGCGGCCAGGAGGCACATCCTGGGGGTCGGGGTGAAGGTGCAGCTCAGAGAGGCTGGTGGCGACCCTTCCCCGGAGCCAGGTCTGCCCGGTGGACGCCGCTGCCGCCGTCTCCACCTGAGGGCAGTTCCTACTCTGATCAAAACGTCGTCTCTTCACACTTGGCCTTTAAGCAGCGGCCTGGGGGTCGGGGTGAAGGTGCAGCTCAGAGAGGCTGGTGGCGACCCTTCCCCAGAGCCAGGTCTGCCCCGGTGGATGCTGCCATCGTCTCCACCTGAGGGCAGTTCCTACTCTGACAGTATCCGAACCGATTTGCATCCCGGCCCCCGGTGTAAGGAGACCTGAGCTGATGGGCACCTCATTTCCAGTGTGTTCCAGAGGAGTTTCGTGCTTCTTGCAGACTGGCACCCTGGCCTGCTGCGCCACCCCCTCCTCTGCCCCTGCCCCAGTAAAAAAAAAAAAAACCAAACCCTTTTTTTTAATGATGTTTACTTTGAATTTATATTAGTTCACACAAACACTCCATCCATGCTTTTGTTCCGGCCCTCCGGTCCAGTTTAAGAACCCATTGTGGCCCTCGAGTCAAAAAGTTTGCCCACCCCTATTCTATGGCCTCACCATCCTGAAGACAGCGTTCTCTCTGGGCCCTCGGGTGAGGCACAGCTCTCTGAATGAAACCTATGGTTTTAGCAACAAGTGACCAGTGGAAGGGCCATTGTTTTTTCAATTTTCTTTTCACTACAAGTCAATCCCCTCTACAAACAAAGAGAATCCTCTACCAGCATGATTGAAGTATAACTGACATAAAACCTTCTATTCGTTTCAGGGTACAACATAATGAGTTGATAGTTGTGTGTATTATGAAATGACCACCCCAAGTCTAGTTAACATCTGCTACCATACATAGTCACAAAATTTTTTCCCTTGTATCTTTTTTCTTCCATCTTAACTATTTCTGAACATAATCATTCACAACCCTATCCCCAAGGTCCCTTGGGGGTGGGGTCCAGATATGATGAAGAGGCTCCCCCCTGGACTGCAGAGTGAGGGTGGCGGGATCCCTGGCTCTGACTCCCCGATCTTCCCCTGGCTCCCCGAATGGTTGGGCGTCCTTCTTCTGAATCGCCATTTCCAGCACCGGCCGCACAAGCAGCCGCTGATCCACGCCGTCTAAGGGCCTGTCTGGGGGTCTCTCTCAGGTCACTTCTGCAGGGCTCCAGAACCCGCCTGGAGCAGGAGCAATTCACCCAGGCAGTTTCCACCCAGGGGCCGGCTGCGGGATTCCAGGCTAAGTCATCACTCCTTAGTGTCAGAGTCTGCAACCTGGGCTCCCCCTGCCCCTCCAGCAGCCCCATGCCCGACTCCTGGTAAAAGTGCTGCCTTGTCTTCTGAGCTGGAGGCTTGGGTTCATCCCTGAACCCCCTTCCCGGTGCCCGTGGCCCACCACAGGGAGCCTCTGTACTTTAACATCCCCGGGAGGTTCAGCCAAAGCAGAGCCCCCGGCAGGAGGTGGGCGGAGGGAGAAAGAGCAGCAAGGGTTCCCTTGGCCCTTCCTTTCCAGGTCACCTTGGCCAGGCTGCCCCTCGCTAAGCTCTGTGCTCCTCTCAGGCTGCTTCCTGAGAAACTGTCAGGCTCAGCTCCCTGCCCTGCAGAGCGGGCGGCGCCCTCTGCTGCCCCTGCCCCGGGTCATGGCACCGCCTCACCTTCCGCTGCACCTGCTGCTCTGTAAACAGTCGCTTTCTAAACACGCCTTCCTCCCATTGTCCCGGCCCAGTGGTCCTGTTTCCATGGCCCCGATGGCAGGGCACGCCTTCCTCTGCATACAGTGAGTGCAGTCTGGTTCCCTGTCTATATTTCTGGTGGCTCTTTGAACCTCACTGGGGAGATTTACCTCTGCTCAAGATGTGTGGTGATTGTTCCAAAACAATTTCTCATTTCCAGCCTCTCTCCCTCCCCCGTCCCGGCCTCCCGCCCCCATCGCTGCCTCCCTACTGGGAGTAAACACCAGAGTCACACTGCCTTCCTTAAAACCCCAGCTCCTCTGCCTAATCATGTGACCTGGCCTCTCCTAACCGTCAGCTCTCTCACCCGTAAAAGGGGGATAAAAGTTGGGTTGTCATGGGAATTAAACGAGATCTTAAAACCGTGTCTGCACAGCCAGAGCTTCCTCCATCTCTGTGGACCGTGACATTTCTAAGTGCCGGCCACTCTGTAACTACGATTCCTTCGGTCTCAGGCCTCTCTTTCTTGCCTTCCCAGCTGGTGGATGACTTCTCCCCTGAGATGGCGCCCTGAGATGACCTTCTGATTCCTGGTCTTTAAAGAAATCCTTGATTTCCCTGGGTTGATATAGCCAGAGAACAAAGTTACCTAATTCTTACAGCTTAGTTTGCGTATTCCCACAGATACTGGTAAAGCATAGCAAAAAGGGGCTTTAAGTTGAATTATTTTTCGTATCTTCTGTGAAGCCTGGGCTATTAGTATTCCCTAGACCAGTGGTTCTCAACCTTCCTAATGCCGCGACCCTATAATACAGTTCCTCTTGTTGTGGTGACCCCCAACCATAAAATTATTTTCGTTGCTACTTCTTAACTGTAATTTTGCTACTGTTATGAATCGTAATATAAATATCTGATATGCAGGATGTATTTTCATTGTTACAAATGGAACATAATTAAAGCATAGTGATGAATCACAAAAACAATATGTAATTATATATGTGTTTTCCGATGGTCTTAGGCGACCCCTGTGAAAGGGTCGTTCGACCCCCAAAGGGGTCGCGACCCACAGGTTGAGAACCGCTGGAGGGAGGCATAAAGAGGCAAGGGCTCTCTCCGTCCAATGGAGATGGGCAGGCGTCCAATGGAGATGGGCAGGCGGAGGGAGAATGTGACACCAGGGCTAGCAGGCAAAGGGGTCGCGACCCACAGGTTGAGAATCGCTGGAGGGAGGCATAAAGAGGCAAGGGCTCTCTCCATCCAGTGGAGATGGGCAGGCGGAGGGAGAATGTGACACCAGGACTAGCAGGTTGGCAGAAAGGGAAGCTGCAAGCGCTTTACCCACAAGACCACATGAGCATTTGGGGTTTGCAGTGGATTTAATCAAGATTGTAGAGGAAGTAGTTGAGACCTACGGTAGGCTCGGAGACTTAGGAAGATCTGTGGCTATAAATTCTCCGTTACATTCTGATCTGTTGACAACTTTTAAGTGTTGATTGTATGATTTTTCACCTCTAAGCTCCTGAGAATTGTGGGGCAGGGTTAGGAAGGAGGTGTGTGTGTGTGAAATTCACAAAGAAAGCCAGGATGCAATTACAACAGCCCGCAGCTGGACACACTTTCTTGGTGCTCTGATATTTCCTATTCTTATTCTATCAAAGTCCCCCAAAATAGTGATTTATGCGCATTTGTCTTTCCATCTAATTTTGCTTTAACAATAGTTGGGAAAACACTCCCAGATGCTTTCTCTAAAAAAAGAAATCTACATGTTGACATCAATGTCAAAATTAGGACTCAGCCCGCAGAAAGCCACTCTTTCCGTTGTGTTAATCATTAAATTGGCCAGCCCGCCTCTTACGTCCTGGGACCACGCCATGGGGGCTGCACCCTGCCCTGGCCTCAGGGAACTCTGCCAGCTAAACTCTTTCTTGCAGCACGCTCTATGCCAGGTTTCCTATTTAAAAATTAAACTGTAATCACCCAAGTAAGAGATGAATCCCTCTCCTTTTAAAAAACTTAATGTGTCCCAGAGTCTGAAGTTCCTCTGGGCCACCCCTGCCCATTATGGTCCTGACTCTCTTGCCCGGAGGTTACAATTCAGGATGTCGTTCCCAACCTTTTTCTATGCATTTGGGGGTGTATCGTTCCTGTCTGTTTTCTTTGCATTTTCGTTGCATTTTGGCAGTGAAACCATCACAGCCCTGACTCTGGGAAAGAAGGTTTGGAGCCCCTCATTCTTACTGAGGTTTGGAATTTGCGACCTCCCCCACTCCCCACCCACGTGGCGTTTCCTTTTGCACAGACCAAGCCTATAGGTATTACTTTCTTCCTGGCATTTCTGTGCCCTCGGCTGCTGCCCCTTCCTCAGGCATCTTTCCATGTTTATGAAGCCTTTCTGCCTGAATTTGAAATGTCAGTCATCGTTTGCCACGCCTCCTGCGGGCAACCTGCACATAGCCCCAGTAAGGAGGCAGCAGATCACGTGATCCACCAGGACACCTTCCCCATCCATGCTGGACCAGTTAGGGTGAGCACTCGACCTTCAGGGTCATAATGTAGTGCTGGGACTGGTGCCCTCCTGGGTCACAGGCAACATCAGTAAGCAGGTGGAAAAGCCCAAATTAGACTGAGGTCGCCTCCATCCCTGGCTCTCCAGTTCTAGGGCCCACGGCACCTGGCTAAACTGTTTCCTTTCTTGATTCCACAACCTTTTTTTTCTCTTTCTTTCCTTCGTTTTTCCTTCTTTCTTTTTCTTTCTTTTTGCCTTCTCTTTATTTTCCTTACTTGAGCTAAACTGAGTGAGGTTTCTGTTATGCAGATCTCAAAGAGCCTTTACTACATCCTTCCTAACCAGGTAATTAAACTCTTGGAGGCCACAGGCCCTTTGTGCCTCAAAGTATACGATGCTGCCTAGCACATTGTAAGTATTCAATAAATATGTGTTTCTTGATAATAGAGATTTTATGCAGTAAGATTATCTTGATCTGTGGATTTGGACTGTACTTTGTTTTCTTGAGGGAGAGAGGCCGTTTGTCAATAATAGAAATCATTTGTTCACCAAAGACATTTATTTGAGAATAACAGAAATTGCAACGTATACTGAGGCCCAGGGTCTGGCCTAGAGTGCTCCCTGCCTGCAGGAGAGAGAGCGTGGACAGCAGATAAATTACAGTTCGACTGGTTAGTGTAACCTGAACAAAATGTTTCCTCCCCACGTCTGCTCCGCTCCTTGTTTCTTCTTGCAAATGCCAATGGCTGGCAAACTCAGGTGGGAACATGAGCAAGGTCCACCCAACATCCGTGATTCGAAGAGCAACCTGTGGAGATAGAGCAAGTGTCCCTCGCCCTCTGGTGCTAGTGTAGCATCCCTTCCCCTGTGCATTATCACTGTGCACTTTATTTATTTTTTTTAAATATATATTTTATTGATTTTTACAGAGAGGAAGGGAGAGAGATAGAGAGTTAGAAACATCGATGAGAGAGAAACATTGATCAGCTGCCTCCTGCACACCTGCTACTGGGGCTGTTCCCACAACCAAGGTACATGCCCTTGACCAGAATCGAACCTGGGACCTTTCAATCCGCAGGCCGATGCTCTATCCACTGAGCCAAACTAGTCAGGGCATCACTGTGCACTTTAAATGAATCAGATACTTCTTGTTCATTCCAGGCTGTTAGTCATGTCCACAGTTCACATGACTGGTTCCCAATAATCTCTATTTGCATGTGAAGGATTTTTTTGCAAAATTCTAGAATGCCTTTCAGTCCTGTATCCCAGATTGCACAATGAGTTGGAATATGTTCCAAGTCCAAGGAGTTTTTGTTCCGCTTGCCCTCCCCTCATATGGTGGTCCAGGTGGCCTTCTTGCTGCCAGTCCCTTCTGTGCCCCAATTCCAACACCCACCTTATTTCCTAGGGGGAAGGCCCAAGCCTCTGCCACCTATTAATGCATTTTAATTGATTATTATGATTTATTAAATGATGAACTCATAACTTAACACATTTTTTGAGTTATCAAGCATGTGCCATCCCGTGGGCTAGGTCCTGGCACAGTGGGGAATACATAGACCCAGCCAGTACCTGCCTCCGGAGCTGGTCCGGTGGAGAAGATGACAGTCGACAGGCAGTTACACAGATAATGAGGCGACTGGCAGTGTTGCATGTGGTGTGAAAGAAGATCACCAAGTAATATGAGGGCATATTACAGAAGGGTCAGTGGATTTGGGGTGTCTAAAAAGAAATCCCACAGGCACACTGAGGCTGAGAACTCTGATGGAGTGAAGCAAGCGAAGAAGGAGGGGACAGCGTTGGATGCAGGGAAGAATGCGTCCCGAGCAGGGAGGAATAACCTGAAGACCTTGGTGGCCACGCCGGGAGGGCTAAGGAAATGAGAATAACTAGGCGTCTTATTGCTGCTTTTCAGAAAACGAATTCTCTGCTTTGACCCCAATAACTGGCTGGTGGGTGAGAAGCCCTCAGTTAAAACAAATGCCTCAGTTACTACAGAATTAGAAACTGTTTTATGGACACCAAGATGTACAAAAAGATGAGTGGCAATGTAAATGAGCCCCTCCCTGCTCCCCACCTCCTCTTCTCCAAACCAGCCATGGGAACGTCACACAACCCCAGGTCCCAGAGGACCTTTTCAGTATGGAGGAGCCACTGAGGCCTGAAAAACCCTGGTTTAACTTCGTGGACCATGGGGCCCTGTTTGTGAGACAAAAAAATACTGAAGACCCTGAAGAGCCAGACTTGGGGGGAAATAAGCAGAATTGTCAGTTGAGCTCGAAAACCAGTGCTAAAAACTGCTGCTTTTACTTTTGCTTTGACTTGTGACTGTTTCTTAACCATCACCATGACCACCATGACCACCACCACAACCACCACCACCATCATGACCACATGACCACCACCACCACCACTACCACCTACACTACCACCATCACCATCACCACCATGACCACCACCTATACCCCCATGACTATCACCACCACGACCACCACCACCACCATGACCAACACCATGACCACCACCACCATGACCACTGCCACCATGACTACCACCATTATCACCAGCACCACCATGACCAACACCATCATGACCACCACCACCATGACCACCACCATCATAACCACCATCACCACCACCACCACCACCACCACCTACATCACCACCATCATTATCACCACCACCATGACCACCACCACCATGACGACCACCATCATGACCACCACCACCATGACCACCCCCATCATAACCACCATCACCACCACCACCTACACCACTATCACCATCACCACCATCACCACCACCACCTACACCACCATGACTATTGCCGGAGACCAATTCCAGCATGACAGCAGGGCTGCATCTGGGAATGGCTGAAGGCATTTCCCCAAACCTGAATAGGATACATTAAATTGATTTCTTGGCTGCCAGACAGCTAAAAGGCATCTTAATCTACATGTTATTGCCTCCTACTGGCCAAATACCTGAACAGCCGTAGGCTAATTCCCCCATTCTGACAATGTACTCTGTACGAAACCCTGACCCTTGAAGTGTATATCTCTGCTTCACCTCAGGACAAGTTGTGTTAATAAAAAGCATGGGGTCCTGGGACAAGGAGACTTTTAAGACTTAAGACCTAAGACCTTAGAACTTAGCTCCTTTAGCTAAGCTCCTCTGACCCCCAAATGCCTTTCAAAATTATGCTTAGTCTCTGGACTCCTATTTAATCTATGCACAGCCTTCCCCAGATTGCTGAACCCTTCTAGATGCTGGGACAAGAGCACCAACAGCTATCACCACCACCATGACCACCACGACCACCACCACCTACACCACCACCACCACCACCATCACCATGACCACCACCATGACCACCACCACCATGACCACCACCATCATCACCACCACCACCACCACCTACACCACCACCATCGCCACCAACACCATCATGATCACCATGACCACCACCACCTACACCACCACCACCACCATCATGACCACCACCACCATCACTACCACCACCACCATCACCACTACTGTTATCACCACCATGACCACCACCATCATCATCATTGTTTTAGAAGTTGACACTAATCAGCTATTAACTCAGTGCCAGGCATAGTGCTAAGAACTGCACATGTATCATCTCAGTCTTATCAAAACCCCATAAGGTAGAAACTATTGGTTGAACAAAGTGAAATTATCAATATTGAACCATTTTTGACCTATAAAAATGACCCTTTCATATGGTTGTATCAGAGGATTTGTAATTGGGAAATGGCCAACCTGAGATTCACACCCACATGGTAAGGACCGAAGGGGCTGTGTGCTTTTGCCTGACTGGTGAGAGAGAGACGGGGAGGGTGTAAATACCATAAAGGTTCTTGCCTCTCTCTCCCCCTGTTCTACTTTACTGCTCCGTGTCTCATGGGTCAAGAGAGGAGAGAACTGTCAGGAGATGCCGAAGTCTGAAGATACTCCAACAATTCTTACCCTTTCACTCTGCTGCCTGTCCCCTGCCCTGACTTCATAGAAAACTGGTTTCCCCACAAAAGGAAATCATTGGCACACGCTACTGAAAAGCCCAGGGAGCGGTGCCCGCAGGCACAGCCAGACCCCGTCCTCAAACAGTGTGATAAAGTCCTTCTCCGGACATCTCAGGTCTCCTTTCCTCCAGTGCTCCAGGCCCACAGCCCCAGCTAACACTCCACCTGGGAGACAACGAGGTGGGAGGAGGGGAAGAGAGAGACAGACAGAGAGAGAGAGACAAAGAGAGGGAGGGAGGGGGAGAGAGAGAGAGCAAGAATACTGCTTGCTCAGCTACTTCCAACAAAACCCTAGCAAAGATTCCCATCAGTTTGGCTCTGTCAGGTGCCCATACCTGGACCATTGATGATCACAGTGGTATTTTGTTGGGGGTATGTACAGTGTTCTCCATATGCATTATCTTAACTCTTCCTCATAACATCTCTATAGAGCTGGGGGGAGGGCACTATTATTATCATCCCATTTTACAGATGGAAAGACTGAGGCACAGAAATGATTAGGTAAGTGGCTCAACATCACACACCCAGTAGGCTGGCCCCACTAGGCTGTGTGCCTCTCTGACTAAGGTCATGGACTGCAGGGATGGGCAGCCCAGCTCCGAAGCCCATGCCTGGAGTGCAGGGCCAGGGTGCAGGATCAGCTGTGTTCCATCTCAGTCACTTGGACTGAGGGTTGGGGGAAGGTGATTCCCCAAAGGAAACCTGGGTGCTCCTACGGGAAGAGAGATTTGGTGCCAGGCAGCGGCAGCCACAACTGCCCTCTACAATAAGACTGTACAAAGGGTTTTAGAGAGCAGACCTTTCTCTCCAGTCTGATGTGGAGCCTCAGTTTCAAAGAACAGGAGGCTATAAAAAGGGCAAGGGAAGGAAGTACTAATAAAAAGGTCCTTGTGGGCTCTGGGGTCAGAAAGAACAAAGGGTGGCTCACAGCCCGGTGTTAACTGCGGGGCTCGGGGGCAGGACAGAGGTTCAGCCCCAGGACCTTCAGGGGGATGGAACCTCTCTTACTTCATCTTTCTCATTTGTAAAACGTGACACAGTACTGACCCCTCAGGTTTCTGAACAGGATTGGGTGTTCTAACACATGTCAGTTCGTCAGCCCAGGGCTTGGCACACAGCTGGTTCTCAATAAATGGTGATGACTGTAGTTAATGTCCTTGCTAAGGCTATTCAAATACCAGCATCCTTGAGACTTAGGCCAAAAGTCTCATTTGTTGGTCTGCGATCTTTGGTTACTTTTTTAGATCATAAGATCCAAGACTTTCTCTAGTGCCTATGATCCTAGAAGTCTTCGTGGCACTTACGTTGTTCCTACTTTGGGGGTGAGTAATATGGCTCGCGGTGTCGCTGTGGCCCACTGACATTCTTCATCTGTTTCTGTCAGATGCTGGAGAAACAAGGGCCCTTATATTCCTTTGGTCCAGAGTGCTCAATGGCGGTGTCCTCTGATGCTCCCGGCACACCGATCGCCTTTCTAAGGGCACCGTGTGGAAGGCTCCATTTCCCTTCTGATCATTCCAACAAGATCCCAAGATTGATTTTAATTAGCCAGTGGCCTCTGGCAACCATTCTAGGCTCAGCCTCCAGCACCATTTCTCTACCGGCCTCCCCTTTGAATCCTCCCACACTTCCTGAGCCTCCCGGCTGATACAGATCAGTCAGGTGTCATTGTTGCAAACCACAGAAACGCAGCTGAAACAGACTTCAACAATTATGTAAGTGAAAAGTCGGGCGTGGCAGGGCCCAGGGACCCCAATGACAGGAGCATGTCTCAGCATCCATCTCTTGCCTGGGCTCTCCTTGCTGTTGGCTTCATTCTCCTTGTCCCATCGGATGGCCAGCCTCCATCTCTTGCCTGGGCTCTCCTTGCTGTTGGCTTCATTCAGGCAGACTTGTCCCATCAGGTGGCAAATCGGCCACCAGCCCAGGCGGCTCGTACCATGCGCTTGAGTGCCCGAATGTCCCCAGTTCTTCACCCCTCCTGCAGGCCTGCCCTCTGACAGTGACTTTGCAGCTTTTCTATAACTGGACAATCAATAGGTCTGAGCTGCCTGTCAGGGCTTGAGCCAATTAAGCCGAGATAAGGTTGAATAATATATGAGCATTTATTCCAATACTGAGGCAGTATGAGAGAGCAGCAGGCCATCCACAGAGTTCTGCTCTGCCCCCCACCATAAGCCAGCTGCTTATATTGGGTAGAAGGACAAAGATTACATGGGGAAGTAGCCAAAGGGTGTGCCAAATGGGCAGTTTACAGGTAATGCAGGCTGGAGATTGGCAAAGGGCTGGGGGTCTTCAAAGGGCCGGGGGCTCTGATTTCTGCAACAAGGTTGTTAATCTTTCCATGATAATAGGCAGCTCCCTGGTGGAGAGGATGGGATTCATTTCCAGGTGAGCTCCCAGGTCCCACATGCAACTCCCAGCCAGGCTAGAATGTGCCTTCTTTAATGAGAACAAAACAATCACAGTGAACAGAGCATGATGAATATTTCTCACAATGATAGCCGGTCCCCAATATTCTGTTTCTGCCCCTATCAGTTGAGTGAAGCACTGAGCTGTAGTTGAATGAAGCACAGGCTCTTCTCCCAACAGCCACCATGAGACGGCTTTCCCTTCTGATCATTCCAACAAAAGCCCAAGGTTGATTTCAATTGGCCAGACTTAGGTCTACTCCTCGTGCTGGGCGAACGGGAGAGAGAAGCATCTGGAAGCCACAGCTACCGTAAGTGCTGAAAGTGAAGAAGTGGCTCCCCACAGGCAAATCATGGTGCTGTTACCAGGAGACAGTGGGAAGCGCGCCAAGGAGGCAGAATGACCGACTCTCATTACACCGTCCTTGACGGGGATGGAGGAGCCTGTGTCTCCTGCCTCCATTGCAAGCCAGGAACCAGCCTTGCTCACGTCTACACCCCTCGGCATAGGCCGGAACTCACCTGGAGCCAGGAACCAGTCCCCAGTGGAGCAGGTAGGGAGGCCCCTTGCACAGTATTTGCTGGCTACCAACATGAGAAAGACCTTGCCCCTAACTTCTCTCCCTGTCCAGGCCAGAATGGGTTAAGGTGGCTTCGGCTGACTGGCAGGCTACTTGGCACCTCGCCTTCCTTCCCCCAGTGCCAGCTCAGCTTGGAGGCAAACACCAGTGGCCGCAGCGATTGCTGGGCCCACACCTGGACCGACTGCGAGCGGTCCTCTCACAGCTCGTCCTCAATTGCACTCAGGGGTTTAACTCCCAGTGCGGTTTGTGTCCCGCCACCTCTATCTTTGAGTGAGAAAAGACCTGAATTGGAAGCATGGTGTGTGATAAATGCAACCCCTTTGCCCTGTTCCAGGGGGTCACTAAACTTTCTGCTGAATATAGTTTAAAATGAAGTGAATTAGACACTGTGATGACTATATTTTGCTTTCTTGCTCCAAATCCCACCTCTGGACCTTGACCTTTTCCCTGTTCCGTGTAGCAGCTGCTTTCCGTAAGGACTGCCATTTGGCTCCAGGGTGTTAATGGGGCCTTTTGATGGACAGTGCCCTGGAAAAGGGCAACTTTCTACCTCATTCTCAGTGTCCTACCGCAAAGCTGCAGGCAACCTATGCGTTCCTCGGGGCGCCTCGTTAGAGATGCAAAGAGAAGGCTGTATTTTCTCTGTTCCCTGGGTCACGCTCCATCCCCCGCCCTCCTTTCAATGCCAACCTCCCTGTGCAGCTGGGGGAAATGCTGGGAGGAG
>NW_005355000.1:47671-72473 GCF_000412655.1 Myotis brandtii | reverse complement strand
GAGCAAACACTGATGAATGTATTCGCTCTGATTACACCGTTATGGACGAGACAATAGCTTCTGTGAACACAAGCAGGCAGAGTTCAATGCAGCTTTCTTCCCCTCCTCAATGCAGCTTTGATCCGGCAGGACCACGGCTACCCAGGAGGACTCTCTGTCTAACTGGGGCAGCCCAGCCTGGGAACTGGGAACCATGCCTCGCTCCTCTCATGATTCAGGGCGTTATCGGGACCCAGCTTGGAACGTTCCATGCGCGTGGACCACTACCACCCACGGGCGCCTCCACACACTGGCCTGATTGAATTTTTAACACACATCCTTGGTATAGGTATGATTGTTGGTGCCGGTTATTAAACTGTTGTCTCTAAGGCACCACTGTTCTGTGTTGCTGCGGCTGTAACTCTCTTCTCCAGTCAGCGGTGCCAGGCTAGGTTCGGTCACTAGGAGGCACCGGAGGGAACTCGCCTGCTGGAGGATGGAGGACTTTCTGGTCCAGTTCCAGGCAGCTTCATCCTGGCATCACGGTTTGTTCCGTCTCCAGCTTTCCTCAACACTCCAGTACCAGACTCTTAGTCCTTTCTCTAGCCCAATGATTCACAGAATTCTCCTACTTACAAAACAGCCCATCTCTGGCCTTTTAAAACCATCCCTGCTCTGTTCAATTTCACTCAAAACAAAGAAGAGAAGCCTCCACGGGTGCGGTGTGGAGCGGGTCTCTGCCTGCATAACGACTCAATTTCCGTCGCTGGTGGAGAATGCTGAGAAGATAAAAAATGACCTTTCACCTCCGGGAACAGTAATGTCAGATTAATTTGAGGCTTTGAAACTAATGAGTTGGCTCGTCCCAGGGCCGCACCCGGTGAATAACACGGTATTTGCAGAGGCAGCAACCCAGTGATCTTTCTTCCTCTCGTGGGGCCTGGGAGGGAGGAGGGAGGAGAAAGAAACTCATTTTTTAAAACAATCCTCAGAGAAGAGAGATCTGCTAGTCCCCATAAAGCTGGTATTAGAGGAAGGAAGAGAGAGAGAGAAGGAATTATGTACCGTTAATCTGCTTAGATTTTCACTGTCGACTGGCTGAAGGGCTCAGACAGGCAGGAGTATTGTGAGGTGGTTAAATCCATGACCTTGGAGTTAGACCCCTTGGGGTCTAGGCCTGATCTGTGACTCCCCAGCTGTGTGATCTTGGGCGTGTTTTTTTACCTCATGTTTCCAGCAGGTTTGAATTACATAGCGTATGGAAAACACTTATATGCAGCCTAGGAATCTGGTTATTTTGCATTTTTGATGACGATTGAGGGAGGCGGGTCCAACTTGAGAGTGACTTACCCACAGAATGGGACGGCTGAGGTTTCTGCTCTGCAAGAGGCAATGTCTAAGAGCAGAAGACAAAAGTAGAGCCAGGCTGATGCGAATCATAGGAAACTGGCTTCAGCACCACCTGAGAGAGAACTGTCTCCGAGAATAGCTGACCGACAGAGGAAAGGCAGTGAGCGCCCACCCCTGGGACTATGCGAGCAGAAGCTCTTTTCACTATGCGAAAGGATAGGTTAGATGATTTCTAAGCAGCTTTCTGCCTTTTCACACCTGGCTCTTCTGTTTTCTGAGTGTGTTGCCTGGGCCCGTGCACCCCTGGAAGCCTGGATTGCCTCGTCCCTGAATCAGGCCTGTGGTGCCACTGGCCTCCCCCTTAGGATCTCTCTTTCTTTCCCCTTAACTAGTTCCCTCCAATAAACGTGCAATCATGATGGGCCAGGCACTGGGCCAGGCTCTGGAAATAACAAAAGGAGGAAGGTGGCATATAGACACTGCCTTGGAGCAAGCTTACACCGCAGTGAGGGACACAGACAGAGGACCAGAAGGTTCTAAAGCAATTCCATAGATGTGCCAGTAGAGATGTGCATCGAGAACTCTGGGAGTGTAGAGGAGAGGCATCTAACTCAGCAGGGGGAGGGGGAAAGGCGCAGTCAGAGCATGCTCCCTGGAGGAGGAGGTGCAGTGATTGGATTGTGGGAGTACATGCTTTGAAAGCAGAGCAAATCATGTGTGTGACCAAAGACTCAGGGGGAAGGAACGGCATGGTGGGCAGGGAGCCACACCAAGGCTGGTGCCAGTGGGATGCAAAGCGTGAGGAGACACTGACAGCAGACGAGATGGAGAGGCCGGCAGAGGCTAGCGGGTGGCGGTCTTCTCTTCCGTGCTGAGCAAGGTGAACTTGGATCCTGTAAATGAGACACGCTGCTGGTTTAAACCTGAGCAGTGTGTCCGGGTTTCTGTGTTAGAGCGACCTCTCTGGAGCCTGTGTGGAGGATGGATTAGGAAGAGAGAAGGCTGGACCACCAGTGGGCAGACTTGAAGTCATGAAGGCATCTGAGCCAGCAGCGACAATGCCCTGCACCAGGCCTCGTAAGGGAGTTGTGGTGAGAATCCGATGGCGGATGCCCAGGGAAGTTCGCAGTAAAACATGACTGTTTCCCAAATGCAGAGAGCTGTTATACTTATGATCACTCTATAAAACTTTGGTTTGGGGACCATGATATAAATTGGGTTCCCTCATCACATACCCAGGCAGTGGCAATAAAATGTGGACGTTTGGTCCAAACCAGTATAAATGGTACTTGTGCTTAATAAGAGCCTTTAAAAGCGTAATGAAACCACTGGCTTGAGAAATAATTTTGCAGATGCCTTTCGGATACAAGTTTTCCACTCAAAGATGAATTTTGGTGCTGCTGGGAAGGATGGGGGAGATTAGATTTCATGCAGGCAAATTAAGAGGGCAGACAATGATCTTAGAATAAAAATACTAATAGACTTGGCACGAGAGGGCACTGGATATGGGTCCAAGTGTCTCAAATTTGCTCAACTGTTTTTGCAGGAAGTTGAGAATTTACCAGCATTATGGTGGTGGTTGTTGTTTTTTTTTTTACCAGAACATTTGATGTTTTATATTATAGATGTGCCCTGGGAGGCCTCATTGCGGGGAGGGTGAGAGGAGACTCTCTTAAGCCAGTGTGGTGTCTGCCTCTGGTGCTGTTTATGGCAGAGCTGGAAGCTGTCTCGGAAATTAAAAATAGATGTGCATAAATCTCCTTCCGTTACCTAGCAACTAATAGGAGACAACTCGGAGGTTCAGAGGACTGGGGGAGATAAACCCGCTGCAGGAGTACCTGGGAGCATTCCCAGGACACCTGAGGATTACCGGATAATTACATGTTGGAGCTGGCAGACTTTGGGACAGACCGAGTTGTGTGGCTCGAGGACTGGGAAATTTTTCCCTCGCATGCCCGACTGGTGCAGAGCCTTCCCTTCGCATGGCCATGCCGTGGTCTGTTAGGGCCCGATAAACTCTGCTGGCCTCACCCTAAAGACCCCCGAGACCCTACCCCACAAAGGCACACGAGCCCCAGCAGGTGGCAGCTGAACTTGGCAGACCCTGCAAACGCTGAGTGGTCTCAGCCCCAGCAATATCACCGAGTTTGATCCTGTATCAGCCTGGTGAATGCCACTCACCCTACCTGGCGACTCACTGAGAACTTCTCTCATGCAACTCAGTATCTCCACAGGCTCTTTCAGCAACTGAGCCTAACAGGCAGCCGAAAGGCAGAGGCAGGCAGAGGCGGGTCTCAGGTTTGCTGGCCTGCCCCTGGGCCCAGTGCTGGTAAAAGCCAGGCTTGGTACACATCTTGGTCCTTCCCGCACACACCCAGGCCCACAGAGGCAGCCACAAACTGTGGATCGCTTTGTAGCTCCAAACAGGTTGCCCAGGGCCAGACACAGGCAGCATCTGACATTGGCCTGCACCAGAGTGCCACCCACGAGGTCCCAGAAACAATACCCCAGTGGTCAGCTTCAGACAACATCAGAGCAGGAGCCAATAAGCTCCGCAAGCGGCATATCCAAAGGGAGAACTCGGCTGTGGCCAGACCTGCTGGGGTGCATCTGCTCCGTGGTCAGCACCTGCGAAGCAGCTCAGACACCACGGTCAGGGCTGGTTCTCACAGTCAGCCAGCCTGAAGGTCGACCCCACACATGAATGAGCCAATAGCAATCAAGACTCAATTACAGAAGAAACAAACATGTAACAGGCAGGACTGCAGAGAGTGTGAGGGAGGGAGTGACTGAGAGAGGGCGAGTGGGCAGGCGTGCGTGGGTGTGTGTGTGTCAGAGTGAATCCAATCGTGTGGGGACTTGGGGCGGGTGGCTCCAGCTCTCCTGGCCTGGGAGCCACCGCTGCCTCCACAGCCACTCGACCAGCCCTTCTCCCAGCTCCAGCTTGGAGGCCATGCCATCTTAGAAGGTTTGCAAGATCCTCCTCTGGAGGAGGCTGTGGGGAAGGACTGCAGCTCAGTTCCCAGCCTCTCCGCCCGTCACCCGGGCTCCATGTGGCCCTGGCCCGGACCCAGTCTTGCCACCATCTGCTCGATGTGGCCCCGGCCTGGACCCTGCACCTGCCTCGGACCCCGCTTGGACCTCAAGCGACTGCCCCAGACTCACCCTGGAATCATGACAAGGCCCAACCCTGGACTTACCACTGCCGCCACCACGGTTGTCGTCATCATGTGGCCACTGCTACCCTAGAGCTGAGCTGCACAGCCCCACCGCCAGAGGTCGGGGCAGGAACTGGCTGAAGGCCGGGGAGGGTGCTATAGCGTACCTCCCTCCCACACACACACCACGCCCCCCCTCCCCGCCCTGGATCTGCTGGGGCTGAGGACTGGACAGACTGAAGAGGCTGCAGGTCTGTGAGTGAGACAGGAGTGCCTGGAACAGAGAGGGGTGGCCCGGAGGCTGCTGACTGTGGAGACTGCAAAGTGGGTGCAGCAGAAGCCTGGGGCTGAAGTCCCTGGATGGAGTAGCGCTAGCACACTGCCATCATCCAGTTTGGGAAGTTCGCCCTGATCTGTGTCAGTGGGAAGGCCACACAGTGGAACTCAGGGCCAGCCCCCAGCAGAGGGGTCTGAGGACACACCCAGCATTGAATCTGGGGGGACCTTTATTTCTTGGAGGCTCTCCCGCTGTTAAGCAGAAAGGGGATTGGACAGCAGGACCAGGAAGGAGGATCAGCCCTGCCACTTGGAGGGGAGGTGCCCTGTCACCACTGGCAGAACAGCTGTTTCTGACCCGCCTTGCAGAGGCCTGAGGCAAGGAGGAGCAGCTGGGCCTGGAAATCTGTGCCCCTGCAGGTGGCAGGGAAGCGGTGCCAGCAAGTCAGGCAGAGCTGAGGCATTGGAAAGAAAGGAAGTGCCCGGACCCCACTACTATAAGCTACTAACCCCACCCCAACATGAGTCTGATCAAACCATCCTGGCCAAGACCAGGCTACCCATGCAGAGCCCAGCTCCATGGGGGGCGGGAGGGGAGAGAGAACAGCTCAGAACAGGGACACTCCAGGTGCGAGACCCAAGGCAGACCCAGCCTCTAGGCTAAGGAGGTTCTGCCAGTGGACTCCTTGGGGCTCCAACCTATCAGGCCTTAGTCAGGTTGCCCAGGGCCAGGCAGGGACTGTGACTCAAATTGGCCTGCAACAGAGCAGCTCCCTGAAGGCCTGGGAAAGACACACCAAGGGAGCAGATTCAACGTCACAGCAAAATCCAGAGAGCAGCACAAATACCAGACCCAAAGGGGTTTTTGTGTGTTTTTCTCTTTTTTCCCCTTCTCTTTTTCTTGCATATCTCTCATTTCACTCTTCATTTTTATTCTTTTTTATTCTCTTTTTGTCTCTCTCTCTTTTTTATTGTTATTATTAATTTTTCATATTTTATTTTTCCAATTTATATTTTAATATATCCATTATTATTACATTCTAAATTCATTATTATTATTTCACTTATTCTCTGTTTCATTTTCTTTTTTATTCTTATTCTAGTTTTTTAGCTTTCTTCTTCCTTCCATGTTTTCTTTTTCTTCTTTCGCCCTGTTTTTTTATGTCCCTCCTAAGACTTTGGTCTCATGTCTTTTAGTATCCTTTTTATTTTTTCTTTGCTTTGATTTCTTTTCTTTTTCCTTCTAGTCTTTTTTGTAGTTGTTGTTTTTGCTTAGTTTGATTTTCGTGATGTTTTTGGTTCAGTCCTGTTTGTCTTGTTCTGTTTTGTCATCACCTGTATTACAGTTTGCATGACAAGGTTGGGGTTGGGCTTCACATTCAGCAAGCCAGAGGGGAGATCCCACACACGAATGGGACATCAACTATCAAGTCCCAATTAGAGCAAGAGACAAAATAATGCACACAAGGGGCCTTCCTAGAGCATCCAGCTCAGGATATCAAAGAGACTGGGACAACATGAAATGAAACAACATATGCATCATAGGGTTACCAGAAGGAGAAGAATGTGAGTAAGGAACAGATAACCTGTTTGAAAAAATAATGAGAGAAAACTTCCCTAACCCGGTGAAGGGAAAAGTCACACACATACAGGAGGCCCAGAGAGTCCCAATCAAGATGAACCCAAAGAGGCCCACATTTAGACATCTCATAATTAAAATGGCAAAGATTAATGATGAAGAAAACATCTTAAAGGAAGCAAGAGAAAGACAATTACCTACAAGGGAGTTCCTATTAGAATGCGAGCTCATTTCTCAACAGAAATACTTCAGCCAGAGGAGCGGCATGAAATACTCAAAGTAATGAAAAGCAAGTGCTTGATTCAAGACTACTGTATCCAGCAAGGCTATCATTTAAAATTGAAGGTTAAATAGTTACACACACACACACACACACACACACACACACACACACACACTAAAGGAATACATTACCACCAAACCAGCATTGCAAGAAATGTTAAAGAAACTGCTGTCAGAAGAAAAAGAAAACAGAGAGAGAGAGGAATATAGGTATAAAGAAAATAAAAATGGCAAAAAAAGAAAAGAAAAATGTCAATAAATAAGTACCTCTCAATAATAACCTTACAGGTAAATGGATTAAATGCTCTAATCAAAAGACATAGAGTGTCTGAATGCATAAGAAATCATGACCCGTATATATGCTGTTTACAAGAGACCCACCTCAGAACAAAAGATTCACGCAGACTGAAAGTGAAGGGATGGAAAAAAATATTCCATGCAAATAGAAATGAAAAAAGCATGGGTAGCAATACTCATATATGATAAAAGAGACTTAAAAAAAAGACCATAAAAGAGACAAAGAAGGCCACTACATAATTCTAAAGACACAGAGACTCTTTAGTGTTTGGGGCCCTCTGGTGGACAAGTGTATTATTAATCTTCAGGGAATTCTCCGCATATGGCAAAAGTACACTTGCAAACATTATTTAGGCCAGTGATGGCGAACCTGTGACACGCGTGTCAGAGGTGACACGCGAACTCATTTTTTTGGTTGATTTTTCTTTGTTAAATGGCATTTAAATATATAAAATAAATATCAAAAATATAAATCTTTGTTTTACTATGGTTGCAAATATCAAAAAACTTCTATATGTGACACGGCACCAGAGTTAAGTTAGGGTTTTTCAAAATGCTGACACACTGAGCTCAAAAGGTTCGCCATCACTGTTCTAAAGGGATCCAAGAAGAAAATATAACCCTTGTAAACATATATGCACCTAATACAGAAGCAGCCAAATATATTTAAAATATTCTTGATGGACTTTAAGGGAAAGATCAGCAGCAATACAGTGATAGTATGGGAGTTTAACATCACACTGACATCCCCAGATAGACCTAACAGATGAAAAATGAACAAGGAAACAGTGGCCTTAAATGACACACTAGCTCAGATGGATCTGATATTTACAGAACATTTCACCCCAAAGAAGCAAAATATACATTCTTCTCAAGTGCAAATGGAACATTCTCAAATATAGACCACATGTTAGGACACAAAAGAAGTTTATACAAATTGAAGAATATTGATATCGTACCAAGCATCTTCTCAGATCACAATGTAGTAAAGACAGACTCTTCAACAAATGATGTTGGGAAAAATGTATATATACATGCAAAAAGATGAAACTAGACCACCAACGTGCACCATATACAATAATAAACTCCAAAAGGATAAAAGACTTAAATGTAAGACATTAAACCATAAAAATCCTTAAAAAATACATAGTAAAATCTCAGATGTCTCCTGTAGCATAATTTTCACTGATACATCTCCTGGGGCAAGAGAAACAATAGAAAAAATAAATGGGACTATATAAAACTAAAAAGCTTCTGCACAGCAAAATAAACCACCATCAAAATGGAAAGTCCATTTTGGGAAAACATATTTGCCACTGATATATCTAATAAGGGATTAATTTCCAAAATTTGTAGAGTACTCATACAACTAAAAAAAGGGAAGACAAACAATCCAATTAAAAAATGGGCAAAGGACCTGAATAGACACTTCTCCAAAGAAAAGGTAGAAAAAAACACCCAATCTGAGCAGAAAAAAGAAAAAGAATGATTTTAAATGAGGATAATTTAAGGGACATTTGGAATAACATTAAGCAAATCAACATTTGTAGCATAGAGGTACCAAAAGGAGAAGAAAACGAGTAAGGGATCGAGAACCTATTTGAAGAAATAATGACCAAAAACTTTTATAACCCGGTGAAGAAAAATGACACACAAGTCTAGGAAGTGCAGAGTCCAAAACAAGTTGAATCCACAGAGGCCTACACCAAGACACATAATAATTGAAATGGCAAAGTTTAAAGACAAAGAGAGAATCTTAAAAGCAGCAAGAGACAGTTACCTAAAATGAAACTCTCATAAGACTCTCAGCTGATTTCTCAACAGAAACATTGCAGGCCAGAAGGGATTTGCATGAAATATTCAGTGATGAAAAGCAAGGACCTATAGCCAAGACTACCTTACTCAGTAAGGTTATCATTTTAAAATTGAAGGAGAAATAAAGAGCATCCCAGATAAGAAAAAGCTAAAGAAGATAGTTACCATCAAACCAGTATTATAAGAAATGTTAAAGGGCCTGCTAGAAGGAGGAGGAGGAGGGGTAGGAGAGGGAAGAGGAGAAGGAATTCCTCTTAAGAAGTGGTAGGAAGCTGTTTGGAAGCTATATTAGTTTGCTAGGGCTGCCATAACAAAGTATCACAGACTGGGTGGCTTAAACAACAGAAATTTATTCGCTCACGATTCTAGGGAGACCTCATGAAGTCAGAGATGGAGGTGTCCATGGGTTGGGTTCTTAGGTCTGTCTCCTGGGCGTGTAGACAACTGTCTTCTCCTACGTCCTCACTTGGTCTTCCCTCTGTGTGTCTGCATCCTGATCTTCTCTTCTTATAAGGACTGCAATCAGATTGGATTAAGGCCCACTGTATGACCTCATTTTGCTCTAATAACCTCTTTAAGTCACCTATCTCCAAATACAGTCCCATTCTGAGGTACTGAGAATTAAGGCTTCAACATACAGG
The DNA here is from genome assembly GCF_000412655.1 of Myotis brandtii. Taxonomy (NCBI): domain Eukaryota; kingdom Metazoa; phylum Chordata; class Mammalia; order Chiroptera; family Vespertilionidae; genus Myotis; species Myotis brandtii. The sequence goes on along the minus strand of NW_005355000.1, from coordinate 63,096 downwards.
GTTTTTTGCGGGGGAGGGAGTGGGGGGGAGACACAATTCAGCCCATAACAGAAGCCATCCATTTTCCTTTCCTCTCCTGCCCCTTTCATAGTAGAAGTCGTATTGGAGGCACCGAGAGAAGCCCCCTGAGTCTGGGAGCCGGGTGTAAGTCAGGTCATCGGAGCACCTGAGGGAATGCTTCTCTCCCGACCCCAGGAGGGCTGACCCAGAGGGCAGCAGCCGCGGTCCAGCCCCAGGAGCGGTTGGTGTGTGCACACACTTGACCCACGTACCCTATTCCTGAAGCATAGCCGCGGTGGTGTAGCATGAATAAAACATGAGGCATTGAGCAGTGTCATCGTTTTACTTAGCATCACTGTGTCTTGATTTAAAATAATATTGATATGGACAAGTGTCATTACTTATTTTATCAGAAATTGGAAACAACCTCAATGTTCAACAATAGGATTCTTTGCAGCCTTTAGAAAATCCTCATGCCAGGTGAAGAGAAACAAAGCAGGTTGCAAAGAAGTATGTACAATTTGATTCCAACTTTTTGAAAAGTCTTTTTATTACATGTGTATATGCAGACATGTGTGTATGTGTTGGTTTATCTGAAAAGATATAACCTCAAATATTTAAAATAGCTCTCTCAGTGGTAAAGTTATACACATTTAAAAAATTTTCTCCTGTTTTTCTAAATGTTTCATATTTTCTACCATAAATATGTATTATTTTTGCAACCAGGAGAAAAACATTAAAAATGTAAACCTTGACAGGGAAAGATGTAAAAATGTAAACCTTGAAACCTTGTTACGGAAAGATTCGCCTAACAGCCTTTTCCATAAAGAACCCCTTACAGCTTTTCACACAGGACTGACTGCATTTACAAAATTTAATTTATTTGACATTTTCCAGATATAACTCTCAGCTACGATTACCTGGATTGCAAAATAATTTTTGTGGCGGCCTAAGAACCTCTCCCTCTTTTATTTGTCCCGCTGATGTTCTTTTTCCTTGAAAGGGGTTTTTGGAGTGAATTCAGAGAAAGGGAAACCCCCACAGAGCTGGACAAAGGGCGCTTAAAATAAGTAAGTGGGCTCCTTTAATGTGTCTAGAGTATCATCCAAGCAGACACCAAAGAAGCAGGATGTGACTTCATCGGGACTTTGCTCCTTCTATTTTTTCCCTGATTACCATGTTGGGGGAAACTCAACAATAATGCTCTGTGCCCCAGTGGCTCATAGTGAGGCGTAGGCCACGCAGCCTCTGCATCAGCCAAACCTGGCTTTCCACCCCAGCTCCACCCTTTGCCTGCTCCGTGGCACTCAGCAAGTCACTACCCTCTCCATGCCTCGCCCCCCCCCCGCCCCCTGCTGTAACATGGGGGACAATCACGAAACCTAAGTAAAGAGTTGTGAGAAAGACGTGAACTTCAGTTAACTCAAGGAAAGGGCTCAGCACAGCAGCATGTTGGTTCTACGCATGCACCAACATTTCCGTGTTTCTTTTTACCATTCTTTTTGGGGGGGATGGGAAGAAGGAAAGGGTGATTTTGCTACAAAGTGAAGAGGACCTGGTAAAAAACTTAGAGCAGAAGTTGGCAAACTAAGCCCACAGGCCAAATCCACCCCTCACCTGCTTTTGTAAATAAAGCTTTATTGAAACAGTCACGCTTCCTCATCTATGACAGCTTGTGCACTCCAAATGCAGATTTGAGTCACTGTGTTAAAGACTGCGTGACCCACAGAGACTAAAATATTGACTCTGACTCTTTGCAGAAAGTTTGCCAGCCCCAATTTCGAAGATAGAAACAGAACACCTTTTCCACATGGACCGCTGTTGGTGAGATAAATGCTGTAAGTATTTCTCTGTCAAGTGAAGTGGCTATTGTTAAAAATCCCGTGCACCTAAGAGTCCACCCTCACCAATACTTTCATTCCCCCATTTTTTTCCCCACCAAGAACGAACATCTACGATGATCGAGAACAAGGCAATGTTGGTTAGAAGCTTGGCAAGATCTAAGCGGACTACAAAGAATGGAGCATTGCTCACTGATGAGGCACTAGGACGAAACTGCCCAGGGGCTCACCCAGCTCTGCACTCTGTCCTCTTCCTGGCACGATGCCAGCCGACACCCCCAGGCCCCTTGCAGTAAAGAGGGCCTCGCCTTGAACTTTTGCCAGTGGAACTGGAGGACATATGTCCCCCATTCCCACACCAGACTGAACACTCCTCACTGACCTCTGGGCCAGATGCAGACAACCCAGTGGAGGACCCTGAAGTTTAGAGCAATCTTCCTGGTAGAATTTTCTGGAATAATGGAAAGCTTCTATTCTGCACTCTCCGATGCAGTAGCTTCTAGTCCCATGTGGCTACTGAGCATTGCAAATGTGGCTAGCATGCCTTAGGAAGTAAGTTTTTATTTTTGATCAATCTAAGTACTTGCACATGACCAGTGTCCGCCATACTGGCTGGTGCGGGTCTGGAAGGTGGCAGCCGCAGAAGTCAGGAGCATTATAGGCCTGGATGTCTGAAGGGAGCAGAGCACCCCTCACTCCCGCTCCCTTGTGACGTGAGCAGAAATTACAGTAGTAGCTCTTCAATGGGCCTAAGCAATGGGAGCTGCTGTTTGTGACTAGATAGGCTGCCTGATGCAGACCCATGTCCTGGCCACCACTTCTATGAAGAAAGGACAACTTAGTCTACTACTCACCCATTTGACAAGCATGAGGATCCTGTCTAAAAACGAAGAGGCGGTCTGTGTTCGGAGGTAAGAGCCTCACTTGGTGGCCTGGCCGTACTGACCCCAGCTGCACACCAGTAGGAAGGTTCATTCCATTCAATGAGACTTCCAATTGTTTGTTTACAACCATTTAAAACGGTGCATGTCCAATACATGACAGAGAAAGGCCCATCTGGTTTGATGATTTGGGGCTTCGGAGAAGAGAACATGAAAGGGAAGTATACGTTTTAATACTTAAGAGATTGGATTCTCTGCTGAAGAGGAAATGAGCTCCATGTCCAAGAGGGTCCGCCAAGAAGAGTCCAAGCAGAACGTGCCCCCGGGGGTTCACGGTGGTGCGAGAGAACAGCACTCCAGCGCTCCTCCCGGTCATTTCCAAGGTGAGATGGTGACTCGCTGCTGCAATAGGACAGCTGGCCTCTCTCATATCAGCAAAGAGAGAGTCTTTAAAGTTTTGGTTCCGAGGAGGAAGGGCTAGATGGCAGGAGCCGTCTCCCCTGTTCTGTGTGCCCATGCATTTCGGTGACACCTGGTTTACTGTCAAGAGAATCAACTTTGGGATCAAACACACCTCTGCCGAAACCCTGTATCCATCACGAGTCACTTCACTTCTCTGAGCCTCGTTTTCTTTCGTTTAGGGGTTAATTAACTGACCTCACGGAGCACCAGCAAGGATGAAAGAACCGCATCCGAGGCGACATGTAGGGCAGGGCTTCGTGAAGAGTCAGGACCTTGGGGGACGGACGGTTTGGAGCACGTCGTTCCAAGCCTGGCACATCACAGAGGGCTTTAGAGCGGGCCTGTGAGGGAGTGGGCTATGCGTGAACAGTGCTTCTCAGACTCCAGGTTGCATTCATGTTTAAATGCAGGCTCTGAGTTAGCAGGATTATGTACTTTAAATGTTTCCAGGTCATTTCAAGGCTGCTGGTCACCGACATCACCTCTGAAGAGCAAGGACTGGTCCTGACCAGTGGTTCCCTCTGCTGTTCCCACGGGGAGGAGAGGCCCTGTCGGCTCTGGGGAGGGCGGGGGCGTGTAGGATGAGGCTCATGCTGAGGGCAGACAAGGGGAATCTAGGCAGATGCGTAAAGGAATTGTGGGAAAAGAGGTGGATTTGAGCTTTTCAACTCTGATCGGACTTTACAGGCGCCTGGAGAGCTTTAAAAACCACCCATTGTCACGCCTCACCCCAGGAGTACCGGTTTAATTGATCGGGATGGGGCTAGACATGACATGTTAAAGACAGTAACTCCCCAGGTTATTCTCATGTGCAGCCAGGCTGAGCACTGCTGGGCTAGACAAAAGAGGCAACTTCCCAGCTGGAAAGAATTGGGACAGGGTCTTATCAAGATATTAGACCAGGTCTGGTTTGGGGGGCTGCTGGTTTAGGGGGGGAAAGCCTCGAGGGAATGCAGGTGAGAAGCCAGCTGGTCGGAACCTTGGAAAATCAGATCTGTTTGCTCAAGCTGTGAGAAACCCTAAATCTCTGCCTTACCTGAGTGATAACGTCGCCTGGGTCTTTGCAGTGATGTGTGTCTGCTGAGAAGCCGAGGGTAAATGGGAGATGTGACGTCCATGCCCTTTATTGGGATTAGAGGCTCCTTTTCTCTCATCCACATTGTGAATTGGATTGTACCCTCTGCTCACAGAGATACTGAGCGATGTGTCCTGGAGCAGAGAAGTCAGCCTGGGCTGGTGGCATCCACCAGCATTGCCTCCATCCAGTGGGTCTGTCTCTATCAGGCTGCCGCGAGCCCAGCACAGGTGCTCCGACCAATGAGTGTAATTAGTTTGGCTGTGATTGAATTTATACTCTTGAAGCCCAGGTGTGGGCTGCCACTTGTCACCAGAAGCTACCTCAGAGTTGGCCCTTTGCCAGCCTTGACTCAAAGCTCAGCCCCCTCTGGGGTCTAGGCGTGCCAACCATCTGTGACTATCATGGTTTTGTGGAAGATTCCTTATGCCTGGGGCTGGGGGCCGCATGAGGCACTGCACATTTCATTGAGCAATCCCCATTAGATATTATGTGCCCCAGCCAACAAAGGGGTTCTCCTCCATCACCATCTCCCCCTACCCCTGTCCTCACCCCAGTCTTTACTTCCTGGGAGCAGAGGCTGGCTGTGTCCTAGCTGCTCCACATTTGGCTGCTTGGACCCAGGCCTAGTAAACCCAATGCCCTCTAGAAACTGAGACCCACCTTCCTTAGGTCAATGTTATAAACTGTTACCTGGATGCTGAGCAGTTTGTTCTGATGGGTGTGCAGAGCTGGGCACAACTTCTGGGAGGAAGAAACACAGCCCAAGAAGCTGGCTCAATGTTATAAACTGTTACCTGGATGCTGAGCAGTTTATTCTGATGGGTGTGCAGAGCTGGGCACAACTTCTGGAAGGAAGAAACCACAGCCCAAGAAGCTGGACAGGAGAAGTCTTTGCCTAAAGAGTCACACAGCCGATGGTTTTGCTTCGTGACTGCATGTTGAAATCACAGGGGGAGTTCTTACAATGCTAATGCCTGCTCACCTCCCCAGAGACTCTGACTTAATTGGCCTGGGCACTGGGATTCTTAAAAGTCCCCCTAATCATTCCTAATGGCCACCACATTTGAGACACACTGTTCTATTCAAACTGCTTAATGCTAAAGGACAAGTGAAGTGGACACAAGATTCTTATATTATAGTAGCAATTGAGTTGCACTGATTGCTGACCTAGTTAGTTTTGTCCTGGGTGTTTTAATGCCTTCAAGAGAACTCTCTAAAATTCTACTATCAGAACGTACAGTCGTCCCCTTTTACCCACAGTGGATGCCTGAAGCCTCAGATAATACCAAACCCTATATAGACTATGTTTTTCTCATACATACATACATACTTATAATAAAGTTTAATTTATAAATTACGCACAGTAAGAGATTCACCACAATAAGTAATAATAAAATAAAACAATTATAACAATACACCGTAACAAAAGTTATGTGAACGTGGTCTGTCTGTCTCTTTCTTTCTCTCTCTCGCTGATAACCAATCTGATAATCAAGATGCTACTAAGTGACTACTGGGCGGTGGCATTTACAATGTGCTCTCTCTCTCTCTCTCTCTCTCTCTCTCTCGCTGATAACCAATCTGATCATCAAGATGGCTACTAAGTGACTACTGGGCGGTGGCATCTACAATGAGGAGAAGCTGGACAAAGGGGTGATTCATGTTCTGGGCTGGGACAGTGTGAGATTTCACCGCACTGCTTAGAATGGCATGTCTTATGAATTGTTTATTTCTTTTTTTTTCATATAATATTTTTGGCCTGAGGTTGACCGCAGTTAACTGAAACCGTGGGAAGTGAAACCTCGGATGGGGTGGGGGATTACTGTATAAGCATAGAAAAGTGGAGAACTACTGAGTATGTCTTGGTGAGATAAAGAGGCCATTATGGCAGAAAGAGAGGGAGGGAGGGGGTGAGAGAAGGAGATGGAGAGAAGGAGAAGAGGGAGGGAGGGAGAGAATATTTCTTTTTGAGCCAGGAGTGAGAGGAAATATCAGCTCCTTGTACCAAATCAGTAGCCTATTAACAGGATGTTTCTTAAGTCTGGATTATTAGGGTGATGGGTGTCTCTCTCCTTTCCATGGCTTCTGTTCATTTCACAGAAGGCATCGCATGAAGATTGTAACCACAGGACCAGCTCAAACTGGCACTCTCCTGTATCTAACAAGACCTGGACCAAAATCATGCCACTCATGAGTAACACTTGTATTAACAGGATGTTTCTTAAGTCTGGATTATTAGGGTGATGGGTGTCTCTCTCCTTTCCATGGTTTCTGTTCATTTCACAGCAGGCATCACATGAAGATTGTAACCACAGAACCAGCTCAAACTGGCATCTCCTGTATCTAACAAGACCTGGGACCAAAATCATGCCACTCATGAGTAACACGTGTGAACCCTTCACTGCTCCCCCAGGGAACCAAAGGCCCAGGACCTGTCCGGAACCTGAACACCGAAACCCTCTCAGAAGCAAAGGGCCTGTTGTCCAGGAAGATCTGGTGCTGAAGCCCTTCAATCCTCCCCGGGCCCTGGATCAGGGAGCCGGATTTGAGTGGTGCCTCCAGAACCCTGTAAGTTCACTCAACAATGAAAGCTCTTCCTTTCCTTGAAGCTGGTGCTGTGGTATTGGCTTCTATGCACATCAGGCAGCAGCCCTTTTGGCAACCATGAAGGGACATCAATCTTGTGACCACCTGCCTGAGGCACTGTGGCCTCCGGGGGACGTGGCTTTGGGGGCTGACCCTTAGGGGCCAACAAGAGGGGTTTGTCTGAGCCTTGGCTGCTCCTCCATCCACCCTGGTGTTCCCTGCTCTTTGGCACCAATTCCACTTTTGGGAAAAGAAACAGTATGTAGGTCAAATGTCTTTTGTGTGAGTAACCTCGTTACAACAGGCTTCTACCTAAACTGTCTAATAACCTCATCAGAACTGTGGGTTAGAGCCCCACTCTGGGGGGGTTTTGTCAGGTTAGGGTCCTGCACCTTGGACCACAGTCCCTGGGCTGGGATTGGGGGTTAAGATTTCACCCTAAGAGACAGAATATAAAAGATTACAGCCACCAAGGTATTCAAAGGACCAGTTAGAGTCCCAAACTTGGTTTAGAGTCCTGTGGTTTTGGATGCTGTTTGTCTAGGTCTGATTGTTTTATCTGTTAAGAATCTCTATATATAAAAGCATAATATGCAAATCGACCAGTCAGCTATGACATGCACTGACCACCAGGGGGCAGACACTCAATGCAGGAGTTGCCCCCAGCCTACAGGCGCCGATCACCCCGCCAGTCACCCCACACACAGAAGGCGACCAGCGGCAGCAAGGGGCGGGGCCGGTGAGTGGGTGGAATGGCCAACCTCTTGGTCCCTCTCCCTGGACGGCAGGCTCCGATCGCTCAATGACGAACTGGGAACCAGGGGTGGGTGGCAGCGGATTTGGGTGGCACCAGGGCCCTGATCGCCCTGCTGGTCGCCCCATACACAGAGGGCTACTAGCGGCAGGGGGCAGGACTGGCTGCCGGCAGCCAGGGAAGATTGGCCCTGATCGAAGGCCAGGCCTAGGGACCGCCTAGGGACCCTACCCGTGCACGAATTTTGTGCACTGGGCTTCTAGTTGGTTAATAAGGGTTAACAAATGACTACAGCAACACTTTATTGAATCTGCTCCTTGTCGTTTTTGCTCCAATAATCCTGAGAAATCTTACAAAATGAAAAATGCTAATGGTTTACCTGATGCAGTCTTTTGAGATATATTCTTTAAAATTGGTCAATATTTAGCTATGAGCCTAAATCAGAGGAAAATGGTTTGCTTTTGTAACACTGCCTGTCCCTGATATTGTTAGAGTCAGGAGAATGGCCTGAAAATGGGTCTTAACCTATAATATTATTTTACAATTAGCCCTGCTTTGCAAAAGAGAGGGGAAATGAGATTAAATGCCATATGCACAATCTTTTATGTCTTTATATCAGGATGAAAATTTACAAAAGAGATGTAAAATTATGGTTCAGAAGGAAGACCCTCAGAAAAAGCCTGTCTTGCCTGAATCAGAGCCCAGTGATTTACTACATCTGCCCTCCTTCAGCCCCTCCCAGACCCCTGCTGTGTGAGGTGGGAATTCCCCTGAGCAGTGCTGAGGCTTCCACCCACAGTCCTCCGAGGCCACGGGTCCAGCTCTCCACCCTTCCTGCCAGAAAGTCAGAGGGGATGGTCCCCCTCCCTGTACTCACTGGAGGACTCAATTTATCCCCGGGATTACTCTGCCTCAGGCAGGGCAGTATCCGCTGTGACAAGTCCCTGCAGGTCTAGATGGCCAAGGTCAACCTTTCGGATTTGTTTATGTGCACTCCCCTTGTCTACCTGATTTACATAATTGGAAGAATAACATGCCATCCTACTGTGATGGTCCTAAAGGCATGGAAACGCTCTCTACTTCTATTTTTGCAACTCATCATTCTAACGGGGCTGACACCTAGGCCCCCGTGAATACCCTCCTCACTCTGGAGGAACATAGGACAGTATTAGAGAAGGACCACCAAGAAGCCAACAGGCTGCATGAATTACAACCAAACAATCCAATCAGGACCCCAGCATGCAGGCCATCCCTGGAACAGAACCAGGGTGGGACCCCAGTGACCCAGGAGAGCAGGCAAATCTAAACCACTATCAGGAATGTTTGATAGTGGGACCTCTCAAAGGAATCCCCAAAACAAAGAGTTTGAATAAGATCCAGGAAGTACAAGGTCCAAAGGAGAACCCACCCACATTCCATGAAAGCATTTTTTAAGAATTGATTTTAGAGAGAGAGGAAGGGAGAGGGATAGAGATACAGAAACATCCATTAGAGAGAATCATCCACCGACTGCTTCCTGCACGCCCCCTATTGGGGACCGAGTTCAACCCGGGCATGTGCTCTGACCCAGAATCGAACTGGGGACCTCTTGGTTCATGGGTCAATGCTCAACCGCTGACCCACTCCAGCCGAGCCCTTGAAAGCATTTTTCATGCTTTCCAACAATATATGCTATTGATCTGGAGCACCCAGATAACACGACTGGTCAATATGAACTTTATCAAGCACAGTGCTCCAGGTATGAGGGAAAAAAAACTGCAAAATTTTCATGCTTTCCAACAATATATGCTATTGATCTGGAACACCCAGATAACACGACTGGTCAATATGAGCTTTATCAACCACAGTGCTCCAGGTATGAGGAAAAAAAACTGCAAACACTGGAAGGGAGATTGGGGATGCCAGTGTTCAACTGGAGATTGCTTTTAAACTGTTTAACAGCTGATCAAATATAGAAAAGGCAGAAGCTAGGAGACATGAGATGACAAGCTTCTTTGCTCGCTGCAGCCCTCAGCCAAGACCCAATGGGATGTCTGCAGGGAAGAACAAATGACCATGTGTAAGACCCCCAGACGCACAACTAGACCGAAAAGGCCATCCATCTCTTGCACCACAGCAAAGTACTCTTTGCAGACATGAAGGACTCTGGAAATGGGCGTGCCCCAACCTGCTTTGGCCAGAAGGAAAAGGGGCTTGCTCCAAAACATCCCACCAGATACCACGACCCGCTGATGGTGACAAGAATGATGGAGCCTGGGACCCTTCTGGAGCCATTAACCAGATTCTAGACACCCATTGGTGCTTACAGTTTTATCTGGAGACTTTTGCTGGTTTACAGCTCTAGACTTAAAAACTGCCTTTCACGGTATACCCCCTAAGTCCAGAGTCCCGGGAACTCTTTGCTTTTGAATGGGATGATCCAGAGACTATCGTGAAACAACAATATCGCTGGGTGGTATTTTCACAAGGATTTAAAAATGCCCCCACTATCTTTGGGGAAGTCACAGCCAAGGTGACACGGAAGTGCTTGGGACCTAGGAATACAATGAAAAGAACTTGCTTCATGGAGGTCTCAGTCTACAGGAAAGACTGAAAAGATAAATATGTCACGAAAACAGCTTCACTTGGGATGAGGTATTAGTTGCCCTGCTCCGTTGCCCTGCTTCAGGTGAGAGCAGCCCCTGGAAGCAAGCTCCAATGGAGTTCGTAGGGAACGTTACTGGGAGACCCTCCCTTAAGCATATTGTAAAAAAATGCGACACTATAAAATGTGTGCAGTCTCTGGGTGCTGCTTTATCTGGCCCTCAAGACTTGGGAAAACCCACATTGAGGTCAGCTACAGCCTAAGTGGAAGGGACCCTGTGAAGTCCCACTAGTTAGTCCCTTTTCAAATGAAACAGGACAACAGACCCCACCTGGCCAAGAAGAGAAGACAGACATTTCGAAAGAGGACTGCTTCCGCCCAGGATCCGGACCAGCCTGTAGAAACCTGAGTTACCTGTCTTAACTTGCTATTGGATGAGTTTAAACAATGTTTTCCTTTCCTGGTTGTGATATTTGCTTGTACAGTCCTAGTCCTGACTTACTTTGTCTAAAGTGGTCGTTGCCCCTAGGGATTTTCTAACTGCAGAACCAGTTCAAACTTGTTCTGTCTGGCTTCTAAGAAGACCCAGAACCAAAGTTACATCACTCACAAGTAACACTTGTGAGCCCTTAACTGCTCCCCTCCATGGAACCATAGGACCAGGACATGTCTAGAAGCTGAACACCAAAACCCTTTCAGAAGTAAAGGGTCCATTGTCTAGGAAGATCTGGTGCTGAAACCCCTTAAAATCCTGCCGACGCAGATCACGCAGATCAGGGAGACAGATTTGAGTGGTGCGTCCTGTCTCCTGGAGGTTGACTCAGCAATAAAAGCTCTTTCTTTACTCAAAAGCTGGTGCCATAGCATTGGCTTCCACATGTGTTAAGCAGCGAACCCTCGCTAGGTAACAAAATGATACAACAGCCATGGCTGGGTGGCTTATTGGTGGAGTGTCGTCCCATACACCAAAAGGTTGTGGGTTCGATACCCCCGTAAAAGTGCATATGGTAGGAAACCAATAGATGTTTCTCACTCACATCTATGTTTCTCTCCCTTTCTCTCTTCCCTCCTCTCTCTCTAAAAAAATAAAAACATATTCTCGGGTGAGGATTTAAAAAATATGACACAACAGAGACTTGAGAGCTGAGGGAAAGGGGAAGCCTCGAGAGGTGAGCAGGGGCAGGAGAGGCTGGGAATATGGGGAATATGAGGAAACGAGGTAGTTAAGGAGGAAGGATGCCCACTGTTCACTCAGACCTAAGCCGGCCCTGCAAGGAAGTCCACCTGTGGGTGCTTTAAAAGGTGCCCACTTGAATGCACTTAGCTCCCACCCCAAGGCACATGGGGTACTCCGAACACTTCTGTGTGTGTCTGTGTGAGAGACGGAGAGAGAGCATGCCCTTTAATAGAAAGCTCTCCCCAAAGGCAGTAAGGGATAATGAGACCTGGAATGAAGCTGGCTTCATTCCTTCTGGAACCATCTCTAACAGCCCAGGACGCCAGGCAAATCCCACCACCTCAGTGAGCTCTGTTTCCTCCTGACCTTCCTGTGACTCTCAGAGTTCCAATGAGTTACCTACTGCGACACGAGTGTGAGGGATTATTGAAAAGTCACCTTTGCATCTGTGCTTTTATGGGGGGACTGGGACAGTGAGGAGCACAGTATTATAAAGCCTTCCAATGCGTGGCTGATGGGAGTGACAGAAGAAGGGAAAACAAAGTTTTTTTCCAAAAGAATACTAGTACTTGTCTTATATGACAATTATTTATGCATATTTAAATTCCACTTATATTTTAAATTTTAAAAGTTTTTAAATTAAAAATAATACATACTTCTTATAGAAATTCTGCATAGATAAAAAGAGAAAAATTCATCTATATATTCTATCACTTAAGACCTCGCAAGTCTTTTAGAACATTAAAAAGTCAAATAATTATTTATATATTTTACCTTTATTCATTATACAAGAAATATACTTTTTAAAAATAAAAATAAAAATTAGATGAGCAAAAGGGAAACTATTAAACCACTTGAAATTCAAACCCCAAATCAATTGATCACAATCTGCAATATTTTTATTAGAGTCTGGATTTTTCAATATTCAATATATGTGTACTTTTGAAAGCATAACAAATACCCCAAATCTTTTCCAAATGTGAACTCATATTGCTATTTTGTAATCTGCTTTCCAAATGGAACAGTATTCATACAAATTTCTCCATATTCTATGAGATTATTTTTAAATTTCCCCATAGTCTATGAGATTATTTAACAGTCCCTCTAATGTCAAGTAGTTAGATCATTTGTAATTTTTCTTTTTCCTCTTAGAAAGAATGCTGTCATAACTATCCTTTAAACACATGTATGTGCTTTTTTTGTTATTTAATTTTTAGGATAAGTGGAGCCAATGGCTCTGCAGAATTCTAAGGTTTTTTCAAAGAGAAATATATATGCTCCTTAGTGTAGTACTTTGGATCATTTCAAGTATTTTTGCTTTAAATATATTTGAATATGTTTATACATGTAAGACAGTATAATGTCCTGTGACATATTTAGCCCACAAACACTGTGTATTCCAGTTCTCTCCTGATTTAATTTTTTCCTGATTGTATATGGAGTTTCATGCTCATAATAGAACGTTTGTGGACTACAGAGGAGCGTGCATTGGGAAGAGAGAAGTCCTCCATAATCCCACCGCTGAGAGAGAATCATCTCGCCAGTCACCGCACCTCCTCCTTCACTACCCTGTTTCACACACCCTTTCAAAACACCACTTGTGGGTTTCTGGTTAGGAGGATGCTCTGATGGAGCTTGTAAGCGTGGGCTGCTGTTAGGGAGATTCGCCCCTTTTGCAACCCTCAGAGTTGTTTCCCGTAGGTAAAAGAAATATGCACCAGGGAGAGGCTGTGCGGAGATAAAGCCATCCAAGATTCCGTGACTTTAAGCAAAACAACAATTTCACCGAAGGCTAACTGATCTAAACAAGAGTGAAGTTTGTGTTTTTTAAATTTTTGTTTGTTTGCTAATCCTCACCTGCAGGATACTGTTTCCATTGCCTTTTCAGAGAGCATGGAAGGGAGGGAGGGAGGAAAGGAGCCTCGGGTGAAAACCAGCCCATTAAAAACTGGCTCCTGCCCTGAGGAGACAGAGCAAAGGGACTCGCCCAGGAAGAAGTGCCCTTTAAGGCAGGTGTTTGTGGGAATTGGGCCTGTGCACATGGAGACCAGTCACATCTTCTTGGCATCTCCCCTTTGACAAAAGACAAAAGTTAAAGGTCCAGATCACACAAACCAGGTTCCCCAGGGCCATCCTAGGGTTGCAGCCTTCGCCAGCCACAGGTACCCAGTGAGATGCCGGACAGGCCGCTGCCCTGGCAGGGATTGAAGAAGATGCTGCTTCCTCAAGATAGAGCCCTCCCACCTCTCAGAAACTTGTCATGCGCTGGTTTTCTACTGCCCTTTGCTAACACTTTTCATAATGAAAGTACAGATAGGCACTCCACAGTGAGCACACTGTCCTCCCGACCCACTTCTGCCCATTACTGGGCTGTAGGCAGCAGAGAGCTGGATTCGGTAGCTCTGCCGAGAAGGCCAGGTGAGCGTCCTGCACCAGCACCGATGATAACCTGGGGTTCTCATTGCTGACGCCCCCTGCCCCCCACCCCTGCGGAAGCTACTGCCTTCTATTCAGTCATTGAACAAACGTTTGCTGAGCATTTGAAATGAGCCAGACCCTGTGCTAGGCCCCGGCAAGTCAAGGGATGAGCAAGTGTAACATCTACTGGCGATGGCAGATGGTGGGTAAACAGAGAAATGCAATATTGGGAAGTCTGCCCTTTATTTCACTGAGTTTGGGAACATTTTTACCAGGACTAGGATTAGGGTGAGGCAAGTGAGGAAGAGAAGTGCAAATGTAAGGTAGGATCCTGTCTTTACTTAAAATATTGATATTCTGTTCATCACCAACTATTTGGCATTGATTTGATTCTTTAAAATATTGCATAAAAATGCTGTTTATCTTGATTACTGAGCTTTTGGCACCCCAAGGCCTCCCCCAAGTTCCGGCCTGGAACTCAAACCAGTGCTTACTTTGTGGGCATTGACACCACAGCCAACACGGAGCGCAGGTGTGTGTGAGTGGCAGCATCTGTCCTTTGGAATCTGGGCTATAACTAGACTGGCCTTGCTGCTGATTTGCTGTGTTACCCGGGCAAGCAGCTTTTCTTCACTCGGATTCAATGCCTCCTCGGGGAAAATGCTAAGCTGGGAGAGTGATTTTTTTCTACAATGTCTTCCTTTGACAAACATTTATGGAGTACCTACTGTATGCTGATACCATCATAGGCTCTAGAGCTACTGAGGTGAACAAGACAAATTTGGGTGAGGGCACATTAATAAGTAAAAAGATAATTTCTGGCATGCTTTACGAGATATGAGAGAGTGTGTGTGTGTCTGAGATGTGCAATAAAGGGTCAGGAAAGTTCTCTCAGGGGAGGTGACATTTGAGCTGAAACATCAATGATAAGTAGATACCGTGGCCTGTGCCTCTCAGACCTGCAACCTTTCTTTTTCTGACAGCTAATCTTTAATGAGCCCTGCCTTTGTGCCTGTTATAACATGTAGAACAACTATACCTGTCCCAACTCATCTTCCTCAACAACGCTGTGAGTAAGGACCTGTTATATCCATCTTTATTGATAAGGACACAGAAGCACAAAGAGGTCAGTGAATTTGGAAAGATCACTGGCTAGTGAGTGGTGGGAAAAGAACAGGCAGATAGGCACTGGGGCTTCAAAGCTTGTGTTCAGTCATTCAAAAGGTGCTTAATGAGCATCTACTATATTCCACGCAGGTACACTTAGAGGCTTATTTCATCCTCCTGCCCCGCTCAGCTACCAGCACTGGGTGGGTAATAAGTAGATCACAGGCCTGGCCAAACTGTTCAAATCTTCTCTGGGGTGTGATGGGACTGCTCTGGATCTTGACTGAGCAGTGGGGATGGTGGTTACAGGTCTGTATGGAATTTATCAAAATTGGCAGAATGATACACTAAAAAGGGTACATTTTACTGGAGGTGAATTATACCTAAACTTAAAAATACTTAACCCTCCACCCTCCGCCCCAGCTGCAGCAGCAGGGGGCCTTGAAGCGGTGCTGTCCCCTTACTTCTGAGCCCCGGTGAGGGGCAAGCCTCTGGGGCGGGGCGGGCCCAGGTGCGGCGGGGCGTTGGCCCCAGGTG
>NW_005355000.1:33094-47084 GCF_000412655.1 Myotis brandtii | reverse complement strand
GGGTGGGTGCGTGCGGAGCGCGCGGGCTCTGGGCGAGGAAGGGGTTAAGTCCTGATCCCCAGTCCGGGCGGGAGGGACCCTGAGATTGGTGGCCCACCAGGTCACAGTTTGGGGCTCCCCCAAAGCCCCCTTCCTGTAGGGCAGATGGTAATCCCACACGAGAGCGCCAGTGCCCAGTGTCTGGGCGCTCCAGCCGCGGACTTGACTTCGGGGCTGTCTTTGGGGGGTGCCCTGTGCTGCCCCCTTCCCGGGAGCGCCAGCCTGTTCCAGGGGGAGGGTGCACCGTGGCTGCTTCCCGGGGGCTCTGGGGCAAGGTCTTGCTTTTGTTTCTTAGAAACCGGTGACCAAGGTGTCGCCGGGAGACAAAGCCCAGCCATGGCCACTTCTTGGTGGCTGGGTGCCTTCCCCAGAGGCAGCCGCCGGGGCGGGAGCACTTCCCCATGCAGGGCACCCTCTGGGGCCCCCCACCTCGGAGGGGAACACTGGAGACAGTCAGATGAGGGGGTGGGAAGAGTGGGGCTCCTGCCTGAGGGAGCCTCTGTGGTGGAAACATGTGTATCTTTTTGTTTTGAAGTTGACTGGACTGGGGCGGATAGAGAGAGGCCAGCCCTGCAGCGCCTGTGGTGACCAGTGCCCCGGCTTGGCCTTGCATAAATGGAGGTAGGACCCCTTGGATCTGATTTCTAAGGCACAACACATGGGGGCTGTGGGGGCTGCAGGTGGGTGCGCATGTGAAAAAATACATGTACACACGTCTATGTTTCTGCTTTTGTAAATCTCACTGGTAAGCCACATGGAAAGAATGCGAAGTCTATTCCTTTAAGAGCGCGACTACATCTGCTACAAATATTGAAGGTGGAAGTGGTGGCCAGACACTGGGGGGATGCAGGGGAGCGGTTCCCTGTGGGAGCGCTGGGTCCCGCAGACCCACCCTCTGTACCTAAATCACTCAGCCCCAAACAATTCTACTTGGCGTGGAACTGTGTCCAAGAGCCACTGGCTGGTGTTTCCAATTGTGTTTTTAATTCAGCCCCTGTAGCTCTGGGTCCCAACCGCAAATCCGCCGCTGCCCGCCTGCGCTGTGTCAACCTCTTTGGTGGCCAGATGGTTCTTATTACTGTGCCGTGAATGTTGACTTCCAGGCAGCCCCAGCCTGCATTGGAATGATTATGTTTGGGAGACGAGGGATCGCCGTGCCCTCCCAGTGCATCTGGCTGCTGGGGCTCTGGTTGGGAAAAGTTGGGGTGTAGGCCTGCCGGGGCTCTCCCTGTGGCCATGTGAAGAGAAGAGGTGGATCCCTTTTGGCAACTCCATGAAAAGGAAAAACCAGCCGCCAGGAGAAAATTCTGCAGTATCAGAACCCTGTCTCTCTTTGGTGATTGCCTCTTCCCCGCCGCTCCTCTGCCCGTTGAGAGGGCTGCTTCTGGGCACCAGGGAGGAAAGCCCGCTTTGATCCTTCTTTCTATCTCCTTTTGTCTGCGTTTCTCTGCCTTCTCCCAGTCGGCAGTGTGCGCTGGGCACCCCGTCATAAGGAGACTCACCCCACCTGGCTCCTTCAGAAATGAGCGCTTTTGTTCCTGCCTCCGTGGGCTCTGGCGGCCTCTTTGCCTTTGTTTCAGGGATGGAGCGCAGCCCTGTGGCTCCTGAGCATTTAATAACTGTGTCAGAGGCAGGGCCGAGACCTTATAAATATGTAATGGGCGGCAGGCATCCATCAGCCCTGCCGATGTCGAGGCCCCGATAGGTGTGTTCTGGGCTACCCCTGTGTGTCCCAACAGGGAAGGTGGGTGATGTGTGGGAATGGGTGTAGGCGTGTTGTTTTGTGGACCAGGTCCAGGGGCCAGGACTACGGATTGGGTCCTCTCCCATCCATCTTGTGCTCAAATCGGAGCGGGAAGTGGTGATGAACAGGACAGCGATCTTCAGCTTCCCCCGATTCTGCAGCCTTGGGCTCAACTGACTGGAGCGTGTGGGGTCGTGGTACCGTGTGGGGTGTCCCTGGCTCCCCGCCTTCGGTTAGTGTGACCTCTGACTCCTAGTCAATCACTCACTCTCCCTACTTCTCAGTTTCCCTGACTGGTAAGTGGGAACAGTACCTTACCTCCCAGGATCAGGCACAGTGAATAAATAGGGCGACTTTTGCTCATTATTGTCAGCTGCCCATCAAGTGCTTCTCAGGGGGGGACTTAGCTGGGGCGAGGCTGCTGGCGTCCTGGCCACTGAGACTCCGACTCTGGTCCACAGCCTCCGGCCCCCGAGAGCCTGGAGCCCTTTCACTCACTGAGGCTGACGGAGGGAGGACAGTGCCCGCTTGCCGCCTTGGTGGGCCTTTCTGTGGGAGAGACCCTTTCATGGGCTGAGACGGGATTGCATGCGGAGCAGTGTCCTCACGGGCAGCAGAAAGGCCTCACTTTGGCCCCATGAATGGGGTGTTTGTGGTGTTCTCACCCTTTGCTGGACAGGAAGCAGCTCCTTGCTTTGCCCCCTCGGCCCCCCCGGCCCCCCATGTCATGCTTTGGGTGACCTTTGGAGAAGAGGGCTACTGTACAATGCTCTTTTTTGGCTGTTTGAAATCCACAGTGTGCTCACTATCCACTCCTCTGACTGGAGAGGCAGTTGTGCCCGGATGGGAGGGAAAGGCTGGCCTGCGGCTGACCCACAGAGGTGAGCCTCCCTGACCCCCAACCACAGGGCACCCTAAGTATTACCACTCGGCCTCCCAGCGAGCCTCTCTTCTTCCACACTGGCCCCCTGAAGTCCACTGTCTACACTGCAGGCATCTCCTCAAAGCAGAGCCGGATTGAGTTCTAGGGAGGAAATGTGTTGTAAACAAACTTTGCCTCGCCCTCTAGTGTGGAGCGAGGACCTTGAAGTCCAGACAGGGCTGGGCTGGTGTCTTGCTCTGGCTTTTACAAGCCCCGTGTCTTTGGGCAAATGACTTGGGCTGCCTGCCTGTCATTTTCCTCGGCGGTCACACTGGGCTCTCTCTACTGAACAAATATGTGAGTGCCTGCCGAGTGCCAGCACGAGGATAGGCAAGGAACAAAACAGACAGGATCCCTGCCCTCCACACTGATCACGTTTAGATAAGGTGGTCAGGAAGGGCTCCGAGGAGGTGACATGGGAGCAGAGACCCAAATGAAGCCAGGGAGGGGGATCCTGCTGACTCAAACCCAGGCAGGAACCATCCGTGTCGCCATCCCCTGGAAGCCAGATAGAAGTGGGAAGCCTGAGGCCGGCCCTAGGCTTCCTCCCCAGCTTTGACAAGGCCCCTCGATTCGATTCGTGTGCCCTCAAAGCCAGAGGAGTCTGACTTAGAGTCCAGGCCCTGTGCATGCTGGGTGCGCTCCACACCCTGGGGCGCCGTCTGCGGGGACAGATGCCTGAGATCCTGTGGAAGTCTGTTTTAGTTCACGGGGATTTTCTGCACTCACTCCCCATTTTATCGTCACCCACGCCTTTAGGTGGTGCATGTGGGAATTTTTTAAGGATTTTTAAAACCCCACAAGGATTTCCGTGTCTTGGAGAGCAGAGGGCTCACAATTGTCAGCTGCCCTCACCTGATCTGGGGCATCTGGGCAGCAATGGTGGGCTCTGCTCCCCACAGGGGACCCAGCCCTGAGAGGAAGCACCTCCGGGCAGCCTCGGGCACACCCCGCAGTGGCCGGGCCGGAGGGCATTCTCATTAAGAGAAGATTAAGGCATCTGCATGGACTGCGGCCAGAGCACTCAATGTGCTCCGGTGTGAGACAGCATTCTGAGCCGGGTTAATTGGGCTTGTTTGTTACCAGATTGAGCTGGGAGAGAAATACAGCCATTTTTACATGTGTCCTTTGAATGCCTAGGCACTGACGAATTTAAGACAAAACAAAACAGCAAAACAACATCAGCAGCAATAAGGATGAGTACTGACTGTCCAGAGCTGTGCCTGCCTCCACGCTTTACTTAACATTTCTTTTTGATCCTCACCAAACCCGATGAGGTAGATGCGATTCTTTTCTTGAGGAAACTGAATCTGGGAGCTGCTGGAGTTTGGCTTTAAAATGCAGACTCATTTTCTTCGAGTTACCTCCTCTTGTTACTTCTCTACTCTGAGGCAAAGGGCACAAACCAAGGCCCTCGGGCCACATCCAGCCTGCAGATGGGTTTTGTTTGTGCTGCACATTGTGTTAGACAAGGGGGCGTTTTTCTAACCTTAAAATCCAGGTTCCAGCATCTATTGGAAAATCCAAAGGTGTGGTAACAGCGGGGGCTGTTGCTTCGTGACAGTAACGGGCAGGTGAGAGCGATCCCCAGCTCATCCTAGTTCCACTCAAGCACTTCTTCAGAATGTAGGTGATCTGTCAGGTCCCGGAAGCGACTGGTACTTGCAGATCCCGAGTGGGCATTCTCATCTCTGCACGTGTGATTTTAAAGAGAGGCTTCTGTACCATCAGCTAGTAGAGCATTAACAGAGCCAGGCAAGGGTTTTACCTCCTTCCTGCCTTTCACTCACTACAGCCCTAGGAGATGGTTGCAGTTACTTATAGCCATTTGCATAGATAAAGAAGCTGAGGCCCCAAGAGGTTCAACAGCTGCCTCAGGTCCTACAGCCAGGTGGTCAGTGGTATTCCCGTCCCGTGTGACTTCCAGATTCTGTGCTCTGCACCAGGACGTCTCAGACTTGCATGTGAATTACCAGGGGATCTTGTTTAAATGCAGATTCTGATGCAACAGGGGCCTGAGATCCTGCATCTCTCACAAGTCCCCAGGTGACTGATGCTGCTGGCCCAGGGACCACATGTTGAATAGCAATGGGCTGGACCAGGGGTTGGCAAACTACACCCTGCTGGCCAAATCCAACCCTTCAACCCTTCTCCTGTTTTGTGTGGCTCACATTACTTTAAAAAGAAAAATCCTCACCCGAGAATATTTTCCATTAATTTTTAGAGAGAGTGGAAGGGAAGGGGGAGAGACAGTGAGAAAGAAACATCAGTATGAGAGAGGCACATGGAGTGGTTATCTCCCACACGCCCCCTTTCCGCCCCCCCCCCCCAACCAGGGGTGGGGATTGAGCCCACAACTGTGGGGCATGCTCTTGACTGGAATCAAACCAGGACCCTTCAGTCAGCGGGCCGATGCTCTATCCACTGAGCAAAACTGGCTACGGATCACATTACATTTTTAATGGGGGGGGGGGGAAGCAAAAAAATAATATTTCATGACATATGAAAATTACATGAAATTTAAATGAAAGTGCCCATAAATAAATTATTATCTGAGCAAAGCCATGCCCATTAGTTTGCATGTTGTCTGTGGCAGTTTTCCTGATGCCACAGCCATAAATAGAGTTGAATATTCCCAACCCATTGTATGGCCAGCAAAACCCAAAACATTGCTGTCTGACTCTTTACAGAAAATACTGGTCAACCCCTGGTCTCTCTACCACTATCTAGAGCAGTAGTTCTCAACCTTGGCTGCACATTAGTCACCTGGGAATCTTTTTAAAATCCCGATTTCTGGGCCTCATCCTCCGGAAATTCTGTTTCTTTGTTATGGGGTGAGGCCACAACATGAGTAACAAAGAAACAGAATTTCTGGAGGATGAGGCCCAGAAATCAGGATTTTAAAAAGATTCCCAGGTGATTCTAATGTGCAGCCAAGGTTGAGAACCACTGATCTAGAGGAATATGCAAATAGCTTCCCTTAGTTTTAGAAGAAAGGAATCTGAGGACCTTTTGGAATCAAGGCCAGAGGAAGCAATCCCTCCACCTTGGATGAAAATGGTGCTGAAATAATAATCAAGGGCAACCAAAGACCCAGACCAAAGCCATTTCTAAAGGGCATGTGGAGATGAGGCTTGCAAGACCAGATCAATGAACTGCTATGGATTCTAAGCTCCTTGTAATCCCTTTAAGGGTTCAGCTTTGCTGATAAATGCATATTCGACTCTGGCATTAAAAGGCTGGCTTTCAGAACAAGCCTCCAGGAGCTGTACTTTCAGAAGCAGCTGACTTGGAAAGCCCAGAGCAGTGGTAGCTTTGTGAGGTTGTCTTAATTATGCATAGCAGTTTGTGTCCGGACAACGGGCTGCCTCTCTGGGCAGGATGCTCTGCAGTCGCTCCGAGGCCCTGCTGGCTGGGTCAGCCAAGGCTGCGCCTGAAAAGCGTCTTTCCTTAGTTGCCCGGGCAATTGTGTTGATTGATGACTGGAGTGGTAATTTGGGGAGATGCCAGCCTGGTTTCCTTTAGTGGATTGTAATTTGGCTAAGAAATGGATTCCCACTGATTGTTTTGCTTGGGAAAGAAAAACACTCTGTCTCAGTCAACTGATGTGCCAAGAAAAGGGGGGGAAAAAGGTGTGCATGCATCTAGGATGTGCCTGAACCCTCAAGGTAAGGAAGGCTACTTAGCAGCTAAGAAGGTTGCTGGTTAACTCACCTGATATCATCGGCATTTGATGCAATGCCTGATGGAAGCTGAAACACTTTAATAAGGTTTTTCTCTTGAGGAAACATATCAGTTCATTTCAATGCAGGGTGGGGTAGAAGTAGGTTCACAGTTGTATGTGAAACACAGTTTATTCTGGTATTATTATTTATTAATTATTGTATTATTTTCCATACAAACAACTGTAAACCTATTTTTGCCCAGCCCTGTACTAATATGTTCATATTGTTGTCTCTGATTTTGAAACAAGACATGGCTATTATAGAAGACTAGAGGCCCGGTGTATGAATTCGTGCACCAGTGGGGTCCCTGGGCCTGGCCTGTGGGATCAGGCCAAACTGGCTCTCTGACATTCCCCGAGGGGTCACGGATTGCGAGAGGGCGCAGGCCAGGCCAAGGGACCCCACCAGTGCACAATTGAGGCCAGGGAGGGACACGGGAGGTTGGCCAGCCGGGGAAGAACCACAGGAGGGCTCCAGGGTGTGTCCAGCCAATCTCGCTCAGTCCAATCAGCTGGACCCCAGCAGCAAGCTAACCTACTGGTCGGAGCATCTGCCACCTGGTGGTCAGTGCACGTCATAGTGAGTGGTTGAGCAGCCTTAGCATATCTTTAGCATATTATCCTTTGATTGGTTGAATGGGTGATTGGACAACTGGACACTTAGTATATTAGGCTTTTATTATATAGGATTTTAAAAATCACACACACACACAGAAAGCATAGAGGGAAAAACCCTTAATTATAACTTTGAAACTAAGGTCAGCAAACCATACCAGTGGAACAAAATCATCTGGCTACTTGTTTTTGTACAGCCTACTAGCTAAGTATAGTTTCCACATTTTTAAATTAAAATAAATATTTAAAATTGATTTCAGAGAGGAAGGGAGAGGGAGAGACAGATAGAAACATCAGTGATGAGAGAGAATCATCTATTGGCTGCCTCATACCTCCCCCCCCCACCCCCACCCCCTTGGGGATCAAGCCTGGAACCTTGGGAATGTGCCCTGACAGGGAATCAAACCCTAACCTTCTTGTTCATAGGTCAACGCTCAACCACTGAGCAACACCCGTGGGCAGTTTACACATTTTTAAATGGTTGGGGAGAAAAATCAAATGAAGAGGTTATGATTGGATGGTCAGGGCACATGCCTGGGTTTCAGG
Source organism: Myotis brandtii (assembly GCF_000412655.1). Classification (NCBI taxonomy): domain Eukaryota; kingdom Metazoa; phylum Chordata; class Mammalia; order Chiroptera; family Vespertilionidae; genus Myotis; species Myotis brandtii. Next base: position 39,494 of record NW_005355000.1, on the reverse strand, counting down.
CTAGATAACCCCAGTAGGGGGCATGCAGGAGGCAGCTGATCAATGATTCTGTCTCATCATTGCTGCTTCTATCTCTCTCACTCTTTCTTCCTCTCTGAAAGCAATTAACATATATTTTTTAAAAAAGAGTAACATTTTATGGCACATAAAAATTATATGAAATTAAAAATTCAAGTCCACGAATAAAGTTTTAAAGGAACACAGCCATGCCCATTTATTTAGTATCATCTGTGGCTGCTTTGGCTCCAGCAAAATGGAATCACTGAGCTAGTCCTCATGGTCCACAAAACTGCAAGTTTCACCACCTGGCCCTGTGCAGAGGCCTGATGGCGTGTATTTCCTCAGTCATTCAGAGTATGACTTACTGACAGGCTTTTACAGAGAGTACACCTTCTGCATATAGTCTTTTGTAACTGACTTTTTCATACTTAGAAGTACTTTTTGGATGTCTTTACATTTCAGGCAAAAAGATCTAACACATTTATTAGCTTTTAGAATCCAGTGTATGGATTATTATTGAATTAAAATTTTTCTATTCATGGCCACTTTGGTGGTTTTCCATTGTTCCTTATTAGATGCTATATGACAATAGCTTTTCTTATGCCACAACATGTCTGTGTGGAGCTCTTGTAAATGGTGCCAGCTTTCACTCTTACTCCTTAAAAAGTTTGAGTATATTTCTGTGTTTGAGAGTGTGTGTGTGTGTGTATATATATATATATATTTCATTCTTTGGGCTGAAACTTTGAAAATCCAAGCTTGTATGGCAGTCTCGTAATTACTCCTGTTTAATCACCCTGCCTGACAATTTGTGCCTGATGGATAGTGAGAAAACTCGGAGCATCTCTGTCAGTCATCATCTTCTCAGAATACACTTTATTTGTCTTTGATTCTGAAGTGATACCCACAGTCCACTGAATGGTTGTCATTCAAGCTTACATTTCTGTTGCTTAAGGTTAGTGGGATGAGGGGAAATCTCATAAATTTGTTGTTTTTGTGGTCCCTCGGCTCAAAAAACCAGAAGGTTATCCTTTAATTCTGGGATTAACGAGTACCCAGAGGGAATTCCTGTGGACAGAGGGAATTCCCTAAACAGAATGATTCCAGATCAGTGAGCATTGCGAGATCAAAAGGATTCAACCTGCCTGGTATGCGGGAGAGCTATGCGGGGAGGGATCTCTGGGGAGAAATGTGTATTTCCAGGCAGTGACTTAAAACTTCTAGGAAGCTTGTAAAGGCTTATGTGGGAGCATTGTAGCTGAGTGGTTAAAGGGACAGGCTTGGAAGGCATTTTTGCCTCCGACTATTTGTGGGAAAGTGACGTAACCTTTCCCAGTCTTATTTTTTCATCTGAAAAAATGGGAATAATGTTACTTACAATCTGAGGTTATCTTATGAGGTTGTTATGAGGATTAATGGGACAATGTGTGGGCTGTGCCTCTGTGTGCATGGCGTGTAGCAAGGGCTTCATATATGTTTGTGGTTGCAAGAGGGCTTAATGGAAATAGGACTGGATAAGGAGTAAAACCGGTGCATGGCCCTCAGAACTGCAGGTTCTATGATAGGGATAGAGTCCCTTTCCCACCATGAGCCGTACCCCATCATTTGTTAAATGGGGGTGATGGTTCTTGACTTAGGGACTTGGCTCAGAAGAGCTAGTGGACTCCTCTCCTCTGTGGGGGCTTGGGTTCTAAAGGAATGAGACTGATGGACTAGACCAGGGGTGGACAACCTTTTTGTGAGTGCGTGCCAAAACCAGCAAAATCTCTGACTCAAAATTCTTCTGCGTGCCAACCCTAATTTTTTGAGAACATACGCCTACTTCTTGATATCTCTTAAGGTGTACGTATGTGAAGAACCTTGAAGAAATAATAAAATTCATTCGAGCGACAAAAACACAGTATATGATGATGAAAAATACATTTATTTTTTAATGTATACATGTACACTGATAGTCCGACAGAAAACTTTATGACTCCGTTTGATATTATCAGTGGGACTTTTGCTGCTGCATCACTGATGACAGAGATTTTACATCAGGTTTATATTTCGTGACCTTCAGAGATATGCACGAGCTACTACTTTCATCCGTGGCACGCATGCCAGGGGTTGCCCACCCCTGGACTAGACAGTGGTCGGCAAACTCATTAGTCAACAGAGCCAAATATCAACAGTACTTCTTCAAAATAGACTCGCCCAGGCCGAAAACCGACTTCTGTGCATGGGCCACGAAGTTTCAATCGCACTGTACGTGCGCCCGCACGTGGTATTTTGTGGAAGAGCCACACTCAAGGGGCCAAAAAGCCGCATGTGGCTTGTGAGCCACAGTTTGCCGAGCCGCAGTTTGCCAACCACTGGACTAGCAGATTTGTACAGCCCGCCCCACACACGCACCTGGGGCCAACTACACTTCAGATGAAACGGACTTGAGTAGAATTGGACCCTGTGCCTTCACAATCTTTTTGCTTAAGTGAAGTGTGCATATGATGTTTCTAAAAACAATTTGCAAATTCTATTAGGAAGACGACATTTAAACTCTGACCCTGGGGTCAGTATATAAAAGGGGCCATTTTATGCCTTAAGCCCACTAAACTGGACCATGAATATTCATGTCCAATATGAAAGCCACACATCATCAAGACAATCCATCATCCAGTTTACCTTGGCTGCTTAGTGAGTGTGAGTTTTGTGGCTTCCACATGCCATTCGAAACACTGCCATTGACGGGGTCGCCAGTCCTTACCGGAGCTCCCTCTCCTGGGGCACGAGAAGCAAGGACATTTATACAATATTTGACCCAACTTCATTTGACCCTGGAGACTCTTGAGATAAGATCTGGCCTGTACCTATATTTTGCTCACAGTGTACAGGATTTCCAAGTTTAGTTAACTGCCAACATTTTGTGTACAAAATCAGACTTGGGGTTTTCTCTGGAATCATCAAAGTTGCTGGCAACTCGGGGCTTCTGTTCCTTCCTTCCCTTTAGATAGCGCAGGCGTCCAGCTCGTCCCAGCCCCCATCACCGCCCATCGCTTACACCGCCCTCCGCACCCCTCTACATGCCTGGCTGGCTGCGGTAGGCATCTGACTTGAAGAAGCAAATGAGTAAATATACACGACTGGAAGGATGACATGAATGGCAATAAAGTTGCCACTTGGCAGGGACAACTGTGCTGACCAAATCCTCAAACTGGTGACTTTCCATCTGGGAGATGCCCTTGAGGAGGAAAGAGGCAACATTATTGGGGGCCTGCTGTGTGCTTGGTTCTTTCGTGATCACCCCATGTCATCCTCAGAACAATTCTCTGAGGCATGTGTTTACCTACAACTTTTTAAAAAATATATATTTTTATTGATTTCAGAGAGGAAGGGAGAGAGAAAGAGAGAGAGGGAGAGAGAGAGAGAGAGAGAGAGAGAGAGAGAGAGAAACATCAATGATGAGAAAGAATCATTGATCAGCTGCCTCCTGCACGCCCCTTACTGGGGATCGAGCCTACAACCTGGGCATGTATCCTGACCAGAATCGAACCTAGGACCCTTCAGTCCCCAGGCCAATGCCCTATCCACTGAGCTAAGCTGGCTAGGGCTCCTTTCTACTTTTTAAATACGAGGAAACTGAGGTCCAGGATGGTTAGGTAACATGCTCTAGGCCACACCGGTAACAAGTAGTGGAGTCAGGATTTGAAACCAAGTCTTTAGGGATGGAGATCACACGTTTTTTTAACCAAGCATTTTGGCATTTGACCCTCCTGGTCTAAATAGACAACTCTGCCTTGGAGAAAACAGTCTTATATTCCTAGTGGCCTGGGGATGACATCTGACAAGGAATGAAATGTCTGTTATATTTGAGGGGAGTGGGTGAAACTCCTCTAAAATCAGAGGGTGTGGAGCTGAGCTTGTTGGGGTGTCTGAAAGGTGAGGAATTGAATCAGAAACAATGCGATTTCCAGTAGGAGATGACTGGCCGTTTTCTAATCAGACCTGCACACCCTGAAGGGGCCCCATTCAGCCTGTTCACAGCTTTGGTGTTAAACTGAGCAGTCCGGCCAGTTTGTGACGGGCGGGTGGTCCTCAGGAAGGTCATTTGCATGTGTCCTTGGAGGAAACCTCCACAGAAGGGGTCAGTCAAGGCAGGGAGTTTACTGCCCATCCTTCAGCAACCAACTTAAAGTCAACAAACTGAAAATGAACAAGACGGTCATTACCCGTGTTTGGACCTATGCTTTCAGCTTTGCTCCCCAAAGCTTTACTGAGCCGGCCCGACACCATGTTGCTAAACAGACGCAAGCACATGTGACCGTTGGAAAGCATTTAATGAGAGCGCCATTTGCTTTTCTGTTTGGTAAGCCACTGGGTGATGCAGAAACGGCTTTCACGCTTCTTAAAAGCCGGCTCGTTATGGGGACGCGGAACACCCAGAGTGGGTCTTCCAAGTTTAAGTGCTGAGGAATTAGGCCTCCCGGGGACTTATTAGAAGAATGCAGGTGTTTCCTCTCCTCGGCACACTCTGAAATGACTCTGATAATACAATTTCTCAAAGTCTTTCGTTCCCAATCAGGCACCAGGAGGCTCCTGTCGCCTGCATCCTCGGTGCCTCTGCTTTGGAGCTTCTCCAGCAACTTATTGAGTTGTTTGGAAATCCTGACAGACGCCTTTTATCTTTGTGAAGCCAAAAACACGGAACAGTGGGTAGCAGGGAGTATCTCCATCATCGTGGGTCCAGAATATTCGAAGCAGCGGGAGGAACACATACATATGTTTCTCTGAGTTCTGGGAGGTGGAACGATGTAATGGATGTTTCCAACTTCGAGGGTTTCAGATAATTTTCTTTTCTCTTAGCTTTTCAAAATCCTGGTGATAACAGCATTTTGAGGCAGGTTTACTTCTTACTTCAAATTACTTTTGATCAAATTGTCGGATGATAAATGTGCAGTGTAGATAATTTGGAAAATTCGATTTGGAAAGTCAAATGATTACAAAAAAGCCTAACTCCAACACCCACAGAGGAACTCTCTTAGCATCAGGGTGTGGTTTCTGTTTGGTTTCTTAGAATTTCACAGTCGTGTTAGTTTTCTAGAGCTACCGGAACTAACGCCGGCACACCGGGTGGCTTCAAACAACAGAAATGTGTTCTCTAGAGTCTGGAGGCTGCACGTCCAAAATCAAGGCATCGCGGTGGTATCCTCCGCAGGCTCTGTCCATGCCTGTCCTCGAGGCTGGGGGCTCTTGGACTCATTGGCACTTTGGCTTGTGGATGTGTCACTCCACCTCCACCTCTGCCATCTCCTGGTGCCTGATTCAGACCTCGGAATCCGTCAGTACGAGCAGGAAATCTCACCCACTAATAGCACCCACTAGTCCCATCTCCCGGTGTCCCTGACCCTCTCTGCTCTTGTAAGGACTTGTCTTTGGATGTGGGCTCTCCCTAGCCCAGCGTGACCTCACTTCCAGATCCTTAACTTATCACATCTGCAAAGACCCTTTTCTAGTAGATCACATTCAGAGATTCCAGGTGGAGGTGTCTTTTGGGGGAACAGCCGTTCAGCCATTAGCATCATGATGGTAACGAGCACATGCAGATACTGCTCTGGAGCTGTGTGCCTGCCCAGGCTTTCTAAGTGCGTTGTTTGTAGAGCTGCAGTGGCAGGCACGGGAGGTGGGGCTTGGACTTGGGGCCCCTTTGAGGAGACGCTTGCCTTGTCTTTCCGAGGCGCAGTTAAAAGCTGGCCACAGGACCGGACTGTAACGAGCTGCTATTAGCGGCTGGAATTTCCTGCCCGTATTGATGAATTCCGCTGTCTGAATCAGCTGACCCCCAGGTCACCCTATGAAGTCCATCCATCTTCTTTTAGCTTTTGTTGGGCCTTGCCAGGGAGATGGATAGGAAATGAACTGGTAGTCTGTGGACAGTTACTTGTGGGAAGAGCTTTTGGCCCCAGGCCTTTTAATTAATGTCTAGGTTATATAATTGATTAACTTTCAAAGGCAAAAAAAAAAAAAGTCCTCTGTAGGAAAGGAGATTCTTCATGGTCCTAAACGAGGTCCCATCTCCACAAGATTGTGCCAGAGCTAACTCACTCCACCCCTCCCCCCGCTCCTCACTTCTCTGCAAATACAACCAGAAAAAGTGTAACATTAATTGCACTTCCTCACTCCCTGATTTCTGTTAAATCCAGCATGAATGCATCTAGGCTATTCAGAATAAATGATCTGAAATAAAATGAAAACAAATTATGATTTTTTTTCATTATCATCATCATGTTAGCTATCATTAATTGAACATTTACAATGTGCCAGGGATATTAGATTCTAAGCACCTTTCTTATATTCTTTTATTTAATTACTAGAGGCCCGGTGCACAAAAATTTGTGCACTGGGGGGGGGGGGGGGGGGCCCTCCG
>NW_005355000.1:22869-24213 GCF_000412655.1 Myotis brandtii | reverse complement strand
AGCCTCATGTTCGCTTCCAGCTGCCTGGCTGCCGGCTGCCATCTTGGCTGGCAGTTAATTTGCATATCACCCTGATTAGCCAATGGGAAGGGTAGCGGTCGTACGCTAATTACCATGTTTCTCTTTTATTAGATAGGATTGAAATCCTTTATGAGATAGATACCAGTATTGACATTGGTTTCATGAAGAAACTGAGATGCAGCAAATTGAAGTTGCCCTTATGGTATTAAGGCTGAGGACTCTGCAGTCTGGGCTCTTAAACACTATGCCCGGCTCTGGAGAGATCTCCCCACTTGAACCAGTTATAGGGCTGATCACCTTCCCCTCAGAGTTTCCCAGTACCTAGCTCTCAGTTGGTGCTTACAATTTACAAGTGATGAATTAGGTGCTGCTGCTGCTGGTCCAGGGAACAGAGTTTGAGAACCACTGGTCAACACCATAGCCCAGCCCTCCAGGACTTGACAGTGACATCCGGGTGACCAGATGAACATGATCGCCCAGGTTAGCAGGTCACAGCTTTCTTAACACACAGTAGCTCGGATTACTGCTGAGGGATCCGCATTGCTGTTGAGGGCAGGGAGTTTAGATTGGAAAGAGAAGCCCTCCCACCCCCGACTCAGGCTTTAGTGTATTCTTGGCTTCCTCCTCTTTCCTATCACTTAGAGGACATGGAATTTAATAAAGTGGTTTTAAAATTCTTTTATCAACTGTAAAGTAGAACAGCCAAGGTCTGGTGTCTATGAAGATGATTGAAGATGAATGCAGGGTGTAGCCCCGCCAGGTACAATACAGCGGAAGGCTGTACAGATGACAGCAGTGTGGTGCTGGAACAGGAGCAGATCGCTGACAGACCAGACATCTCCAAAGCTAGAGCGAAGTCCTTGTGGCACATGGTGTATGATGGAGGTCACACGTAAAAGCAGTGGGGGGACCACTCACTGCACGGTGCCAGGACACCATTCATTGGAATAAAAAGGTATTAATACAAAACTTTTAAGTAAAAGAAAATACAGTTTATTGTGGATGAATGCTTGCACAAATTTGGAAAGTAAAAGGCATATCTAGATTCAAATATTTTCCCGGTTTTTCTCTCCCTCACGCTCTACCCTCTAGCCACATTGGCCACTGTAATAGTCCCCAAACTCAGCAGGCATATTCCCACCTCATGGCATTAGCCTTTGCTGGGACCTCCCCAGGACTGGCTCCCCAGGTGTCCCCAAGGGTTGTTCCCTCACTTCCCTCCTGGCCTCTCCCCTGACGTCATTTCCTTAGAGCAGTGTTCACTCCATCCTCAAATGCACTACAGTTACTCCACTCTCTCTCCTGCCCCCCCCCCCCCCCCCT
>NW_005355000.1:0-21346 GCF_000412655.1 Myotis brandtii | reverse complement strand
CCCCCCCCCCCCCCCCCCGTCTTCTCAGAGCACTTATCTTTACTTGACATCATATTATATTTTCAGTGGATTACCTGGCTTTCCTTCTGCCCTAGAATTAATTACTTTACTCTACACAGGAATTTAAACTTTATGAGAATATTTTTTCCATATCTTTTTTGTTCAGTCCCTCAACACCCAGAAGAATACCTGGTGCATTGCAAAATCCCAACAGAATTTGTTAAACGAACAAATACATAAATGGGTGATGAGGAACTCAGACGTCATAAAGGAAGGTGGGCTATTTTGACATGAATAACAATTAAAGTGGTCAAATGACAAATTGAGAAAATTATCTGGAACACATGATATACAGAAGTCTAATATTTTAAAATATGCAAAACAGCTCTAATACAAAAACATGAAACAGCTCATTAGAAAACTGGGCCAAGGATCTATCTCATCAGGCAGATGCGTGAGGAGGTATCATTTGTTTTCTTAATGGTGCTACCGTTTCCAGTGGTTCTGTGTATTTGAGTTGAATATAAATAGGTGGGAGAAGATGTATTTGTGCAGAATGGTGAAGCCTGTGTTCACCGAGCTGTAGCATCTCTTTTCCTAGGAATTATTAAAACAGTGTGCATACTATTTGGGCTAAGCTTTGCTCGCTTTGTCGGGAAGATTAAAAGACCTCCTAAGATTCCTTAGGATTTGGAGTTGTCCATGGGTGTAAACATGACTCATAGCAATGATAGTGTGATTTAAAAGATGACAGAAAAACAACCACTATCAACTATAACATCTACAAGGTCAAAAAGTAACATCTATATCTAGGGACTTGGGCATTTGGCCACTCATGGCTGCATTTCTGTTTTCTTGTCACAGTGAGTTGGGAGTGTTGCCACCGGCGTTCAGTGGGCTGGGACAGGGATGTGGAACCTTCTAGACTGTGAGACGGTGCCATGGGACAGGGATAGGAGACGTTCTGCAGACTGAGATGTGGCATCACCTGAAGGCAGTCCTGCCCCCAGTGCCCAGGGTGTTCCCACCCAGTGAGAAGCCGTGGGAGTGCTGCAAACAGCAGATGCCCTGGGAAGTGGATGGTGACCCTCTGGACCCCAGTTTCCCTCACCTATAGATGGAGGGAGATGGATGATAGACATAGGAGAGGTCACCATCAACACGGCGGGACAGCATTCAGGGCTTCCCTGCTTAAATAGCCCACCGCGGAGATTTGGGCAAGAAGGGATTTGAGTTCTTCACTTGGTCCTCCTGCGGGATGAGCCCCGCTCTCCATCTCATCTGTAAAACACCCTATCAGGAGGTTGCCCTCCCTCTTCCGGCCCCTCCAGCTGTGCTGTTGTGTGTGTATGAAGAGTGCATTTGTTCCTGAACTTGCTATGCAGTTATACTTGCTACTGTAATTACATAAATACCTTCACAAACCCATAAATGTAATGCAAAAAGAATGAAGAGTTATTTCTGTGGAAAACTAAGCTGAGCCTTAGCTGATTTGGCTCAATGGATAGAGCGTTGGCCTGTGGACTGAAGGGTCCCAGGTTCGATTTCGGTCAAAGGCACATGCCCGGGTTGCAGGCTTGGTCCCTAGTAAGAGGTGGGCAGGAGGCAGCCAATCAGTGATTCTCTCTCATCATTGATGTTTCTGTCTGTCTCTCCCTCTCCATCCCTCTCTGAAATCAATAAAAATATATTTAAAAAAACAAACAAACAAACAAAACTGCTTGAAAATGCCCCAATAATGACTAGTAAGAGCAAACCAGTTTAATTAGGTTCTGGGGAAAACAATTATAAAACATTGGGGATGACGCAGAAATTGTAGAAGGACCTAGATTTTTTGACAACATCTTTAATTTCTGACTCCACTCTAAAAACAACCGACCAACCAAACAAACAAAAATAACTGGAAATTGAAGAGGCATCATAGGTGTGTTTTATGCATGAAATAAAGGGACTCAGATCTGCAAGCCCGTGTGCAAACCCCTCTCCCACTCTACATGAATGTATGGGCGCGTATTTCAAGGAAAAAATTAAAATATGTCTTTATCATTATCTTAGGATTTCTCAATGTGATAGACACCTCTTGTCCCCACATTTATTGGCTAGTTCTTCCTTAGAAGTGTAACTTTCAAACTATTGTCCGGCTCACAGCCTGAGAATTAAGAGAGTATTTCCCAGGCCTCCTTGCTCTTAGGGGTTGTCATTTGGCTAAGTTCTAGCCAAAGGCATATGAGTAAAACTAGTAAGTACATCTTATGGAAAGTGCTTCTCAAGGGACAGCATGGACCTTCGTTTCCCTGCTGCCTGTCCAGTGGAAATGTGGATGCGATGGTTGGAGCTCAGGCAGCTAAATTGGACCATGAGGTGGGAGCCCCGTGTGAAGAAAGCAGAACAAGACAGGCAGTGCCTTGGACCGCATAACTCCAGATTGTATTTACACGAGAAAGTGGTTAATTTCTGTGTTGTTGAGGCTACTGTTATTTTGGATTCTCAGTCATCTACAGCCGGAGTTTATTCCAACTGGGCTACAGTTGTTGATCCTATTGAATAAGAGAGGCTCTGTTGTACTGGCTACTGCCCAAGGGTCAAGAATTCATTTTGACTCTTTCAACAGATTTCCTAGGGCTGTCATTTCCAGCAGTAGGGTGCCCACCGTGCTCTCAGTGGTTGAAAATAGTTCTACTTGTAGGAGTACTTGCAAGTGTGCTATTACAGAATACACTGTCCCGAGGCCGGGATGACTTCATCCGAGACCTTGACTTCTTAAAAGTTATTAGAGTAAATTGAAGTGCATGTGGTTATAGTAGGTGTTAATTTCCCATTGTTCGACTTCTCTGTGAATCTGCACCATTATCTATCGAGGAATAACCTGGAACTTTTCAGGAATGTCATCACGTAGCCCATTTCACCCTCTGCAGAAGAGCATGCGCGGTTCTGGTATGCATTTAGAGCTGCTTATTTTAGCATTAAAGCGTAGAGAATGGAGGGATATGATTAATCCCTTCGATAGCCCCTATCGTTTTACCAGCAGACGAAGCAAGGGCTTGGGTTCAGGTTACATGCCTGAGTAGGTGTGCCACAGCACTACTGTATGTGAGAGTGGGCGGTGCCTGAAACCTGATCGCCCGTGTGTGAACGGGAAATGGCATGTGCCTGTTTAACCTCGTAATTAAATAATCACCAGCAAACACTTTCCCTGCTGGGAAATCTGCCTCGTTGGTTGTATCCCAGGATAGAGTTCTGTGTGGAAGTCGTTAAGCAGGAGTTACCTTTCTGGTGGTTATTCTTGACCAGCTTTCTCAAATTGTCTGAAAGAATGATAATAATAAATGTCTGAGAAAAAAAATTGGATGACATTTTGGGGTCAAATTTTCACAAGCAAGAGGAACACAGTGGGAAATGGATTTATAAAAACTTAGGGGGAATTTACTCATTTAAGAAAATTTATTGTGTGGCTACTATGGTCTCACATGCCTTGAAGGACAGTAAAAAATGATATAAACTTATATATTTTAAATAAGTTAGATACATATGAATATCTGTGTGCTTCTGTGCATCTGTTTTGGCCCCCCCCCCCGCCCCCCCCAGTCCTGCAATGGTGGCAGATACTTTATTTGTGTGACTTAACAATATATCTTTTTTTTAAATTACAGTTTCTTTCTATTTCCTCTGTATTAGTTTCAGGTGTACCGCATAGTGATTAGACAATCATATACTTTACAAAGTGTTCCCCTTATTTTCCAGTATCCAGCACCATACACAGTAATTACAATACTAGAGGCCCAGTGCACGAAATTCGTGCACGGGTAGGGTCCCTAGGCCTGGGCGGAGATCAGGGCCAATTGGGGCCTTCTGGCTGCTGGTCGGGGCCTCCTTCATTCTTGTGCCACCCCCTGGTGGTCAGAGCATTTCATAGTGAGCGATTGAACTCCCAGTCTCCCGGTCGAACTCCTGAGGGGAGACTTTGCATATTAGGCTTTGATATAGATAGATAGATAGATAGATAGATAGATAGATAGATAGACAGACAGACAGATTATTGACTACATTCCCTATGCTGTAATCTATATCCTTGTGACTATTTTGTAAATACCAATTGTACTTCTTAATCCCTTCACCTTATTCACAAATCTCCCCCTTCCCCCTGGCAACGACTAGTTCGCTGTCTGTGTCTATGAGTCTGTGTCAGTTTTGTGTGTTCATTTATCTTATTCTTTAGATCCCACATGTAAGTGAAATCATATGGTATTTGTCTTTCTCTGACTGACTTATTTCACTGAGCATAATACCCTCTGGGACCATCCATTCTGTCTGTCACAAATGGTAAGATTTTATTCTTTTATGGCCGAGTAATAGCCTGGACTGTGCTGCCCCCAAGTTTTGTCATCTCATCCCTGGGTCTTGAGTGACACACCTGTAAAAATCAAGGGTTTCAGCAAATTAGGGAATAAAACCCTTCTTCCTCATTCTTCCCTCCAGAAAAGGTGCTTTAAATTAAACCTTGAGTCCGTTGGAAAATCTCAGGTTAACAGTGCCCTGTCTTCTCTCGGTCTCCTCTATATCACTCTGCCTCTCCAAACCACAACTGTTTTTGCCTCAGCAGCTGCCCTTGTCTCCTAACAGATGTCCCACCTCCACCTTTTCAGCCCTCTAATCCATTTTCCACTCGGATACAAAGAAGCTGTTCTTATGAAACATGGATGATTGTGTAAGGAATGAACAATGGAGATGCAGCGAGCCCGCCTTGGCTGGAGGAAGGAGAGCCCTGTGGTTATTGCCACAGCGGTGACCAGGCTCCTGAAGCCGACGGTGGCCACGCCGCCGCTTGGCTTTCGGGTTTGCCACCAGTGTGCCCCCCAGTAGTGCCTCATTTGCTCCTGCAGTTGTTTGGGATGCAGATGCGAGAGCCCCTCTGGACCGCTTTCCTGGGGGCCTCGCCATGCCAGGGGCTTCGCTGGATGAGGTTACGCTGTTTTCCAGAGAGCCTTGTGCCACTCTACACTCCCGCCGGCAGGTAGCATTCTGCTTGCTCCCATCCTCCCTCACACTTTTGGTCACATCTCCCCGTCATCCTCTGGGCATGTGGCTTCCTCTGCCTGGACTGTCATTTCCCATCTGTCCCGGCACTGGCTGCTGCTCCCCGCATCCTCCAGCCTTAGGCTAAACGTCACCGTCTCAGAACATCTCTCTGACCGTAGCCCCTTGTCCCAGGACCGTAAGCGCCACCAGGGCAGGGCCCATGTCTGCTGGTTCATTGTATTCCCCAGGGCCTAGTGTAGTGCCTGGCGCATAGTAGGTGCTCAATCAGTAGGTGGCTCGGGAAGCAAATGGTCCAGTGAGTCAAGTTTCCAAGTCCTCTCCGGTCCGAAGCCCCCTGGTCCAGGGAAATGAAATCGGAATATGCCACCCGTGTGCCTCTGGCTTCAGGGCGGTTCCGTGGAGGAGATGGTGCCAGGACACCATTGAAAGGGTGCGGTGCTCAGCTGCCTGGGCCCCAAAGCATTTGTGACCCCCGAAATGGTGTCTGCTGGGAGCAAGGAGCACAGAGCACAGCGAGTGGGGTGGTGAACTTGCTCACCTTCAAAGGAAGGAAGGCGGTGGATGCGATGCGCTCCTGCGGGGACAGATGGACATACCTCCCAGCCACCTTGGGTGGACACCACACAAAGAAAGTGATCCCGGGGCAGAGGCCTGGGGACGTTTTCCTTGAGCCCCGATTCCCAGAGCGGACATCTGAACTGGCCTGGGGGTGGTTTCCTGCCTGCGCTCCTGGGAACTGGACTCCATCAGCCCTGAGTGGCAGCACTTTGCCCCTGAGCGGAGCATGTTCGGGGCCGGGCGGCCCAGGTGCAGGCCCCGCGCACTGGGTGGGGTTGACGCGCTGGTGCTGAAAACTAAGGCAGGGGGGTCCCGACTGCTCCCTACAAAGAGTGAACTCTGCTCTGCAGTCGCTGAGGGCACTTCTCACGCCGACTCTTATCAGATGGAAACGGGAGGAAACGGCCGGCGCCCCGTGTCCCTGGGAAACGCCCGCAGTGCGGCGCCCCGGGGGTGGGACCTGCTCAGGCCGTTCTCTGTGCTCAGTGACCCGCTCTGTGAGCGCGGGCATGTCACTGTGCCTCAGTTTCCTCATCTGTAACCCCAGCACCTCTTCACCACATTTCCAGTAAGAAAGCGAGATTATGAAGGAGAAACACTCGGGACATGGCAAGTTCTTGGATTTTCTTTTCCCTTTTGAAGAATCGTCACCCTGGTCTTATACAGAGGGAGTGAGGGTGCACCAGGAGGTCGTCTTGCTGGAGTCTGCGGGTGAAAGGGGGCCCGGACCCGGATCCAGGGTTTGCGCCCTGCTCTCTGGCCCCACTGCCGTCTCCGAATCGCGCATATCCTAAGTCTCTCTTAATTAAACTGCGCTCCGAAGGGCAACTCGTATTTGAACAGCTTTCACAAGCCTTTCTTTTTACTTCAACACATTCTTGTCAATAATTTAACATGTGAGGATTAGGTGTGAGCATTGGCAGCAGCGGTAGGTACACATGACTTGGATGATTGTTAGATAGAAGCAGGAAGTAAGGAGACGTCAGCCTCCAGAATGCAAGGCCAGCCGCTTGGAGGCCTCTGTGGCTCTTGCTCGCGTGTGGACGTGGGAGGCCCTCTAAGCCTGTGGCCAAGCGGAAGTGCCTTTTTGTGAAAAGGCAGTTTAGTGTGAAAAGGATGGTGAGGTTGACTTGTGCTAATTAGTGGCAGAGCAAAGCAGAAAAATCCCCCCCGATGCCTCTTGCTCTTACCAGACCTGACCTGTCCCTGACCTGACCCTGACCCGTCCCTGACCTGACCCTGACCTCCTTCTGGAACAGCATTTCTCACCCTGCAGCCCCTGGATAAAATTCCAGCGCCCCTGAACTTGGTTGAGAAAAAGTTTACAATCTTGTTTCTACTAACCCCTACTTGAACTTTAGCATTTCCCTCAATTATGAATGAAGGTGACAAACCGCAGTAATTGCATTAACAATACCTGTGGCTTTGTTGCCAATGAAAATTCCAGATGTTTGCACATCACATAAAAGTCATGGAAGTCATCTTGAAATATTGTTAACTTAGAAATTACAGTGCTTAGCAATTATGGCAGTTATCAGACGTGCTGGTAAAATGATGTATGTTATATATTACATAAATATATTATTACCACATATTATCTATATATGTAAAATATGGACACATATATGTTATGTTATACCTTAAATATAAAATTTATATTCATAACATATATAGCTTATACTTATTACTAGAGAACATGTATAACTTATATACTATATCACATATAACATATACACTATCTGTATAACATATTAGGACATAAGTTTCTACATGAAGTTTAAAAATATTTTATAGCTGTCTTTTCTTTTTCTTTTCTTTTTAAATCTTCACCTGAGGGTATTTTTTATAAATATATGTAAAATATGGACACATATATGTTATGTTATACCTTAAATATAAAATTTATATTCATAATATATAGCTTATACTTATTACTAGATAACATGTATAACATATACTATATAACATATAACATATACACTATCTATAACATTAGGACATAAATTTCTACATGAAGTTTAAAAATATTTCATAGCTGTCTTTTTTTTTAAATCTTCACCTGAGGGTATTTTTCCACGGATTTTTAGAATGGAAGAGAGAGGGAAAGACAGAGAGAAATATTGATGTGACAGAAACATTGATTGGTTGCCTCCTGCATGTGCCCTGACCAGGGCCTGGGCTGGGGAGGAGCCTGCAACCAAGGTACATGCCCTTGACTGGAACTGAACGCAGGTCCCTTCAGTCCGCAGGCCGGCGCTCTATCCACTGAGCCAAACTGGCCAGGGCTCACAGCTGTCTTTTCATGGAGCTGGCTCCCTGTCCCATCTGCTGCCCTGTTTTCTCATCTTGCTTTGTGAGGCTGCAGGGGGCATGGACAGGTGAGCACTGCTGTCTGACTCTGCAGGGAGGAGAGGAGAGGACGGGCAGGAGGTGAGCTCGGGGGTTTTTGTTGTTAGATGTCTGAGGACACAGTAGAATCGATGGTTTGGGGTGAGTCTGGCTTTTCTCAACTATACTACTTAGTCTTTATTTTTAAGTCCAATATTGCTTTTCACAAAGAGGAGCATTTTGCTGTTCAGAGACGTATTCCCCTTACTGTTTTCACTGATTCCCTTAGGATGGCATCAAATGGAGAATTTGCAGAGGTGAGTGGGAGCCAGGTGTGTTTCTGCCATCCCTCAGTTCACTGAAAGTCACACACACACACACCCCTCCGGCCTTCCTCCCGCTCCAGCCCGCCCTGACCAGTGTTTGGAGAAGGAGGTGGCAAGACCAGCACACACCAGGCCCCGCCCAAGACACCTTAAGAAACTGCTGTGAGCTGACCATTCCTTGCCGTAGCTGGGGCTGAGATGAGGGGTGGGGCAGGCCTGGTCGCTCCCTGGTCGTCTCCCGGGCAGTGCTGCCTCCAGGGAACTTCCCAAACCAGCCTCCAACGTGCCCTGTGGCTGTGCCTGTCGGAGGCGCCTCATTCTGGCTGAGATGCAGTTTCTGGCAGTGGCTCGGCTTTCGAGGCCTGGCCTGGGCTCCTAGCTCAGTGCCACCACTCGCAGCTGTGTGTCTTTGGGCAACTTATGTAACCTCTCTAGGCCTCAGCACCCGTTTCCTCATCTATAAAGTGAGGCTCAGACGAATACTCCCGTACAGGGCTGCTGGG
Source organism: Myotis brandtii (assembly GCF_000412655.1). Lineage (NCBI taxonomy): Eukaryota > Metazoa > Chordata > Mammalia > Chiroptera > Vespertilionidae > Myotis > Myotis brandtii. The sequence goes on along the minus strand of NW_005355000.1, from coordinate 12,594 downwards.
GGATCATGCATGGAAGTGAGTGCACGCACAGTGCTAAGAGCAGCGTGTGACACAGGATAAGCACTCAGTAAGAGCTGGGTACCAACGTAGTGATGTTGGCTTATGCTTTTCTTAAAATTGGCTTTTACAAATAAAAAGGAATTTAATTTAGAAAGGAAACTAGTACAGAACAGGGCGAGGAAAAGGACTGGTGTGAACATAGGAAGGGGCAGGATTTCAGAGCGGAGGGCTGAGCTCCAAGGGCAGGGAGTGGAAATTCCTGAGTCAGGGAGGAAGCGTGGGCCTGGGGATGGAGGCCAGGTGCCTCCTTACAAGCGAGAACAGGGGGGGCTGGCAGGAACTGGGGCGTCTGATCGTCCACAGGGATCCAGATCTGAGGCTGGGATGGGAGAGGGAAAGAATAGAAGCTAGGTGACAGGGGTGGTGGAAAGAACCAGGCTGCGACAGGGACAGACTGAAGGAATGGGGAGGCTGGGGGAGGCGTAGCTGGGGCTGAGATGAGGGGAGGGACAGCCTTAAGGCCTGGGGTTTGGATTGGGGTAGAGGTATCCAAAGGTATATAATAAAGACTCTCCCAAGGGAAATGCAAGCAAGAAAATTCTTTGTACAAACATTTTATTGAAACACTAGTGGCCCAGTGCACGAATTTGTGCACATTGAAAGGAAAATAATTAGAACAAATATTTTAATATTGCTATTTGCCCTTTCTCCCTCAGCACCTGGGAGCCAGGCGGTGGCCCTGCCCCCCACCACTGCCGCTGGTTGCCATCTGTGGGGCGATTGGGGGCCCCCCCTCACACCCATCCTGGGAGCCAGGCGGTGGCCCTGCCCCCCACCACTGCTGCTGGTTGCCATCTGTGGGGCGATCGGGGCCCCCCTCACACCAGTCTTGGCCTGGTGCCGCCCACTCACCTGCTCCACCATCCCTCCGCTGTCCCACCCTTGTCGGGGCTGGCAGTGCCTCCACTGCTGCCCGTTGCCAGTATCGCTGACACCCGCCATGTTGTGCCACTGGTCACCATCTGCGGGGCAATTAGTGGGGCGATCGGGCCCCCACTTGCATCTGCCTTGGCCTGGTGCCACCCGCTCACCTGCTCCACTATCCCGCCATGGTCCCGCTCTTGTCAGGGCACATTGGGGCTGGCAGTGCCTCCACTGCCGCCCGTTGCCAGCATTGCTGACACCCGCCATATTGTGCACCGCCCCCTGGTGGTTAGCGCACGTCATAGTGAGTGGTTGAACTCCTGATAGAGGGGACAATTTGCATATTAGTCTTTTATTATATAGGACTACATGTACACATGAAAGTGTGCAACTTGAAAAATTCCCCCAAACTGAACACTGAAGACCTAGATCAAGAAGCAGCATTACTTCCCTGGCGGGGTGGCTCAGTTGAAGCGTTGTCCCATATGCCAACAGGTTGCGAGTTCGATCCCTGGTGGGGGTGCCTACAGGAGGCAGCCAATTGATGCTTCTCTCTCACATTGACGTTTCTCTCTCTCTCCTCCCTTCTGTCCCCCTCCCCCTCCCCGCCTTGTTCTCTCTCACATTGATGTTTCTCTCTCTCTCCTCCCTTCCGTTCTCCCCCCACCCCCTTGCTCTCTCTAAAGTCAATAAAAACATCCTCAGGTAAGGATTTTTTAAAAAGAAGCAGCAGCAGCATCACTAGCCTTTCTGCACTCGTTGCTCCCACAGTGATATGTGTCCCAGGCTTTGGGGGACATTCTGAAGAATCTACTGGGAAGGCCTGCAGGCCATGAGGTGTGGGCACACAGCCCAACAGCAAGGGGGTCTCATAGATTCTTTTCCTCAGTTGCATTTGGCAATAGGCGAGGACAGTTGACCAATCATGTTCCCAACATTTCCCCACGAGGCAGAGAAAGACATGCAAATAACCAAATATAAAAGCCAGGGAAGGAAACCAATGTTTGCCGGGTCCCTACTGTGTGGCAGCTGCTGTGCCAGGGGCTCACTAGGCCCTGTCCCTTCCCTCACAGCAACCTGCCCAGGCAGGTCTCCATTTCACAGAGGGGAAGACTGAGTCTCAGGGCTCAGCTCACGCTGCTGGTAAACATCCAGGTCCGCCTGGTCTGAAAAGCTGAGCAAGTTGGTTGACGCAGCTGATCCATTGCTTTGCCTGTACATGAGGACAGTGGTAATTTACCTCAAAAAAATCATGATGGGCTTTGGCGAGATGAATTCTGTGAGATTTATGGAGGAAAGGCGCCTGGCACATATTAAATTAAATTGAGGCGTACATGTTAATTACTGCACCTGACAAGTACAGGTATTCAATAAATGTTAACTGTTGCTGTTGTTAAGCCTCTAGGCTCAGAGCAGTTTGTTCAATCTTATGATTGAGTTTATGTCCTTAACTATCTGGTGATGTTAAGGGCTGGAACATCGAATTGCACAGGGAAAGCTTCTTTCGGACCAGGCCCAGTAAACACAGAACTCTGTTACCCACTCACGCTTTCTCTGCGCAGTGAGCTCCGTTTAATGTTTGTTTCCTGCCACAGTAGGTGCAGAGTCCGAGAAGAGGCCTGCTTATTTTGTTTCTTAAAGAGTTCGACGTTTTTTTTTGTTTTTTTGGCTTGGTGTTCACACCCATCCTAGCTACTTAAAACTAAAAGAAAAAAAATGATATTTGAGGAAATCATTTTAACATCATCCACTTAAAAAGAGAAGGAAAAACTCACCGTAAGACAGCCAATTTAGAATAGTATGAAAGATTATCTCTGAAAAATGATACATGTTCATCCCTGCGATTTAAACACATATTACTTTCACTTGAACTGAAACAGCAGTGATGTTTAATTAGGTTTTTTTAGCTCCCAAAGTTCCCAAGTTAGAATGGAAAAGGTAAAGATGGCTTCGGAAATATAAGAGGTCTAAGCTTTGTTTTTCTCATTTTATAGTCATATTCTCTCTCTTTTTTTTCCTTCTCAATAGCTGACATTCTAAAAATAATCTTGTATTGGTTTGTAAGCTTCCTCAGTCTGGCCTAGGATGAGTTGTTTTATTTTTTTATTTTTTTTTGAAGATGTTATCACTGCATTTGGTTTCCAGCGATAACTTAACATGGACTTAGAATTCCAAGCAAAATCTTGTGAGGTCGTCCAGGGCAGATGTTTAACATTTCGGCAACTTATCTCCTTGTTTGTTTAGCATTTCTTAGCCTTTGAAGCTTCGCATAAATAGTCATGAAGTTATCACAGAGGCGATCGGCCAAGATGAGCCGGTGTTATTCCCAAGCGCTTGGAGTGGCCGAGCTGCTGGCGTGCAGAGGTGCTGGGAGCAGGGCGCCCGCACGGAAAGCCCTCTCGTGGCCCCGCAGGCTGCGTGGTCAGTGGTTCTCTCGATGCCTAATCCTGCGGGGCCTGTGGTAAGCCTTTGGAATTTGTATTTCATCCTGGTAGAGTGGAGCATGAATTTGGAAACAAACAAACAAAATAACGCCTGTATCTCCAAAACACAGTTAATTGCTCAGCTCTATGAAAGCCTCTGAGGAGTGGGAGTGAGGAGGTGTCTCCAAAACGCTGCCCTAACACACGCACAGGCCTCAGAGCCACCCTCAGTTACCTGAGGGCTCAGCATACAGAACACATCAGACTCAATGGACCGGGTAATGGTCTTCATCACATTCGGTGCTGTGACCATGGAGGCTGACCCTGACCATTGGGAACATGGCCGTTGCATTGCTCTTCAGTGCAAGTCCTGCCTGTGGCACATGTCGGCTCTAAAAGTGATGGTGCTGGACTCATGGCGGAAGCTGACGCATGAAGAGGCCTTTGTGAGGACCTGCCCTTTCCCCTGACCCTCCCCGCCAGGGGCCCGAGGAGGACCGTGTGGGCTTGAATCTGAGAGTCACTTCAGAATGAGCATCTTCAAGGCTCGGGGACTGACTTGAAATGGGGGGTTTGCAAGGAAGAAAAGGTTTCTGCATCAGGAGGTGGGGGGCACTGAATGCCCGAAGCAGGAAGTGGAGAAGAGAAGGAGAACAGAATGGGCGAGGAAAGGAGGAATTCAGTTCAGATGAGATGGGGTTGAATAGCCTGTAGAACATTTCGCTGGAGATGTTCTCTGGGTCTAATTTTAGATTAAGGCTCAAGAATGTGGTTGGGGCTTGAGATGAAGATATTTTCAGTCATTCTGTTTAGGTGGTTGAGACGAGGTAGTTGAAGCCACAGGAACAGCGTGGCCAGGAGGGGGTTCAGACACCCTCTCCTGTTGAAGAACTGTATGTGGCTGCAAGTAGCCTGGACCACCTCTTCCCCAAAACAAAATATGGCTTAAGCAAGTTGGGAGTTTTATTTTTATTTTTTAAAAAAATATATTTTATTGATTTTTTTACAGAGAGGAAGGGAGAGTGATAGAGAGTTAGAAACATCGATGAGAGAGAACCATCGATCAGCTGCCTCCTGCACACCCCCTACTGGGGATATGCCCGCAACCCAGGTACATGCCCTTGACCGGAATCGAACCTGGGACCCTTCAGTCCGCAGGCCAATGCTCTATCCACTGAGCCAAACTGGTTAGGGCGGGAGTTTTATTTTTAATATATCATGAGGGATACAGAATTTGGAAATCCAGGGGTGATAGGCGAGCTCAGGGCTATCATCTGAGACCCATGCTTCTATTTTGTAGTTCATCCAACCTCAGCATGTACTCTTGAGAATAAGCTGGCTGTTCTTGCCCTCACTCCCCCTACCCTGCACAATCACTATACTTAGGGAAGAAAAAAAAGGGATGAGGAGAGGGAAAGTCAGTGTTTCAACAGAATCATCTTCCTTTCATGGGAGATCTCCCTAGGACTTTTATGCACATCTCATTGGCCAGAACACGGTCACCTGACCATCCCCACCTGCATGGGAAATTAGGAAATGTAGTTGTTGAGGTCAATTCATTGCCATCCTGAGTATAAAATTGGGGTTCTGTTTAGCAAGGCACTAGGGCCAAAGGAATAAATAAATTAATGAATTAAATATTCAGCAACTATTTATTGAATACTGGCCATGTGTGAAATATGTAAGAATTCTTCCTCAAGTGGCTTCCCTCTCTTTATTTTATAGCCTTCTTCTAGTTGGATCATGTCCTGCCCTGGGTAGAATTATGAACTGTTCATAGAGAGCTCCCTATGGGTTTCTTACTGGTCTAAGTGCTGAACTTCCATTATTGCACTTGGTCTTTACTTACACTCTCTGAGGCTGGCACTGTTATGTCCACTTTACAGGTAAAGAAACTGGGGCACAGAGAGGTTAAGTTAGTTGCCTGGTGTCACACAGCTAGTGATACTCTTTTCAGTGCTCTCTACTTCTTTTCTGGCTCTCTCTACCCAACTCAGTTCCTGCCTTCTTCAAAGCCCCTTGCCTTTTGGTGCCCAATTCTTTTATGCCAATTCACTTCCTGAATTAAAATTAATTCCTCTCTGCTTAAAGGAAAAGTGCTTCATACCTTTTAAAGATTTATCTAGGATTTACATTTCCTAAGAGAATTTACATTTTAACAGGCTCATTTTGTATGAGAAGTGCATTTTCAAGAGTAGAATTCTCACCTGCTGCATGAAAGTGGGAAGGATTCGGGGGATGTGAGTCAAGGGATGCCAGTGCAGAGAAAGCTGACCCTATTGGGAAGATTGTGGCTGATGAGTTCCCATCCTTGTGGGAAAAGCAGAGTGAGAGAGAAGGAAATAACTTCGATGAGTGTGGACAGCTTGCCTGTCATTCCACCGGTGGTGCCACCCCAGCATGAGCAGGAGCGGGAGGGCAGGCCTCTCCCGGTTCTTATTGGTTTCAGCTTCCGATGCCTCTGGTGGTGTGGCCTTCTTGCCATGTGATTGGGATGCTAGTGAGTAAAGATACATATTCCTTAATGCATTTGACCCTTTGGTGCGCGCTGGTGACTTTCTCTAGTGTCGATTAAAGCAGTAGTGTCTGTTTCAACACCAGAGGAAAACGGGCTCAGATAGGCCAGGAGAGATGCTCATCATTCGCCAAGATGGCCCCTTCTCAAACGTGTTGAGAAGAGCCGTTTCCCTTTACGTCTCAACCTCACACTGTTGACATTTTGGAATGGCAAATTCTCTTTAGTGGAGGGCTGTCTTCTGCATCATAAGTTAGTTAGCAGCATCCTGATCTCTACCCATTAGATGCTGGTTGTGATAACCAGAAATATCTTTGGACATTGCCACATGTTCCCTGGGAGGCAAATCACTGCTGAGTGAGAACTACTGCTTTTCTGGACCTGAACTTGTGTACTGACTTCAGTGCATATTTTTGGTAGCTTTATTGCGATACAGTCATATAATAAAAGCCTAATATACATATCGACCAAAGGGTGGAATGACCAGTCGCTATGACACACACTGACCACCAGGGGGCAGACGCTCAACACAGGAGCTGCTCCCAGCCTGTAGGTGCCAGGCCAGCCAAGGCAGATGCTAGCAGGCCACCCCGCTCCATACCCCTCAGGTTGCCCTGAAGAGGGAGGCAGCTGGTGAGCAGGAGGGGGAGAAGGGAGGGGCAGAGATGGCTGGTGAGTGAGCGGGCCAGCGCAGCTCCCCTCCCCCATCACCCCGCTGGTTGCCTCCCGCAACAAGTACTCTAATAAAACAGGATGGACCCATCATGCTGAGGGGATGAGAGAAGGTGATAGTCATTTAATCCAAAAGATAACCAGGTGACAGGGGAGGAGAGGATCCCAGGCAGAGGGAACAGCATGTACAAGGCCCTGAGGCAGGAAGACACATTACATATGTGATGGACTGAAAACCAGGGATGCTGATGCACAGAAGATAAGGCAGAGAGGGAGAGATGAAGTGGAGGAATGCCTGGGCTAGACTGTCATGGAGATTTAGGGTTTTTCCTTAGGTAGTGTGGGAAGCCATTAAATGATTTTACACAGGGGAGTGATAAGATTCGATTTGTGCTTTAAAAGATCGGTCTGTATCTGTCTAGGTCCAGAAAGCATGAGGGATTGATCTTGCCCTGTGCCGGGCGACTCGGATGGAGTCTTCTGAGGTTATCCGTATTCCTGGTGCCTGCACCCATCCTCCCACTATCCCAATTGGAGCCTTTTAAAACTTTAAATAAAGGAGCAGTTCCTGTTCGTGTTCTCCCTTTGTTCTTCTTCTTTAAACTGCGATCGAAGCTGGGCTCAGATATCTGAAAACCCCAGAGGAGGAAATGATTTCCATGGCAGCTGTAACCATGGGAGACCTTCAGAATAGCTCCCATTCCTCTCTTTCTCTCTGAGCTATTAGTTGGCCAGAAATAAGGGCTTGCATTGGAGTGTTCTACTTTTTTTGTCAAAATCCATGTGGATGAGAGTGTTCCTTTTACTTCCACCAACATCTTCTCACAGCCTGAGAATCAAAGGCTGGCTGCTTGCGATGAAGAAGACACTTGTTCACGAGCTAGAGAAACTCAGTGTTGTTTCAGAAGCTGAGGTCTCGTGTTGCTTCTCCTGTTGCTTGTTTTCTCCCGGGTGGCATGATAGGTCCAAGTTCAGGTTCGTCTTCTTGGAGAGGTATCAGGAGCAAGCTCTTTTCTCTTTTCTCTGTGGGACACCCTTCCGTTTTGGTCACAGGCTCTTGGTAATGAGCCATGTTTTTGTCACTTCAGAGGGAGGCATGGAATTCTGCCGGAAACAAGAGTCCCCTTTGTAGAGTTTCTGTCATGAAAATCAGGACTTTGGAGGGGGGCGGGGCTGCGTCTCTGGTCCAGCGCCTCTTTTTAGGACAGGCACAGGGCAAAAATGGGCTGGTCACTCCTGTGGATGCACAGATTTCAAGGAGGTGAAGGCGTGACAGTGAACCAGAAGTTACTGTGGCCAAAGTGAGCAGGGAGACGGGGATGCATGAGCGTAGGGTTTGCTTTTGGAACTGGGCCAGGCCACTGGGAGAGGCGCAGGAAGAATGTTGAGAAAGGAAATACGAACTTCAGGCAAGTCCGTTATGTACATTCTTATTTCCAAAATGTTTGGAAACCGTGTTGAGAAATGCGCTGCTTAAGTTAAACCAGCTGCTCAGCGTTTGTGCTCATGGCTCTCCTGGGTCACCGCAGATAACGGGCTCCTCCACGCCCTGTGTGTACCCTTGAAAACGGGGTTTCCTCCATGCAACATCCTCATCCTGACAGGGCGGCGTCCCTCTACCGCAGGAACTCACTGTATAAAGAGGAATGACGACTGTTGCTGGGCTGCACTGACCGTCTTTTGTTGCACTTTGAGGTTCATGTTTTCAAACAAGGCGCTCAGGGCCTGGCAGGCAGTCAGCATGGTGATGCAGGAATTTAAGAGATTTGCCTGCTTCAAGGGTGTGGCCTGGCCTTGCAGAATGCTCCCATTGACTTTCATGCGCCCGATTAAAGAATACTAGTAAAAGCTAAATAAGACGACCTACGCAGCTTACCTAGCACAGGCTCCAACAATGTCACTTCTTGTTCAACTGCTCTAAGTGCGCTCTGCAGGGAAGACAGCCTGTCTGACGGCGCCAAGTCGGGGTGGGCGTGTGGAGACGCCGTCCAGGCTTCAGCGTTCTGTGACCCGTGTGGTGTATCATCGAATGGCGAGGCTGGAATGGTGATGACAGTTCTTTTGGTCTCTGTTGCTTGCAGTCAAGACTGGCTAGCCTAGCCCTAGCTGGTTTGGCTCAGTGGATAGAGCATCGGCCTGCGGACTGAAGGGGCCAAAATTCGATTCCAGTCAAGGGCACATGCCCCGGTTTCGGGCTCGATCCCCAGTACGGGGCGTGCAGAAGTCAGCTGATCAATGACTCTCTCTCATCATTGATGTTTCTCTCTCTCTCCCTTTCCATTCCTCTCTGAAATCAATAAAAATATATATTTAAAAAAAAGACTGGCTAGCCTAAAAGTGGTCCTCTCAGTCTCCAGAGGGAGGCGCTGGACAGCTTGCCACCAAGATTGGTCAGTCACTGCCTAAGGTGCTGGTACCCATGCCTAAAAGCCGCACTATACCAAAATCTGCCTATTAATGTGTCCTTCCTGTTGAGAAGCCATTCGTTGTTAAATAAGAAAAGCCTCCGTGTCCTTAGACTATGGCTCGGCTCACTGAAAATTTTCAGTATGTATCCAGCTTTCAAGGGTACTTTGAGAAATTTCTAAATTCAAGACTTCTAGATAAAGAGAAAACTACTTAACCCCAGAGTAAACTACCTTTCCTTTCTAGGTCTTAAGGAATCTTAGGCCTGGGGAGTTGCTTGGCAGTTACCTGGTATATACAGTTGAGAAACTAATTTACAGGGAGAGAAAGCGACTCCACTGAAGCAAACATATTTACTGGCATAGCCAAGGCCGGAATCTGGGTCTCATCTGGTGTTTTTCAAACTAAGGTCTATAAATTCTGTGAAAGTTTTAAAAAATGGCTTTAATATTTATCTAAAACTTATTTTACTAGTTATAATTACTATAAAAATTTCTCTTTTACTGTGGATAATTCAGAGAGGGTAAACATGTTAGTTGAATCAGATTTTGGTTGCTTGTGTGCAAATGCTGAAACTTGTGAAATCCCCATTTTTCCCTCAGCACGATGAGGTCCGTGAGAGTTCTTTAATGGGATTGTGGTGAGGTTACATGATGTTCATACAGTGTATGTAAAGCCTTGAGCGCAGCCTAGCAATAGCTGAAAACGTATTAGCTGTGAGATCAGCCGCTGGTTTCTACTCTCGAACTTGAGTTCATGCTAACCACAGAGGCCCCTCCCTGTCCCTGTAATAGGAACAAGTTATTGAAAATGTCTGCCTTAATTTTTTGCTTTTTTCTCTTGGTTAATCTCTTAGCCTGACTGAATCAGACTATTCTTACCAACAGGAAAAGATATTTGTTAGTTGGGTGTTAACCTTTTCCCCCTCCTGTCTCCTGTGTCCATATTCAGATGAATCCTCTGATTTTAGGCTATTTATTACCAGAGTCCTGATAGAGCCAACATATCTATGTATTTTGTTTCCAGCTCCTTGGCTTAGCCCTGGGAATCTGAGTCCCACAGCAGGGATACAAAAGTTCTATTTAAAACTACGTGACGAGGAAAAGAACAAGAAATCTTGCTGAACGATGCAGAGATGTAAATAGTTCCCCTTTTCTCACACATGGATCTAATTGTGATATTCATCCCGGAGCCCAGTTCCCGCGCAGGGACCCCGAGCCCACGCTGTACAGATGTTTGAACCCCACCTCTGTCAATGCCCAGTTAGAGAGGCCGCACTATCAGCTTGGAGCGATGCAAAAAGAATGAAGTTGAACATATTTTTTTCGGAAAGATGACCCATCTGTTTAATATATTTCAGTATGTGAACCAAAGTCAGGTTTGATTACAAGCCACATAAAAGCCTCACTTAAGTTCTTTTCCCCATTCTTTTTTTTTTAATTGAGGGATAATTGGCATATAACATTATATTAGTTCCAGGTGCACAACATAATGATTCAACATTTGCATACACCGCGAATGATCACCAGTTCAGTCGCCATCCATCACCACAGAGTTACAGAAGAATGCTTTTCTCTTAATGAGACCCTTCAAGATCCTTTCTCTTAGCAACTTTCAAATATGGGCTACAATATTATTGACTGCAGTCAGCATGCTGTACATTCCATCCCTGTGAGTTAGCTATTTTATAACTGGAAGTTTGCACTTCTCGACCTCTTTCACTTACACCTCAACCCACCAATCTGTTCTCTGTATCTGTGAGTTTTGTTGTGTTTGGTTTTTTGATTCCACATATAAGTGAAATCACACAGTATTTGTCTTTCTCTAACTTATTTCACTTAGCAATGAATACCCTCAAGGCCCATCCATGTTGTTGCAGATGGTAAGATTTCATTCTTTTTTATGGCCTAGTACGGTTCCATTGTGTACACACACACACACACACACACCCCCATATGCACCCCATTATCTTCATTTTTGAATCCATTGATGGACACTTGTTTTTTTTGTTTTTGTCTTTTTAATCTTGGCTACTGTAAGTAATGCTACAGTGAACATAGCTATACTTATATCTTTCTAATTAGTGTTTTCGGTTCTTCTGATAAATACCCGGAAGTAGAATTGCTGAGTGATATGCTAATTCTATTTTTAATTTTTTGAAGAACCTTCCACTGTTTCTCATAGTGGCTGCACCAATTTAATAGCACAAAAATGCAGAGGACTTTTCTTTTCTCCACATCCTCACCAATACTGGTTATTAGTTGTCTCATTTTCACTTAGCAATGAATACCCTCAAGGCCCATCCATGTTGTTGCAGATGGTAAGATTTCATTCTTTTTTATGGCCTAGTACTGTTCCATTGTGTACACACACACACACACACACACACACACACACACACGCACCCATGTGCACCCCATTATCTTCATTTTTTTCATCCATTGATGGACACTTGGGTGTTTTTTTTTTTTATCTTGGCTACTGTAAATAATGCTACAGTGAACATAGCTATACTTATATCTTTCTAATTAGTGTTTTCGGTTCTTCTGATAAATACCCGGAAGTAGAATTGCTGAGTGATATGCTAATTCTATTTTTAATTTTTTGAAGAACCTTCCACTGTTTCTCATAGTGGCTGCACCAATTTAATAGTACAACAATGCAGAGGGCTTTTCTTTTCTCCACATCCTCACCAATAGTTGTTATTAGTTGTCTCAGAGTTTTAAAAAATATGTTTTTATTGATTTTAGAGAAAGAGAGGAAGGGAAAAGGAGAGAAAAAAACATGGATCGGCTGTCTCCTTCATGCTCCTATTAGGAATCAAGCCTGAAACCTGGGCCTATGCCCTGACCCGGAATCAACTGGCCACCTCTCCTTGCGCGGGGTGACACTCAACCAGCTGAGCGACACTGGCCAGGGCTCTCACTGTAGTTTTGAGTAATGATGTTGAGCATATTTTCATGTGCCTGTTGGCCATCTCTGTGTCTTCTTTAGAAAAATGTCTACTCAGGTTCTCTGTCCATATTTTTGAACTTTTTTTTTTGCTGTTGAGTTATATGAGTTTTTAATATCATTTGGATATTAATCTCTTATTGTATATATGATTTGCAAATATCTTTCCTATCCAGTAGGTTGCCTTTTCATTTTGTTTATGGTTTCCTTTGTTGTACAGATGCTTTTTAGTTCGATGTAGTCCCATTTGTTTATTTTTTATTTTGTTACTTTTGCTTTTAAAGTAAGATAAAAAAAATCATGACCTAAGACCAATTTCAAGGAGCTTACCAGCTATGTGTTCCTGGAGCTTTATGGTTTCAGGTCTTACATTCAAGGCTTTAACCCATGTTGAGTTAATTTCTGTGTGTGGTGTAAGGTAATGGTCCAGTTTCATTCTTTTACAGGTGGCCATCCAGTTTTCCCAGCACCATTTATTGAAGAGACTGTCTTTTCTCCATTGTATGTTCTTGGTTTCTTTGTCATAAATTAATTGACCATCTATATGTGAGTTTATTTCTTGGCTCATTATTCTGTTCCACTGGTCTATGTGTCAATTTTTATACTAATAACATACTATTTTGATTACTACATCTTTGTAAAGTAGTTTGAAATTAGGGAACATTAACTTCTAGGAATATATCCTAAGAAATATGAAACACC
>NW_005354999.1:3953331-4031743 GCF_000412655.1 Myotis brandtii | reverse complement strand
GTTGATTATTAAGATATAACAGTTGGAGAAGGGAATGATGAGGTAGGCAAACTCTTTGTTAAGGCAGCAGATGGTATATCCATGTTGATTATTAAGATATAACAGTTGGAGAAGGGAATGGTGAGGTAGGCAAACTCTTTGTTAAGGCAACAGATGGTATATCCATGGTTGGCAAACTGCAGCTCGAGAGCCACATGCGGCTCTTTGGCCCCTTGAGTGTGGCTCTTCCTAAGTACCTTAGGAAGTACCCTAATTAAGTTAATAACAATGTACCTACCTATATAGTTTAACTTTAAAAAATTTGGCTCTCAAAAGAAATTTCAATCATTGTACTGTTGATATTTGGCTCTGTTGACTGAGTTTGCCGACCACTGGCATAGGTTAATCCTCTGATTGAAACTGTAGCCTTTTTCTCTTGCATAGTTTTATCTGTCCAGATAAAGAGAAAAAGGCTGGAAAGACCAGTCTTTATTACAGCTGCTGGGCTCTACTCTTTGGTCCCTCTCTGGTTTAGAGGGAATCCCCCAAGCCAACCTTAGCTTTCACATTACTCACTGTAGGTTTTCTAAATAGGCTGAAACTATAAGGACATATTTAGTTTCTCTAAATGCACATAAATATTGTATACCTGTAATTCTCCTGGTGACTGTCAGAGAAGATCTGGGACGTGACCTCAATGACCTTGAATCAGAGTCCAGTGGGCTCCTTTTCTTACATTGTCTTTGCAGGTCTCCACTTGTGGACAGAATGAGGGATGAGCAAGTGGCCCATCCTTCCACGGGATATTCGTCTCTTTGGGGGCTCTACGAGGGAAGGATCTGCTTCTAAGGATCTGCATGTGGCTCTTGGCAGCATTCGATCCTCACATGCTTCAGATCCAAGGACCTCGTTTAGCTGACTGTATTGTCCATCTAATTCTATTGCTCCTTGTGAATCTACGGCAGCTGCCTCCTTTTATGTGACATGGTGTGGCTCTGAGGAACTCCAGGAGGCTATTTCTGACCAATTGCTACTTTTGAACAGCTGTTAAGAGCGGAAGAAACTGCTCGGTATCTTGCTGCTTCCTGGGCTTTCCTCAGAAAGTAGACACAATTTTCCTCTGTATTAGGATTTGCCCCATCCCTTCTCTTGCCCTATGGAGCACATTCAGTGTTTCTGTCATCTTCATTTCCTTGACTCTGAGGCAGAGGCAGGGCCCTGCCTACTCCGGGCCCACACTGTGCTGTCATGCTTTTCTTCTTTCCCTGCTCTTTTCTGTTCACTGTCCTTCTAGGCCAAGGTAACTCTTTCTTGTATCTGGATGTTGGGGTTTTGAAAAGAAAGTTATACTCCTTGTCATACTGTAAACCTGTCATTCATACTCCTAGCTGTCTTTATCCTCTTGAGACCTAGGCTTTTGAATTTCAAAAGTCAAAATGTGATATTTTTGTTTTATCTTCTTTCTGATGTTTCCATACTTTCATGAGTGAACAACAAAAGGAATGCCCCAGAGCCTGCCCAAATAGAAAAAAAAAAAAACCAACCCCACAATGACTTATCTATCAAAATGTTATTCTGCTGCAGCTATATAATGAATATATAAAGAAAGATACAAAGTTCTAATTTATTTTATCCTCAATAATAGCTGAAATAATCATTTCAGCAACCATGCAACCAAATAATTATATATAATTTTGAAAAATTCAGATGCAGTCTATCAATTCTGCTACAACATAAATATGTTGCTGTTATTGAGTTCTTAAAGTTCTATTTATGATTGTCTTGCCTAGAGAGAATGACAAGACATATGCCAAATATACTTTCAAACTTCAATCACTTGATAATATAACCAATATATCTCGCATCACTTTTTGGATACTAAAAACGACAATATATTTTAAAATTAGTGACTCTGAGACAATACATCCTTTATAGGTTGGGAATTCTGTTCTGTCACCAGATTTTCTTGCCCTCGTAATATGTGAAGACACTAAGAATACACATCAACTTCATGAATCACTTCCTACTTATTCCTAGTTTCTACAATCAACAATTAGGGGGCATAGTAAACCCAACATACCCGTGCAAGTTCCCCAAATGGCAGACTTCTGTGAGCTTTCCTGCTGCTCTTGATATTTTCCCCCCAAAATTGTCCATTGCTATGGATGCCTCATTATACCACTGCCTTGCACATAAAAACTGTTCTGGGTGGTTAAATAACATTTTCTCCCTGTAGCCATTGTTATGGTGGATAAGGCAAAGCATATTATAAGTACCAGAACAGTCTAGTCATTCAGATCTAGGCTGGAATGTGCAATGGGAGGGGTATTTTTTTTCTTTGTTTCTCACTCTAGCATGTTGTAAGTCAAGTGGTCAGTTTTTTGCATTCATACACATCTAGCCATTTGTCCATGCACATCATCAATACCAATAAAACTGATCACGAAGAATTTTTGGTGAGAATGGCTTTTGCTAAGGCCAGCTCTTCACCATGTGAATCTCCAAAAGCCCAGGAACTCTCCATCTTAAGACCTAACACATTTTCCTTCTACAAGATTTATCACTTTCTTAAAGTGATTGATATTTTCTTTGGGTAAAATAAAGAACGTAACAGCCATATAAGTGTTGCTATGGTTTGTCTTAGTGAAAAAGATCAAGTAGTTGAACCAATAAGAATTAGGCTTAATTTCTAATGAATTGGTGTAAAGGTATCAGTGAGAAGTAAACCGTAGCTCTAAAGTCAAAAGTAGGATAGGTGTGCTGATGAGAAAGAGGTCTTACTTTGGTATCAGGATATGTGAAAAGGAAGTGCTGTCATATGATAGAACTGTGGGTTGTATAAAGTATGAGACAAGATCCATCACATGCCTTACCCATGATCAAGTAACTGATGAATGGGCCCCATCATAGTCAAGCTGTGATGTGAGAAGAGTCCATACCTATTCCAGTCACCAGCCATTTCTACTCCTGAAGAAAGCCTTGAGATGGGAGTAATACTTCCATTTTCAATGCTGTATACAACTAGTGGTCTCTGTTCTTTCCAATATTTGACATAACTCTCAATTTGAGTAATCAATATGTGGAAAAGGGAGGCTTGTGGTAAACTATTGGTATTTGCCCTTAAAATTTTCAAGCTAATTTGTTAGAGGTCAAGAATAATCTAATATTATTAGCTCTTTGTGAAGCCATAGTGGGTCTTATTGATCGTGGTTTCCTTTTCTGTGGACAAAATAAACATTCTTTAGTTTTAGCTCTTCTTATCTTTATTGTATAAATTAAAATATCATGAACATTGGTTTTTATCTCAGGGATTTAGACCTTACTCTTCAAAAATAAGATGAAAATGAATTATTCCTTTAATATTTAGTAATTTTATTTTAATATAGTATGTGTTGATTTATGCTTAATATTAAACATAAGACAACCTGAGGAATTTTAGAAGAAAGAATAAAGCAACACTTTTCCAGAGTTTTGCTTTATTTCATTTTGAAGATAATTATCACTTTCATCTTAAAGTATTCTAGAGCAATAATTCCATCACATTACTTTTCAGAGTTTGACCTTGTTTGTCATGATGGAAGCACATAGCATTATCACAAACTTTTAAAAACTTTGTGTATTTTTTTGACAATAATAGTTTAAAAGAATATAATACTCATGACAACAGTATATTCTATTAACTCACTATATTTAATTTATAATAATTATGCCTCAGCTCCTTAATAACTGATGTCTACAGGTATAATATTTGATGCAAATATTAGGCAGATATAATGAAAATCAATAAATATATTTTATGTCCTGTAAATTGAAAATCAGTATAAGATATGTAGAGATACATACTTTAGATTATGGACTTACAATGCACTAATGATACTTAATCTCAGGTTTCATACACTACTAGTATTATATTCTGTATTATTATTTTAAATATGTAGTAGTAATAGCATTTCTGATACTAACAAGAGAGTAGGGTAATAAGAATATTGTAATATACTTTTTAATTCTGCAAATTTTATATTATATGATAAGGAAACAAGAAAACATAATAACATCATAATAGATGGTAAGCACTGTTTCAGACAACAAAGATATAACTTATTTGTCTGAATCCCCTGTATTCTTTGCTAAGTGAATGATTCGAAAGATATAAAGTTCTTGTTGTCTACTTTATCCTCAATCAAGTTTAGAATGATCATTTCTACAATCATTCAATATAATCTTATCAACATGATCTTGCATACAATAATTTTTATTCTGAATGAAAGCAGACTTCTTACTGTGATTCAGTAAATACATATAAAACCAAGTTAAAACACATTCTCATTCTATACAGACCATTAAATCTCATTGAATTTATTACAAATTTTTATGAATCACAATGATCTTTTGATAGTATCAAAACATTCTCTCACTTAGTAGTGTTCTTAATAAAATGCATAATAAGTTTCTACATTAGATTCTATGCAACACTAAATGATTAGTAGCTGTGTGGTGAAGAGATCAATGCAATGGCTCCATACACCTCACCTGGGAAACATGGTGACTGCATGCTTTACATATGCTGCACTGGTAAGGAAACAAATTTCTAATCTAGATTTCTTTTATTTAAAAAATAAAATACATTGGCAAAATTTTAAATATATATACATTTTAGTTGGATACAGACCAATATTCAGTAATATAAAGGAACATCAGCTTTAATTGTCTATCAACTACAACAATGTTCTTGTAGAAAATATCATAATAAAAAGAGAACACAGTCCACAAAGAAAGCTGTTCTACCTTAATCAAACTATTAAAATATCTTTATTAAAAAAATTTCTTATAATGGTAACTAAATCTTTAACCACCGTCTTGAAAAGTAGTTCAAGATCATCTATTCCAGTGATTCCCAAAGTGGGCGCTACCGCCCCCTGGTGGGCGCTGCAGCGATCCAGGTGGGCGGTGATGGCCAGTGCATTTGTTTTAAATATATATACATTTTAGTTGGATACAGACCAATATTCAGTAATATAAAGGCACATCAGCTTTAATTGTCTATCAACTACAACAATGTTGTTGTAGAAAATATCATAATAAAAAGAGAACACAGTCCACAAAGAAAGCTGTTCTAACTTAATCAAAATATTAAAATACCTTTATTAAAAAATTTCTTATAATGGTAACTAACTAAACCTTTAACCACCATCTTGAAAAATAGTTCAAGATCACCTATTCGGTAAAAAGTGGAACCTAAGTTTCCTTTCCTATCTTCATGTGAGATATTGCCCAGTTATACAGAGTACGTGGAAAGATGGGGGTAAGTCCCTAACAGAGAAAACTCAATGATAGGTAGCCCCCTTTTACCTTGATTTTTCTTATAAGAAGATATTTAAGAAATTACATTCTAAAACCACAAACTAATTAAAAAGTAAATACAAGCCCTCTGCATCTTTTCAGAGCAAGAAACTGTTTTCAAGTCAGGCACTTCATCAAGTCTTTTGTGTTTTTATGATGTCAAATAGGTACATCCCCACCTTCCACTTTTTCAGGATGTTCATAAACTTTTGCTGACACGCATTCGTAGTTGTCATTCCCCGCCTCTGGCTCCCAAATACCTAGACTGTAAAATTTGATTCTGGTCTGTCAACCAGTAAGTGGATATAATTATTTCTCAAGTAGTGAAGGTGAAGTGTGACAGTCATTTCCTATCATTTCCTAGCCTTTTCCAAGCTCTAGGTTTCTTTTTCTTTCTCTGCTTCTATGGACCATCTCAAGAGAGAAGGAAGCCAGGGCTGACAGAGCTGAGGTTTTTCTGATGGGCTACCTTTTCCATCAAACTATGCTTTTAAAATTAGAATTGATAACAGGCAAAAGCTAAAACACAATTTATAGCTTCTAGCCTCTTCAAACTTCATTGTGATATGTCATTATTTCTTATGAGACTGCTAATCATGTGTAAAACAAACAAACAAACAAACAAAAACACCAGTAAAAAAAAACACCCAGAAAACAGCCCTTTAGTTTGGTTCACAGAATAATTATTGGAAAGAAATTATACAAATTGTAGAGAGCATTATATTACTGCTCTACTGTGGCCTTAACCTCAATTATATCATTGGTTAATCATGGCAGGTGTCCTAGTTACATTAGTCAGAGGATGTTAATTAAGCAATTAAAATGCTAAATATTTCTTGTCTTTAAAAGTTTTATTTTATAAATAATATTACAAATTTTTGTTTTCTTTAAACATATACTTTACATTATTAGGCCAGTATTTCCCAGAGGGTAGTTAGATATTAGAATTACTTGAACTGATGTTAAAAATGCACAGCCCTGGGTTCAAACTTCTGAATCGAAACTGGGAGGACCAGGGAAGCGCAGGAATCTCCATTTTTATAAGATCTGTGTTCCCATCCCTCACTGTGACACTAACATACACTAAAGTTTGCAAACTACTGATTTACACACAACTCAAGTCAAATTTTAATGACTTTTAGTAAAAACCATGCCCGATCAATTTATTTTCCTTTTAATAAAAAAGGATAAGCTTTGTTAATGGGAGTAAAATGATTTCAATTTTTATTTTAGCTAAGCTTTTAGAAAAATCTATGATAGAAATGTGAAGAATATAAAGAAGGGATCTTTCTACTTTGTAGGAATCTTGCTGATCATTCCAATAAAAATAGCCTTAGTTGTTTTTGTATTCCCATTGAAAAAATGGGAAGACACAGTGCTTAAAGTGTATCTGTATGAGGTGAGGAAAAGTAGGCTTACATTTGTATACAAGTAATACAATAATTAATAAATGATACCTGAATAAATTCTTTCACATACTCACAACTGTAAACCTACTTTTGCCCAGACTTGTATATTGATGTCCAATAGATGTTTATAGAATATCTCCATTTAATATGGTGATTGGTATTAATGCCATTGTATTGAGTCATGAAATTCTATAATTATACTTGTCTCTCCCCAATTATTATTTGAATCTAATAGAACTTCCTTATTTTCATCTTTTGGAGTTATCTATTTTTCATTACATGTGTTTTCCTGCATTTGAGTAAAGGCAATATAGATGCATATAGGTAACTTTCCTATAATATTAACAGTTATCACTTGTTTTGATAAAATTTCTAGGCATTGTACTTACAAGTTTATATAAAAGTAGAGGCCCGATGCCCGGCATTCATGCACTCGGGGCGGGGGTCCTTCAGCCCAGCCCTTTCACAGTCCAGGGACCTCAGGGGATTTCCGACTGATGGCTTAGGCGGCATTCGGACATCTTTAGTGCTGCTGTGGCCTCTTTGCTCGCCAGCAGTCAGCCCGGCTTCTGGCTGAGCAGTGCTCCCCTGGTGGGAGCGCACTACCACCAGGGGGCAGCTCCTGCATTGAGCATCAGCCCCCTGGTGGTCAGTGAGCATCATAGCAACTGGTCATTCTGCCATTCGGTCGATTTGGATATTACCCTTTTATTATATAGGATGCTCAATTAATTATCAGAATAATAGATATCCTGATTTTACCAGTGTGGCCATTGAGATGCAAATTCCCTAAGCACCTCCCAAAAATTCTTAGGTAGCTGGACAGAAAGTAGTGCTTTGAAAATAAGTTTGGCTGAACACAAAGGCTGCACTCTTAGCAATCATGCAACCCTGCTTCTATTGGTTTTCATGATGAAACAGGCTTAAAATAAGATGACTAAGTGGTTAGGTATCACCTACATTTCCTCATGCCCCCTTTGACAATTCTGATATCATTTCATTCATTTCTTATTCATCCATGTGCAAATAAGTTTGGCTGAACACAAAGGCTTCACTCTTAGCAATCATGCAACCCTGCTTCTATTGGTTTTCATGATGAAACAGGCTTAAAATAAGATGACTAAGTGGTTAGGTATCACCTCCTTTTCCTCATGCCCCCCTTTGACAATTCTGATATCATTTCATTCATTCCTTATTCATCCATGTGTCTATTCATACAACTAATGTCCTGTTAGCAGTGGATGCAACAGCAAGGGAAAAAATCTGTCTCTGTGGAATGCACATTCTAGAGGAAAAGAGAGAAAAAATAAGGAAGAAGTAAATACGTCCTAAGTCAAGAGGTGGTACATGCTACAAAGAAAAATAAAGAGTGTAATGAAATAAAAAGTGATAGTAGGAGGTGTTATTTTTATATTGATTGGTTGGGGAAGTCTTTTTAGTAATGAGACCTACGAGGGAAAAGAACTCTAGGCAGAGGGAACAGTTAATGCAAACACCCGGAGGACAGAGGGTGCTGTGTTTCAGAAACCACAAGGAGGCTAGCTCGGCTGGAGTAGAGGGGAGAGTGGCAGAAGTAGAGGCCAATGAAACAGTAGAGGGATCAGGACTTTCAGTTCTTTTTAGGCCAAAGCATGGACTAAGGTTTTTCTTCTTTGTGAGATGGGAAGCTGTAAGAGTCTTTTAAGCAGAAGAGTGGAATACAGTCTTATTCTTTGGAAAGATCTTTCTGAGTTGTGTGGAGAATAGATTGAGTTTAGTGTGACTGGAAGTAGGTACTTCCTACTAATGTAATAGACCAAGTGAGACCTGATGGTGGTTTGCCTAGTGTGACAGAAGTTCAAATGGTTAAAAGTGGAATGATTCTGAATATATTTTAAAGGTTCAGCTGATAGGACTGCATGTAAGATGTAAGATGTAAAATAAAAGAGACAAAAATTATAAAATTTTTTGGCATGTGTAACCAAATAAATAGCATTTCTTGGGAATGATTCTGAATATATTTTAAAGGTTCAGCTGATAGGACTGGATGTAAGATGTAAAAGAAAAGAGACAAAAATTATAAAATTTTTTGGCATGCGTAACCAAATAAATAGCATTTCTTCAGATGTGTATTTGTGAGGTATGGAGTTGGGTGAGCTTTTTTGTTTTTATGGGAATATGGGAGACTCAGAAATCTATTTTAGGTCTATTAAGTTTGAAGTCCTCATCACCTGGATCAGAGGTATGCAAACTACTGTCCATGAGCCAAATCTGCCTTCCTGATTGTCTTTGTAGGGCCCACAAACTAAGGATGGTGTCCACATCTTTAAAGGTTGAGAAATAACTAAATACTATTTTATGATAAGTCAAATTTATATGAAATTGTAGTTTTAGTATCCATTAATAGTTTTATTGTAACATAGCCACACTCATTGTCTATTTTGTTCATGGCTGCTCCCATGCTCCAAGAGCAGACTGGAGTAGTTGCAACACAGACCATTTGCAAAGCTGAAGACCTTTTACAGAAAAAGTTGCTGCCCCTAACCTTGATGGTCCACCACAATAGTATGCTAGCTTGAAATGGGAAGTTAGGCAGCAGCTTCTGCATCATCCCCAATCAAAAAATGGCTTGATTTTTGCTCATCTATAATAATAAAAGCATAATATGCTAATTAGACTGGACAGCCGGCATGGTCTCAGAGCCTCAGCAGAGGCGGGATAGGGCATGACAGTGGCAGCTCAACCTCCCATGGCCCCTCCCCTGGCCAGCCTGGCCCCAGTGGGCAGGGCCAGTGCTAAGGAGCAGCGAGCCCAGCTTCTGATTGAGCGGTACTCCACCCCCTAGTACCCCCCCTTCCCTAGCTCAGCTTAGGACTGGCAAGCGCACCTCCACAGCAGGCAGGCAGTAAGGAGCGAGGGGTCCTGGACTGTGAGAGCCCTGGACTGCGAGATGGACGTCTGAGTGCCAACTTAGGCCCGATCCCCAGACCTGGACTGTGAGATGGATGTCTGAGTGCCAGCTTAGATCCAATCCCTGGGGGGTCCTGGACTTCGAGAGGGCACAGGCCAGGCTGAGGAACCCCCCAACGTCTCTCCCCTCCCATGCATGGATTTCATGCAAGAGGCCTCTAGTTTCTTTATAATCTTAGTCATAAAAATTTAACATGTGTGGGAGTTTTAATGGAAACATCAGTGCCATTACCAACAGATCACTTATGGTGAGAAGAAACTTCTGGCAGGCTACGGAAGGAGATGGTGTTTCATATAGGGATCTTTTTAATTCCCAAAATGTATGTATCATGTAGAGTTTGATTTATTTTATCTAAGGAATTGCTGTCTTGGTCTGGAAGGACCAGTGTTTCACATAGTGTCAAACAAACCTAACGTGCTGTCACAGTAATCTCTGAAGTTAAGTAGGAGCATCAGAGTAGATTATAGGAAGGATTTTCTATCATTTGGGGATATGCTAAGCAAAAAGAAGAAATGTAATACTTTATTTTTATTGAATTATAAAGTCATCTCCCTCTAAATACTAACTAGAGTAAATGAATTGGACCGGATTGCTTTTAGAAACCAATGCATTGGCACTGCTGTTATTATTAAAAAACGAACAAACAAAAAAGGACTTCTATTGGCCCCAAACTAAATAAGGTTGATAATTTGGAAGACTGTGAGATGATCTTTCTCTTCATGAGAGCTGAGCTGAAATAGTACGTGAACCTGTGAGAATGATAGTGTTCAAGGGCACGGGTACATGCTGCAGTGCCTAATTCCCCCTGAATTTCAGATTATTTTTAGTTCACTAGTTTGGGATATATAGAATTGTTTTATATATACATATGGAAAACTGTAAAATATATTGAAAATGTGAAAAGACCCTTGCTCTAAAACCTTTTATATCTCGTGGAGCTTTTCTTCCTTTCTATAAAAAGACATATGGGAGGAGAAATGATCAAATCCCCAGCAGGAAGTTAATACCTGCTGAGCTGCTCTGACTGAGGCGAGGTTCCGACAAAGCCCTCTAAGTGTGTGAGATCCCGTCTTCATAAAGATGAGTCAGGGCTTGCTCTGTGACAGGCAGAACCTTCCATTTCATAAGTTATTTTTAACTTGAAATATAAAATTTTTGTGAATTCTATGCTATTGAACCTGTTTCTTAGCACTTAATCGTGTAAGGTTTTTTGAAAGCATGATTTTCATTTTGAATATTTGATGATATACAGTAGGAGAAGAAAAATACGCAAGCATGCATCACCAAATCTTTTGATTCCACTTTCACCTTGGGAGTATTACATGAGATTGGACAAAATTAAATGCAGATATGCACACCAGTCGTTATAAGCCGTAAAATACAAGGAAAGGGCCTTCAATTCTCAAAGATTTAGCATCCAGGGGTATTTTGTCCTCCTCATTTACATATGCTGTGTGACTCACATCATTATTATTAAGAGTCTTATTAGAAGTATCTGCATTTATCTATTACTCATTTAGCCACCGTATGAACATGAAACTGTCAGTTATCATACTGACTTATACTTTCATCTTTTCATCCTTATTTTGATGATATTTTTGGCTTTTAATTTTGATACAAGCAAAATATTATTGTATTAACATTTTATTGTTGATAATGCCACCAGTAACATCTGACAATTAAGGGAAGTTATGTTAGAAGAGCCGGGAGTTCCATTAACTAAACAGAATGCCACATAAAAATGCAGAAAATTTTAGAGCCTGTCTACACAGATGATGGGATTGTTAATTTTACAGGTCACTTGCCAGAGCATGAATAGTATGTAATTGACCTGTTTCACAGAAATAGATTATGTGAGTTGAAAAAACCCCATCAAATCAACTCTAATAAATTCATATGATCATCTGCTATATGAGCTACTTGAGCTAGTTTTCTGTATTTTCATAGCCCTCCAGAAACTTTTGATCAATTATTTACATGACCTGTAATGAAAATTTCAAAATGCAGCAAAGATTCCAAGTTAGCCTTAATTTTCAAGATGCTCTGGGTGTATTTATTTATTAACTTGTGAGGAGATGTTTAAAAGCCAGGATGGCACATGGTACAGTCTTGTATAATGACTCTAGGGGCCCAGTGCACAAATTAGTGCACCTTGAAAGGAACTGTGGGCTGTGAGGCTGTGGTGGGCACAGGAGCGGGTCTTGGCCCATCCTCCACACCTCCGCCCGGCCCCTCCCGCTACAGACCCCCAGTCCTGCCACCATTATTCCTATGCTCTAATGGCGTTGGCCCAGCTTGCACCTGCTGACAACGTGGAGCAATTGGGGCCAGCACCAGTAGCAGGTGAGAGTGGGGCTGGCATCGTCAGTGGGTGCAAGCAGTGGCTGCTGCCCCATTCGCCCCTCAGGAACAGGGGGAGGTGGAGAAGCCTTCAGGGGCAATCGGGGCTGGCAGCTGCCGCTCGCACCCATTGATGGTGCCGAGCGATCAGGACCAGCACCAGGCACCAGAAGTGGGTGCGAGCAGCAGCTCTGGCACCGGCTGTGGGTGTGAGTGGTAGCTCTGGTGCCAGCAGCAGGTGCGAGAGGTGGCTGCCAGCCCTGATTGCCCATCAGGAGCAGGGGAAGGTGGAGAAGTCCTGAGGGGTAAGGGGGACCGGCACCAGCAGCAGGTGCAAGAGCCGGGCGGGACTGTGGCACATGGGAACAAAGAATTTTCAGTAACCACCAGAGGCTTACCCTGATGACAGCGACCAGTGCCCTGACTTGGTCTGGCGCCCTTGCTCACCTGCTCCACCATCCCACTGCGGCCAACAACTGCCATGTTCCGCATGCACCCTCTGGTGGTCAGCGCACATCATAGCCACCGCTTGTTCGGTTGTTCCGCTATTTGGTCTATTTGCATATTAGAGTTTTATAAATATATATAGATTGTTCAAATAGTTGAAGCACAATTCCCTGCTGTATAAATGCTGAGGTTCTATTCATCTAAGTATAGCTATTTGTATCTGGTACCTATTTGCATCTGCAGACTTGGATTGCTCGCCAGGAGCTTCTTTAGAAAAATCATGTGTTCTGTGCACAATTGTAGTTTAGATATAACAGGTTCACAGGGGATTGAAGGGGTTGTAGTGTCCAAGCAAGCAAGAAAACCCAGCGTTCAGGGGCTTAGTGCAGCAAAGGGAGGAAGGAGTTCAAAGTAATAAACTGGATTTCACAGTATAATTTAATCATTTTAGGAGAATGGTGTTTCTGGGTTTGGTGTAGTGACCACCACTTTCTCCATTCAATATTGTAGTATTCTAGGAAATATAGATTGGCTTGGGACCATGATGATATGGATGTGTGATCCAAGAAAATTTGAATAATTTTAAGACAAATATTAAAGTGTTATACTTTAGAACTCAAGCTGCCCCACTGTGGCACCACCCCTTAATTTAGCAAAACAGGAGAGAGAATTTTACCCTCACTTGGTTGAGCTGTCTTGTCATTTGTGTTTGCAAACCTCTGTGGTTGGGCGACTGTCAGAATCTGGCCTCGGGGACATCAGTGGTCTGAACCCACACTGGGTCAGAGAAGCCAGGGTGTGATGGGGGCAGGTGAGACACCTCTGAAATCTCCAGGGTGGTTTGGGAATGAGGAAAACTTTGTATCCTGCTTGAGCAAATGGAGACACACAGCCTATAATTCAGGTATTTTGTTTGTTGTAATCTAATTTCATACTTTAATACTGGGAATCTTGTGTGATTTTGTTTGGTGGCAAATCTAGTATTTCAAGAATCTATGATGAATTCACTAAGTCTAGGCCATAGAGGCTTGGGCACACATTTAGTTGTTGTTTTCATAAATATGAAATAATATCTTTCAAAAATGATCCATCTGTGTGATTGTTTAATCTTTAAAATTTAGTAGGAAAACTTCTGACAGCAGCCATATTAGAAAAATTTCTTCTTTTATTAGTAACTGAGTTCAAAAGTTAACTTTCTTCATATTTCAGGAAATATGGAGGGGCTTGAAAAATTATTCTTACTATTTAATTTCATAATGTTCTCTAAGACCCATTCACAACAGCTCAGTTTTAAAAAGCTGGGACATGTGTCAGATGAATTATTCCACATTTGAAAAAGCAAATGAAAGATGAGGAAGGGTTGCTGCAAACTATGTAAATGGCTTAAAGAAAATCTATAAAGTTCATTGATATACAAGCCAGAGTCTGAGATAATATCAGCTGTGAAAGTTGTTCATTGACTTGCTTATGTTCAACAATTTCCATAGTCAGTATTATAAATATCAAACTTTTCCCCGAGCCTCCTAGGTTATTCCAAAATATCTTTAATTAATGTCAGTCTTTATTAACAAGAATAGAGTGAGTCAGGTCTGTGTCCTTTTATCTAAAAAATGACAAATTGCAATTATAAAGCACAGTTTCAGATTTCTATTTTATTATATAGCAAGTTTTAATCATTTTAATTCTATATATATGCATATATACACATATACATTTAACATATATTTTATTGAAATGGATGTATTTTTTCTGAAATTTATTGAAAAGTATCTAGTTGATAATAAACATTAAAGATAAAACAAAGATTGCATCCAACAAAAATGAAAACAGCCACCTCAGAAAAATAATTACATTATCTGTAGGGATTTGATAAGAATATGCTAAAAGCAGCAAGATTCAATGAACAAAAATACCAATAATCAACTCTTTAAAATATTCTGTAAAATACACCTTTTTAATTAATCAGGAAATGAATATCATTATAGATAACATATTTGGTGCATTAAAACTTTTATCTGTAACACACATTTTAATTTAGCAATGAGAGGCATCAGAGACATTTAGTTTAATCAGGAAATGAATATCATTATAGATAACATATTTAGTGCATTAAAACTTTTATCTGTAATACACATTTTAATTTTGCAATGAGAGGCATCAGAGACATTTAGCTCAAAATCAAGTGAGAAAATACTTAAGTGGAAGAACTGTGTAAAATCTGGGATGTGTTAGGATTTCATTATTATCTTTCAGTTTTGAAAATCAAGTTTGTGGAAGAACACAGTACATCAGGGCTCAGTTCGGTTAATGATGTGCCAGTGTAGTTACTCCCCATGATGTAAGAGTTTCAGTGTTACCCTCAAATTTGGTCATTCCAGGTATGTTTAGAGGATCAGAAATACTCCTGACTTAGCAACCTCAATGAGCTTGCTGCATCCAAATAATGAAATCTGATTACTCTAATGGACCTACTTTTGATTTGCGCTTCACCCTGGGTATAGGTATTTGCTTTAATTATCCTGTGTTTTACTTCCTGTGCAAAAACATTTGACAGCACTAGGAAATCATCTGCTTTTATTAAGTATCATTGTTGAAACCAAATAAATGATTGTGGTTTACTCTAGCCCTTAGGTAATGTTACGATAATAACCGTAAAAGCAAACACTTACGGAGCACTTACCCTGTGCCTGGTATGTGTGATAGGAACCTGGAAAGTACTGATGTATTATATCCTCAGGAAACCAGGGGACAGAATAGTTATACGGAACTTGGCCAACATCACATGGCTAGTTAAGGTATGGAGCAGGCATTGTACCAAGCAGTGTAGCTCCAAAGTCTGTGCTCTTAATCCCTCCACTCTAGGGTCTCTCATATCTGTATGCATCCACCCAGTGCCTGTAGGCATGTGGTGTACATATAGAAACAGTTTTCTAGCCCTAGCCAGGTGCTCAGTTGGTTAAAGCATCATCCTGCTACACCAAGGTTTCAGGTTTGATCCCTGGTCAGGGTGCATCCAAGAATCAAACAATGAATGTACAAATAAGTGGAACAACAAATCAATGTTTCTCTCTCTCTTTCACCCCTCCCTTCCTTCTTCCCATTTTCTCTCCCTCTCTAAAATCAACAAATCAGAATTTTAAAAAAAACAGTTGTTTATTTTATGTATATTAATATTTTATTTGTTGAGTTACTTAAAAAAAATTACCACAGGGGAGGTATGTTTTCTGCATTCTATAGCCATTAAATAATAAGCAGATTCCTCATTTCCCCTTTTATTGTCTTTCTCTTTTCAAGTCAGTTTTAGAGAAGGGACCAGGTCTAATATTTACTGTGTCCCCTTAGCATGTGGCCCAGTTCTGTGAACACCTTGCAGCTCTATAAGAACTGAACTTACCGATGTCCTGGTGACTGGACCCTGAATCTGTAGAGATCATCCTGCCTGTGTAACTCCTGGTGCCCAACACAGAACAAACAGCCTCTGAACACCCCTGCTTTCCTTCCCTCTGGTCCTGGGTCTTAGAGACATTTCAAGTAATTCTGCCTTATACTTTATTCCTCAGCATGTTTCCTACCACTCAGCACCAGACCACTTGTTCACTTTCTTGTTTATGGCTCTCATATTCACGGGCAGATCTGATGTTAGATAGCAAGCCACTGATCCTTGGTTCTGATATCAGCAATGTCTTAGAAATGATTGGCATTTGGCCCTTAGGGTTTGTTTTTGGCTATTTTTTCAGGAGAGTCCTCCCCCTATTTGATGTCACCATATTTACCCTCCTCTGCCTTGACCACATGCCAGGCCACCCAAGATACTCATTGCTTCCACCATTTGCCAGTGACTACTCCCTGTGTTTTTGTTACTTCAGTCTGGGGTGCTCTCATTATTTTATGTCTCATCATGATGTTACCTCAGCTTACACATCCCCTCTCAGGCTTTTCGCTCTTGGATTTGGTTTCATAGCTTTAACTTCTAAGCTGTATCCTTTCAATCCTTTTGTTCTCATATTTTCTTTTGTTTTATTCTTTCTTGACTTTTCCTTCATCTTAGGCACACCTCTACTCCACATCTCTCACTTGCTTGCCTCCCTATTTATAGGTATGACTAACATACATAAACTTCTGGGGGAAATGAAAATAAAGGTAAGTGATTGAATAAGTGTATGACATAAATAACTGTACAACAAGCATATTTTAATACTTAGTTCTAAGAAGTTAGCAAAAAGAACAAATCAATTGAGCAAAAAAAACTCTAGAAATAACCAAGTGTCTATAACAAGATACTCATTGCTTCCACCATTTGCCAGTGACTACTCCCTGTGTTTTTGTTACTTCAGTCTGGGGTGCTCTCATTATTTTATGTCTCATCATGATGTTACCTCAGCTTACACATCCCCTCTCAGGCTTTTTGCTCTTGGATTTGGTTTCATACCTTTGACTTCTAAGCTGTATCCTTTCAATCCTTTTGTTCTCATATTTTCTTTTGTTTTATTCTTTCTTGACTTTTCCTTTCTCTTAGGCACACCTCTACTCCACATCTCTCACTTGAGTGCCTCCCTATTTATAGATATGACTAACATATATAGACTTCTGGGGGAAATGAAAATAAAAGATAAGTGATTGAATAAGTGTATGACATAAATAACTGTACAACAAGCATATTTTAATACTTAGTTCTAAGAAGTTAGCAAAAAGAACAAATCAATTGAGCAAAAAAAACTCTAGAAATAACCAAGTGTCTATAACTTTTGAGAGGAAAAATTCAGTTTCACATTCTGTTTTTAATTTTTAGTAAGGAAGTGAATTAGCATTCCTGACTTTCAAATTTAAATTTTTCTGTGATCAAATGTAGCCTAGGCATTGTATTTATAACAATCCATGAATACTCAGGATAAACTGTGTGACTTTAAAATTGGCAAAAATTATTGCTATGTCCTAATATCTCTAAATGAATGCTATGGGGAAGCTGAGAGGTTAACTGAGAGAATGAACTTAGAGAAGAAAAGAACATTTACTTCACAGTGAAAGCATATAGTCACACTATACTTTAGTGTTTTGGAATGGGGGAGTAGTTTGAGGAAGATTAAAATGATGTCCACAAGACTTTTGTAAATAGCAACATAAAACAAAATTTAAAAAATAAGCTTTTCTTTTATTGTCTTTCTCTTTTCAAGTCAGTTTTAGAGAAGGGACCAGGTCTAATATTTACTGTGTCCCCTTAGCATGTGGCCCAGTTCTGTGAACACCTTGCAGCTCTATAAGAACTGAACTTACCGATGTCCTGGTGACTGGACCCTGAATCTGTAGAGATCATCCTGCCTGTGTAACTCCTGGTGCCCAACACAGAACAAACAGCCTCTGAACACCCCTGCTTTCCTTCCCTCTGGTCCTGGGTCTTAGAGACATTTCAAGTAATTCTGCCTTATACTTTATTCCTCAGCATGTTTCCTACCACTCAGCACCAGACCACTTGTTCACTTTCTTGTTTATGGCTCTCATATTCACGGGCAGATCTGATGTTAGATAGCAAGCCACTGATCCTTGGTTCTGATATCAGCAATGTCTTAGAAATGATTGGCATTTGGCCCTTAGGGTTTGTTTTTGGCTATTTTTTCAGGAGAGGCCTCCCCCTATTTGCTGTCACCATTTTTATCCTCCTCTTGACAACATGCCAGGCTACCCAAGATACTCATTGCTTCCACCATTTGCCAGTGACTACTCCCTGTGTTTTTGTTACTTCATAGTCTGAGGTGCTCTCATTATTTTATGTCTCATCAGCTTACACATCCCCTCTCAGGCTTTTCGCTCTTGGATTTGGTTTCATAGCTTTAACTTCTAAGCTGTATCCTTTCAATCCTTTTGTTCTCATATTTTCTTTTGTTTTATTCTTTCTTGACTTTTCCTTTCTCTTAGGCACACCTCTACTCCACATCTCTCACTTGAGTGCCTCCCTATTTATAGATATGACTAACATATATAGACTTCTGGGGGAAATGAAAATAAAAGATAAGTGATTGAATAAGTGTATGACATAAATAACTATACAACAAGCATATTTTAATACTTAGTTCTAAGAAATTAGAAAAAGAACAAATCAATTGAGCAAAATAACTCTAGAAATAACCAAGTGTCTATAATTTTTGAGAGGAAAAATTCAGTTTCACATTCTGTTTTTAATTTTTAGTAAGGAAGTGAATTAGCATTCCCGACTTTCAAATTTTCTGTGATCAAATGTAGCCTAGGCATTGTATTTATAACAATCCATGAATACTCAGGATAAACTGTGTGACTTTAAAATTGGCAAAAATTATTGCTATGTCCTAATATCTCTAAATGAATGCTATGGGGAAGCTGAGAGGTTAACTGAGAGAATGAACTTAGAGAAGAAAAGAACATTTACTTCACAGTGAAAG
Organism: Myotis brandtii; assembly: GCF_000412655.1. NCBI lineage: Eukaryota > Metazoa > Chordata > Mammalia > Chiroptera > Vespertilionidae > Myotis > Myotis brandtii. The sequence continues at coordinate 4,012,868 of NW_005354999.1, read as the reverse complement.
CATATAGTCACACTATACTTTAGTGTTTTGGAATGGGGGAGTAGTTTGAGGAAGATTAAAATGATGTCCACAAGACTTTTGTAAATAGCAACATAAAACAAAAAAATAAGCTTTTTCTGTACCCCATGTCACCTGTATTCTGTCACAAAACAGGCACAATGTATATGCAATGGTATGTGGCCAGTGGAGTTGAAAGCTAGGCCATAGTTATGGCCATTCTGAGTGCTATTTCAATGGACATTAATTTGAAAAATATTAATAGGCATCATGTACTCCACATATTCTAGTCACTGCAGTGGAAGCTGGGCACAGAGTAGAGATACATGGGCATTGAGATAATAATATTAAGCTTTAAGTCCTCTGTCATTTATTTAAGCTCTGTGATCTTGGCAATTTGCTTCACTCTCTGAGCCTCCTGCAGAAAGTGAAAATAACATCAGTCTCTTCTTCGAACATTCCCTTCAGTCTCTCACTCTGACTGGAACCCAACTTTGCCCTGAGCACACATCTCCTTCCTGGAGCCCTCTCAAGCACAGGGTCTTTCCTTGAGCATAACCCACAGACTTCAGTACCTACAGGTGGGAACGTGTCCTCTGTGGTCTTTACAGCCTGAGATCATTCTCCCATCTTTCTCCCAAAGGCTCTCCAAGCTTGAATTTTGCGCCAAAACACTAGAGCACCCAGCACCTTGCTTATTGTGGTCATCCAGGTTACTTCCCTTCATGCCTTGAAGTTGCTACTCCTGGATCATTGTCCCTCCTCCTTATTGTCACCACACATATTGACATTGGTGATTTTGATAACCAGGTAGATGATCCTTCTAATTCCCTTGCTTTGCTTTCCTGATAAATCTTGCTTCCTATCTGGTCTTATTCACTCACCTTTGTAGTCATACCATGGCCTGCACTACCTTATGTAGTAGCCATTAAGTGGACATCTGTAATATTTTCAACAATAAAAGTTTAAAAAACACATTAAAATATTATTAATGAAGTCCTTCAATTGTCTTGCCACATTTCAAGTTATCAATAGGCACATGTGGCTAGTTGGCTACCCTATTTGATAGCTTTATTTTGAAATTAACACACATGCCAAAATGAACATAAAATATAGTGTAAAACTTACTATTCAATAGAAATCACTAATTGAACTGATACCTGGATCAGAAATAGTAGTAGAATACTTTCACTGCTGTATAATGTATCCCTACACCTGTATATCCCTTCACAATCTAAACCCCATTCCTCTTTCCTAAATGTTACAACTAATCTGATGGTATGGTAATCACTCCTTTTCTTTTCTTCATAATTTCACCTTGTCAGTTGACATTGCTGAAGACTGAGGTTTAGTTTTGCCTACTTTTGAATTATATAAACAGAATAATATATACAGTAAATGTGCTTTAATGACTGGTTTTCTTAACATCATGTTTAACAAGATTTATCCATGTCACTGGATGTAACTATAATGTATTCATATTTGTTCATTTACCTCTTTAACTTATTCCAGTTAGTCTTTTTCCATGCCATTTAACCTAAACTGTTCTTATCCAAGTTGCCTATGACCTTCATCAAACTTGGACCATTTCTCTTTTCAGTTTAAAGCGCTAGACCCTCTAAAGTTCTGCCCTCCTACTTCTTCCCTCCATTTTCAGCTTATTAATGTAGCTCATACACAGGTCCTTAGGCAAAATGTATCCACAGCAACTAAGATAATATATATGCAGATTACTAAATGTTGGGGAACCATGGAATAAAATATATATGTATGTGTACATATATTAGAGTAGTGTATATTACTGACTATAGATATTCTGAGCTATGTGAGTCTTCCATCTAACCACTGGATAGCCATATCAGTAAAATTAAAGACTTGGTTCTTGTCTTTAAAATGGATAATGGGGAGAAAATAGTTTAAAAAGAATGTCTGTCCTTTACAAAAGTTAATGAGAAGAGAAAGGCAATCTGATCATCAGCTCCGCAAAATTTCAGTTTAGATACAAAAGGATTAAAAAGACTTCAAGAATGAGAGTATTTTTAAACATGTTCACAATTTTGGAACTTTTTATATCTTTCATTGTAGTAGAAAATTGATCATCTGGGAGAGGCATTAAATGAAATAAAATCCTTTCTTTTATTGCTAGGGAAGATGCACTTCTTTAATTTCTTTGAATGTAAGACTATCTTTGAAGTCTTATGCGCTACAGCATATTTTTTGAATTATCTAAAAGGATCCTGTTCTTATTCTCAATTTAGTTATTAGTCTGGAAATTGCCACCATTCTGGGATCTCTGTGACATTTCCGCATTATAGCCAAACCCAAGAGCCAATTTACTTATTAGTGGCAAGTGACTGAAGAGACCATAAAGTCAGATAGTTTTACATTAGGTTTGGGATTGGTGCCCAGAATTACCACTTACATACAAGAACTACATTCAAAGTCTTGCAGCTACACTTACTTCTAAAAATTAGGTAAAAATCACCATTTTCCCTTGAATTACCTAGATAAATTTTCTTTTTTAAAAAGTACATTGAGTATACTGTATAATGTATCAATTATCCTGATAACAGTTATCAATTATCCTGATAACTGTTTACTCCCTTGAATTACCTAGATAAATTTTCTTTTTTAAAAAAGTACATTGAGTACATCAATTATCCTGATAACTGTTTAAAATTTTTCATTTTGTGAGATGAGTTGGGAAGAACCTTTTCTTAAGGCAGTTTTGCCATGTGTAATTATGTACTCCTGAGAGTATGTCTAGTTAATAAAAATACTGGGTTTCCTCTCTTCTCTGACCTCATTGGTTAATATGAGTGTGCTTTCAAATCCTATAAATGTGAAAAGACAGGATTCCACATTGCTGGGGTATGTGAAAAGGACCTGGAATGGCTACACTAGGGTTGCATGCAATGTATTGCACTATCATGCATTCTCACTTCCCTGCAGCATGCAGTACCCTCTGGAGAATATTTTGGTCCCATTCCATTAATACACTGGAGTGTGCTTTGCAGCCATTGGGCATCCAAAAAAGCTGGAGAGATATGGTTTGTTTTCCATTGCCCATTTCAAATGCCTCTATTTTTATGAGCTCAAATGTGACTTATAGGAATGATGGTCCAGTATCTGTGAGAATTATTGAGTGATGCAGCCAATGCATAGGAAGGCAAACTTTGAACATCTTGTCAGTCTAAGAAACACTGATGAAAAGATAGTGTGTGTTTTTTGTTGTTGTTGTTTTTTGTTGTTTTTTTTTTAGACTAAGCTAATAATGCAAGCATCAGAAAAAGGTCATATAGCTATAAAGGGTGATTGAAACCTGACTGAATGTAAGTGGGTGAAAACTTTAAGAGCTACTCTGCCTTCACATCTCCCTTTGTGTGCCAGCAATGATGATAACTGTGGAATTTGTCCTCAGAAACATGATCATTATGTATGTGAAGGGTGTCTGAGCAGATAAAATAATCAACTTTATAGTTTTTCCATAACTTTACACTGGGGTCTTTTCTTCCTTAGGGGTTTAAGTAGGGTTGAGGGTAAAAATTTTGAAGTCAAGTATGAGAACGGCAAATGGTCATGTTCCTGAAATCTACACTCTGCTGCTTCATTAGAGAATCCCAATTTTATTCACAGTGGTAATGGTCCCATCTCATCCATTCTTGCATCTATATTTAATCAACATGATATGTTATAGAAGAATTCTAGGCATACTCTTAAAGTGAGATTTTCAGAATGGGTGTCCTTTATAAACTCTTCTCCTTCCCTTTCTTATTGGTATGATACCAGGAGCTCCAGTAGCTAGTGTGAAAATGTGCTTCAATGAAAATCATATGCAGTGAGACTGGAGGAGGAATGTGGAAAGAGCCCAATAGTAACAATTGAGTAGATTCAATCAGTCTTAGCTCTTTAAAAAAAAATTTTTTTATTGATTTCAGAGAGGAAGGGAGAGGGAGAGGTAGAAACATAGTGATGAGAGAAAATCATTGATCAGCTGCCTCCTGCATGCCCCCTACTAGGGATCGACCCTGCAACCCAGGCATGTGCCCTGACTGGGAATCAAACCATGACCTCCTGCTTCATAGGTTGCTCAACCACTGAGCAACACTGGCTGGGCTCAGCTCTTTTTCTATATGTGAGGGAATAAGCAAAAGCCACTGATTCTGTTGGGTTTCCTTGTTCTAACAGTTAAATCTAATCCTAAATTATATATGTTAAAGTAGAGAAAGACTTAACGATAAATGCAGAGAAAAACTTTTGGTTAGAGGAGGAGATATCACATTATTATGATGTATTTATATGACAATCTTGGCACTTATTTCTATATTTAAAAAGAAATTCACATAGTCCTAATTTCATAGTTTTCTTCAGTGATAATTCTAAAAACTGTATTCTTATTCAAGATTGTCAAGACATTTTTGCTCTTGGCTAGTGTGAATGCATGTATCTGGGCATTGGGAGAGGGTGTGAGGAAAAAGAGCTATTCTTATTCTTCTATAGATGTGTTATTTTGTCAAACTCCTTGTTCTTTGGAAATACTTTATTGTAAAATTAAAAACTTGCAATAACTTTTCCAAGGTTAATTAAGAAACTAAAGCTAAATGTGAAACATTTAGCTACTGTCTTTGCTCTTAATTAGTTATGTTCATGAATTATGATGTCCTCTCTTATTTGAATTGGGTGGGGCTTTTTTATTAATTTTTTTTTTGTTAATCCTCACCTGAGGATATTTTCCATTGATTTTTAGAAAGAGTTGAAGGAAGAGGAAGAGACAGAAACATGGATGTGAGAGATTCAGAGATTGGTTGCCTCCTGCATGTGCCCTGAACTGAGATCAAGCCTGCAAATGAAGTACATGCCCTTGACTGGAATCAAACCTTAAACCCTTCAGTCTGCAGGCTGGTGCTCTAACCACTGAGTAAAACCAGCTAGGACTGAAATAGATTTTGAATAAAAAATAAAATTGCATTTTAGACTTTTTATTTCCTATTGATTTATTTATTCTGCACTTTTCTTGAGTTTGTGTATGTTGAGGTTGGTATTATTTATAATTGCATTTGTCCTGTATGCTGCTTCATCTTTTGCTCACATGGGTGAGCAAAAGTAACTTAATAACAAATAATACAATAATTAATACATAATATAAGAATAGATTGTTTCCTGTATTCAAAACTGTGAAACTACTTTTGCCTACAATTGATTGTTTATAGGGATGCTTACTCATTCCAAGACATTTTGGAGGTGACTATTATGTGTTTAAAAATGTAACCTTCCAAATAATTTGGGGAATAGTAAAATGTAGAGGAAGTCTGAAGGAATCTACCATCAGGAATAGGCCACCTTCTAAAATGGTATTGTCTTTGACTTTTTGATATGGAAGATACCTTAGAGGGAAATGATTGCAATTTTACTGATCTGGAAACTGAGGCCATGGAAGTTAGGTGATAGTCCCAATATTACTCAGTTATTGGTAGAGCTATTAACCAGAGCTCAGGTTTTCTGCAGACATAAAGGTGAATCTAACAGCATAGTTGGAGCCAGAAGTCATGATTATGTTCTTGTACTTAATATTTTTATCCTCTTGAGAAAATTACACATTACTTAGTCTCAATGATATTAATATACTAATGGGATAGATGTGAATAAAACATGAAACATGTTAAACAGTATTTGTTACTCATGTCTTGTACTGTTTCCCTTATACAATTCTGAGTGTTGCTGGATATTTTCTGAGGTGAAATTAGATGACAGTGTTGGGAGAGAGAATTTGATAGACTTTTTGGCATATTATAAATTGCTCTGTAAAAATGAACAAACCCTTGTATTATTTCCTTTTTATTTTATTCATTTTTAAAATTAAGTTATTGGGGTGACATTGTTTAATAAGATTATATACATTTCAAGTGTACATATATACAATGGAAAACTACTAAGCCATAGAAAAGATCAAATACTGTCATTTGCACCAAAATGGATGGATCTTGAAAATTGCATCCTAAGTGAAATAAAGTCAGAAAAAGTCAAGAACCATATGATTTAACTCATGTGGGTTATAAGATAAACTTTTAAACTGTTTTAAAATTTTTTGATGATTCAATGTGGGCTAATTTTATTTTAAAAATTATCTTTATTTTTGAAAGTATTACAGAGGTCCCCTTCTTTCCCCCCATTGACCCCATCCACCCACAACCCTCCCCTCCCCAGGGCTTCAACTCACTATAGTCTGTGTCCATGGGTTATGCATATATGTATACAGGCTCTTTGGTCAATCTCTTCCCCTCCTTATCCTCCCTTCCCCCTGAGATGCATTGGTCTTCCATGCTTCCATGCCTCTGGATCTATTTTGTTTGTCAGTTTATTTTGCTCATTGGATTCTACATATAAATGAGATCGTGTGATATTTGTCTTTCTCTAAGTAAAGAAAATGGAACATGATTAATCTGATTAATATTATTATAATGTATTGAATATTCTTTAGAACCATTTAATATTTAACTGTACTTACTCATGTCTAGTGTCTAGGGCAGTGGTTCTCAACCTTCCTAATGCCGTAGCCCTTTAATACAGTTCCTCATGTTGTGGTGACCCCCAATTTCATTGTTACAAATTGAACATAATTAAAGCATAGTGATTAATCACAAAAACAATATGTAATTATATAGGTATTTTCCGATGGTTTTAGGCGACCCCTGTGAAAGGGTCGTTTGACCCCCAAAGGGGTCGCGACCCACAGGTTGAGAACCGCTGGTCTAGGGTCTTTTTACTATCTATCTATATACAGTGGGGCCTTGAATTACGAGTGTCCCGACTAACGAGTTTTTCAAGATACAAGCCGTCTCTTGGCTGATTTTTTGCTTTGAGTTGCGAGCTAAAATTTGGGTTACCAGCCAGCTTCAGATACCCCACCGCTAGTTGGCGCAGCGAACGTCACAGTGAACGCCACAACATCAGCCCAGCATTCAATTCATTGTAATGGTGAAAATTGATTTGACATATGAGTAATTTGAGTTATGAGATCGGTCACAGAACGAATTAAACTCGTAAGTCAAGGCCCCACTGTATATAAAAGCCTAAGTGACTGACTGACCAGCCAACTGTTCGACCGGCTGGTAGCTATGACACACACTGACCACCAGGGGGCAGATGCTCATTGCAGGAGTAGAAACCACAGGCATGGAAACCCAGAACAGACTGATGAATCTCAGAGGGAAGGAAGGAGGGGTGAGGGCGGGAAGAGATTAACCAAAGATCTTATATGCATACTAGAGCCCTGGTGCATGGATTTGTGTACTGGTGGGATCCCTCCACCTGGCCGATGGGGATCAGGCTGAAACCGGCTCTCCGACATCCCCCAAAGGGTCCCGGATTTCAAGAGAGGGCAGTCCAGGCCAAGGGACCCCACCGATGCAGGAATCCGTGTACCAGGCCTCTAGTATATATATAAAAGACTAATATGCTAAGTGTCCGACCATTCGGTTGACTGCTCGACCAGTTGTAATGATGTGTACTGACCACCAGGGGACAGATGCTCTTGCTGCTAGGGTCTGGCCGATCTGGGACTGGGCTAGAAGAGCTGGACATGCCCTGGAGCCAACCTCCTGCGGTCCCTCCCTGGCCTCTAAAATATTTCTTCTAATTCATTTTCTTTCAATGTGCATGGATTTGTTCACCGGGCCTCTAGTTTTGAGATAAGAAGGCTCTGTCTGAGACATATTTGTATCCTGAGAAAGGTCACAAGTTACTTAAGCTATAGGACATAAGGACATAGGCTACATTTAATTTATTTGCCTTAGAAATTTAGTGTCTGAGTTAACATTTTGTAAAGCCCACTCAGCATCTTAAGGATAAGAACTGACTTTACATCAGTATACTTCCTCCTTAAAGCCAAAAGCTGTTAACAAATAATCTTCAGCTTTAATGATGACTCTGTGCAATATGCTAAGAATATGTAGATGAGAGAAGTAGCATTTGATCTCACTAAACTCGGAGCTTATTCAGGTAACTAACTAATTAGGCACATGTTAAGTCTTCTGATGGAGCATGTGCTGGGAGCGCCCAGGAAGGCCCCTCACAGAATAACCATGTTCAGGACAGGCTTTCTGGAGGAAGTGGGTTTAGATATGTGCAGACATTCCAACACTGGAGGAGGAGAAAGGTGCTTTCTCAGGCAGTGGGGCAACAGCCCCAAGACCTACAGGTAGTGTGCATGAGGTTGAGGAAGGAGGAGGCTTAAAATTGCTCAGAAGGGTTCAAGGGGCCTCTAGTTCACGGGGGAGGGACAGGGATAGGGATAGGGAAAACTAGAGTGGCAACTAAACCTTTCCCCTTTTTCTAACCCTTTTTGAGATATCTGGAAGCAAAAAATTTATCTTAAGGGCTTTCAAGGTAGCCTTTCTGTGAGTTTACAGAACTATTTTTAAGTTATTTATTATAGATGAATTATTGTGTAGTATTTTGTAAGATAATATCTAAGAACCTGGAGAGGGAATTTGCCATCTCCACAATTCTGCTGGCCACATATTTAGAAAGATTTAGATTAGAAGGTATATTCTCATGAAAGGCATACATAGAACTTTTAAGCCTAATTACTTAATGATAAATAGCAAATATGTATTTTTTTTTCTACTTCTCAGCTCTCTCATCCTCTTACAAATGGATAATCCCTTGCTATATTTCAGGTGCCTTTTGTAAAAAATATTAAGTGTTTTCTGTCAGTTTATGTAGCTATTTACATAAAAAGCCAGTGTCCAGGACGACCAAACAACTGGTCACCATGAGGTGCATTGAGCACCTCTTGGACCCTCCCCCATGGCCCACAGGCTCCGATAACAGCAAGACAGGCTGCGGGCAGGTGGGGCAGTGACCTTGGTGAGTGGCAGCAGGTGGGTGGGCGGGGCTGCGAGCAGTGACGGGCTGCTGCACATGATTTTGTGTGCTGGGCCTCTAGTTATATAATATTTAAATTTGTTCTTATTCATTAAGAATGCTGAGTACTTTCAAATTTCTGTTGTCTTACAAAGTGTTCAAGCATAATCACAATCCCTGTGGACAAAACACTTTTATCCATTCTAATTTAGAATTTCTGAGCCTCTGCATCCCCTGAATGAAGACAAAGATAGACAATGTTTCCCTTAGGAATTAACACATGGTGAGGGCCATAGCAGCTTTTCTACTTACTAATTTTTTTTGGTATTAAATTCCCTCTGCCATTTCTATCACAGCAGTTTGTTTTTTTTTCATTCCTTCTGAACATACAGAACATTCTTTAAAAATGTGCAATTCATTCTCTATCTATCACCCCAGTCTTCACATAGTGAATGACAGGGAATGATATTCATAATTGACCTCAAAGTAACAGCAAAGAATAATGAATGATTTATCAACTGTTGATGGTTGTAGTTATTCTTGTTCCAGATATTAATATTCCCTTAGGAATGTATGTTAACTAAAACCTTTTCAAATAAATTAGTAAACCTAGACAGTTTTAAAAAATATATTTCATTACCTATGATTTTTTAATTCATCACAATTCCTTGAAAAATTCTGATTCTGGTAAACACGTTTTTGTTTTTTTATTGATTAAGGTATTATATATGTGTCCTTATCCCCCTATTGTGCCCCCCTCCCCCTGCTTATACCCTCACCCCCTGGTGTCTGTGTCCCTTGGTTATGCTTATATGAATACATACAAGTCCTTTGGTTGATCTCTCCCCCTCACCCCCACCATCCCCTACCTTCCCTCTGAGGTTTGAGCATATGATCAATGCTTCTCGGTCTCTGGGTCTGTTTTTGTTCACCAGTTTATGTTGTTCATTATAATCCACAAATGAGTGAGATCATGTGACATTTATCTTTCTCTGGCTGGCTTATTTCGCTTAGCATAATGCTCTCCAGTTCCATCCATGCTGTTGCAAATGGTAGGGGATCCTGCCTTTTCACAGCAGCATAGTATTCCATTGTGTAGATGTACCACAGTTTTCTAATCCACTCATCTGCTGATGGCACTTAGGCTGTTTCCAAATCTGAGCTATGTTAATTGTGCTGCTATGAACATAGGGGCGCATATGTCCTTCCTGATTGGTGTTTCTAGTTTCTTGGGATATATTTCTAGAAGTGGGATCACTGGGTCAAATGTAAATACGTATTTTGATACCAATTCCCTGGCATGATATGTGTGCTTAGAATTATGTCAATGGCAAATCACTTGTTCATCCTAAGAATTCTTGAAAATTGATGTGGAATATCTATAACCACTGTGTTTGGGTCATTTCCTGAATACTAATGAAAGAGTGGGGTTAATTGCCCTCCACAGTTTCTTTAAGATTATTACAAAGAAGTGGTCTGAAGTGAAATTATTCCTAAATACATTTTTTAGAAGGTTGATATTTTCGGAATAAAGCAGTGTGTTTTAGAAGTATAGGAGCTTTTATTTTTTATTGAGCCCCAAAAATAGTAATTTTAAGGAAGTCTTTCCTTTTAAGAATGAATCTATGATTTGATTTAGTTTTTCTCTGGCACATTCTTTTCATGTGTTGTTTCTACAGAAGAAAAGGCAGGATTTTGTTGTGTTGTGTACTGGAGCCACTAGGCTGCTTTATTCTGCACAGACTTCGACATATGCTATCACATTTAAAGGTTTAATTTGAACAACTGCACTGCCTGTTAGAATCACTTTTTATTTCATAATTACGGACATGAAAATAGTACTCATGTGAGTTTTGAAACCCCAAAATGTGCACGTTTTGTTTAAGTCTGAGTTCTTGTCTAGTGAAAATCGAAGAATAAAGTCGTGGGGAAAAAACAATTAATGAAACTGAAGTTTATTAGAAGAAGCCAGTCTCTGATTCCAAAAGTGTCTGACTTAAAAGAAGCAGATTACTATCTATATAAAGAGTCAGGGGCCCTCACATCCAAAACAAACAAACGGACGTCTGAACAGGCTGAGTGGGGCGACAAGGCTGGCAGGGGGGTTAGTGAAGGACAGCCAAACGACTGAGCAGCAGGCTGTGTGGGGTGACCAGGCCAGCATGGAGGCCAGTGAGGGATGACCAAACGACCGAACAGCAGGCTGCATGGGACGACCAGGGCGGCAGAGGAGGGCGACCAGGCTGGCGGGGGGGGGGCAATTGGGGGCGAATAGGCCAGCAGGCAGAGGCAGTTAGGGGTGATCAGGCAGTTAGGGGTAGCAGGCAGGTGAGCAGTTAGGAGCCAGTGGTCCCAGATTGGAGAGGGTGCAGGCTGGGCTGAGGGGACCCAGTGCATGAACTTCATGCACTGGGCCTCTAGTAAATTATAAAATGATTGTTCTTACAGATCTATGAATTCTTAGACAAAACTTTTTAAAATAAGGAAATTACCGGCTGTGTCTTTTCATTCTAATATTCTCCCCATTAACATCTAGTAACAAAAGATACAAAAGTCTTTGTATCATTCTCATTTCCATGGTGTATAGGTATTGTTCTTATTTCAGTGTTTTCTTTTTAAAGTAGCACAGATCTTGGTCTCTGAACAAAGTTGAGAAATCAGCAGCAGAATTAGGGGTGGAGGTCAAGGCATAACAAGTCAATGGATTATAAAAGCTAGAATTCTAAATATCTTACCGAGTTCACATATACGTATAATTCACAGTTAAAATGTATTTTGTTTGATATCTTTCCTATCCCAAGGTAGTTGCACTTACTTTTTTTAAATAACAGCAATTGCTGCTACTGCTAATTCACATTATTCTCTCTCTCTCTCACACACACACACACACACCATAGATTCACATAATTGCAGCCCACCTGATACAACACTATACAAAGGCACATTTAATATAATATAGTCCAACAAGTTATGGTAACTAATAATCATTTAAACTTTATCAACATCCTAACACACTTTTCAAAGAGCAGGCCACTTATTGTCTAGATCTGTTTCACAAATACTCAAAAAATGAGCAGGCAAAGAAAATCCTGTGTTTAGTTAGGTGGATGAGAGACCAAGTTTCTACAATTTGTCCCCATCCCACAGTATCCTATTCAGTCCAATTTCAAATCCACTCTTTAAAAATTTAGAAAGAAAAAAAAATGGCAACAACAATACATGTAAACAGTGTCTTCATGGAAAAATGTCCCTTGTTTTTAAAATCACTGATTGCGTTTGGATTACATTTTCTCCTTGATTCCCCCTGGCCTCTGACTGCTAAGATCACTTTATGAAGAGCCTTTGCTCTTGTTAATCTGTTACATTCTATGCTTCTGGGAAATCTAGATTTATCATGAACGGGAAGCAGGAAAACCGGGCAAGGTAAGAGCACTTCACTAAATTAGTAGAATCATTCCTTTATAAAAATGGGTGAGGTCACTGAATGTGAACAATGGCCCCTCTGAATGTATAGTGTAATTATACCATTAACACACCTGGTCCCATTTTCATGAGATCAGTGTCCTTATTGGATTGATATAAAATGACATTAAGTAAAAATAGGTGTTTGCTAGGCACCAGAACGTACTCCAGTTGAGAAACATTTACATGAGACGTTGAAAAACATGAAAAGTTCTTGCGTTAAAATAATGTGAGAAATAAGTTTGTTTAGTTGCGATTTGTCAAATTAGTTTTTTCTCCAAACGAGACTTTGAACTTCCCAACATTCTCAAGACATAAAAAAGCACAGCAACATTTACTACCCTTTTTATATGCTGTACTGGTTTGAAATTAATAACAGCAATTGTTTTATTTTATGCAGTCTTCCATACAAATTATCTCAATATACTTTATTGCATAAAATATTTTGAAGAAAATAATTCCTCTATAAAATAGCAAACTACAGAATACATCTCTGTGGTGAGAACATATTCACAGAACTTGGAGAAGTCAATAAATTTCTTTCATTGAACTGGAAAAATAAAAGGAAGAAAAACTAAAATTGTCAATTTTTGTAAAGTCAAAGTATTGATGTAAGATAGTAAAGTGACTTAAAATAATATAATAAAAATAAAATATGCTATTTTTTCATCTTAACTTCTACCTAAAATGGGAACAATCTGTTATTAATCTACAGAGAAAAATCTATGTTTATTTTGGGGACATGAGTGTCTACTCCTATATTCACTTTTAAACTGTTAGGCAGTTCTATTGCCAGGCATAAACCTATTCCTGCATTCTGCATGTACATATACTGGTAATGCCCTGTCTTCACAATTTGCTTTGCTATTCTTTTTCTACTACAATACCTTCCTCATCTCGGCCTAGTTTAAATATACTCATCCATCAAGATTCATGTTCATTTAGATTTATATAATTTAATCCTATTTCTAATTAGGATTAACCTATCTTTTTTAAAAATATTTTTATTTTTAGAGAGAGAGGAAGGGAGGGGAAAGAAACATTTTGTTGCCTTTGATGTCACATTAAAAAAATAATCAAGGAGTAAACTGTCCATCTTTTCTTCTAAGAGATTTATAGATTCATACATTAAATTCAAATATTTAATTATAAGTTGGTTTTTTAGTATTTAGCTTCATATATTCAAATATTTAATTATGAATTTGTTTTTAGTATATAAGTAAGGTAGGGATCCGGTTTCATATTTGGCCGTCCAGTTTTCCAAACATTGTTTATTGAAGAGACTGTCCTTTCTCCAATATATATTTTTTGGCTCCTTTGTCATTAATTCATGGAGCATATACATATAGGTTTATTTCTGAGATCTCTATTAAGTGGTGAGAGTGGGCATCCTGTCTTTTTCCTGATCTTAGCCAAAAAGTGTTCAGTTTTGCACCACTGAGTATGATGTTAACTGTGGACTTATCATATATGGCCTTTATATTGAGGTATGTTCCTTCCATATCTTTGTTAAAGATATTTTTATAAAAATCATGAATAGATGTTGAAGTGTGTCAAATGCCATTTATTTTATTAATGGGGTGCATCACTTTGATTTACGTATGTTGACTTATTCTTGCATTCTTGGAATAAATCCCACCTGATCATGGTGTATGATCTTTTAACTCTAATTTTGAAATTGGTCAACTGATGTTTTGTTATAGATATTTTTCATTTATGTTCATCAGGGATATTGGCCTGTAACTTTTTTCTTTAAATATTTGGTAGAATTTACCAGTGAAGCCATCTGCTTATGGACTTTTGTTTGCTGAAGGGTTTTTATTATTTGCTCAATCTCTATACCAGCGGTTCTCAACCTGTGGGTCGCGACCCCTTTGGCGGTCGAACCACCCTTTCACAGGGGTCGCCTAAGACCATCCTGCATATCAGATATTTACATTATGATTCATAACAGTAGCAAAATTACAGTTATGAAGTAGCAACGAAAATAATTTTATGGTTGAGGTCACAACATGAGGAACTGTATTTAAAGGGCCAGAAGGTTGAGAACCACTGCATAATCTGCCTAGATTTTTTATAACTTTATGATTCCATTGGTATGTCATATGTCTCTGGACATTTACCTATTTCTTTCTGGGTGTCCAGTTTGTTGGCATAAAATTGTTCATAGTAGTCACAGAAATACCTCTGTATTTCTGTGGTATCAGTTAACTTCTCATTTATTTCTGGTTTTACTCATTTGAATCTACTCACTTTTTCTGGGTGAGTCTAGCTAAAGGTTTATCTGTTGTGTTAGTCATTTCAAAACACCAGCTCTTAGTTTTATTAATCTTCTCTATTTTCTTTTAAATCTCTATTTCATTATTTCTACACTGATCTATATTTCCTCCCTTCTACTAACTTTGGCTTCATTTGTTTTTCTTTTACTAGTTCCTTGAGATATAAAGTTAGGTCTTTTTATTTTAGCTTTTTGTGTCTTTTTTTTAATGTTTTTATGGACTTCAGGGAGCATGAGATAGAAACATCAGTGAGAGAGAAGCATGGGTCCCCTGCCTCCTGCCCCCCCACCCCCGCCCCCCCACTGGGGATCAGGCCTGCAATCAGGGCATGTGTCCAGACCAGGAATCAGCCTCCTGGTGATGGGATAATGCTGAACCAACTGAGCCACATTGGCCGGGCCTTTTTTGCTCTCGATATAGGCATTTATTTTTCTGAACTTCCCTCTTAGATCTGCTTTTGCTATATTCCATCTTTCAGCATGTTGTGCTTTTATTTGTTTCAAGCTGGTTTTATATTTTTTTCTTTGATCCATTGTTTTTTTCAGTAGCATTTTTTAAATCTCCACATATTTGAAAATTCTCTATTTTTCCTCTTCTAAGAATCTTCTCTGGGTTTAATAGATGCATCACATACCATGGTGTGGATTTGTCATACTTCATGGACCATTTACTCTAGGTAAAAATTCACTTTTTTGTCATTTTTTGATTACAATGATTGCATTAACATTCTAGTTAATATTTTATAATAACTCCTTTTTAAGGGATAAATCCCTAGGAATATGTGAAGGATATCTATCATCTAATTATTTATATTATGTTGCCTGAGTGCTTTAATTTTGATTTTTATTGGATTTATTGAGGTTACATTGGTTAGTAAAATTATATATAGATTTAAGGTGTACAATTTTGTAATACATCATCTGTATATTGCATTGTGTGTTCACCATCTCAAGTCATCTCCTTTCATCACCTTTTATCCACTTCTGCTTCCCCATACAAAGAAGAAATTTTGCCAGAGTGATTTTCAAGGGGGAGTCGACACTTTATTTTGACCAACAGAGTAGGCATGTATCCTCTCCCATTTCTTTATTAGCAGTGAGTGATAGTTTTGTTAAGTTTTGCTATCCTGATGGGTATAAAATGAACTTTCACTGTTATTTTAACTTGCATTTGTCTGAATACCATACTTTGTTCCTACAAAAGGGTGGATACAAAGGTACTATCTGGAAGGAAGAGGCAAATCTGTAGCAGTGGATAGTTTACTTCTCTTGAAAGTAAATACATAGAGGTAATAGAACCTGTGCAGGTATTTCATCCATTTTATACCAACCTCAGCTATTTTTCTCTAGTCTCTTATTTTAACTTTTATTCCATGTTATTCCCCTCCTCTTCTCTCCTCTCTTTCCCTGTTTCTGCTTTATATTTTGTTACTCCCATTGTTCTGTTTTCTGTCATTAAAAGGAATTTGTCATACAGTTATCTTCATTCACATAAGGCAGTTACAATGATTTTCATTGTGGAAATTTTTAGTAAAAATGGTAACAACCCATGGAAAACACTATTATTTTGACTAACAAAAAATTCCACCCCCTTACTCATGTCATTGAGTTAATTACTTCCTTAACCAAGCCAATCTCCCTTGTCTCCAGAAGTCTCCATTTCATATCTTCCTAGTAATGAGGTGTAGGCAGAAATGTGTAAGAAAGATTCAGGAAATCTTACTTCCCTGATAAAAGAGGCCGACAATTCTGATGCACTGCTCTTCATCTGAATACAGACGGGTGTAATCATGACCTAAGAAAACCATTTGTAACTATGAGGGCAAAGGCTAAAATAATCTTAGATACCAGACATCATGGAGCTACTAAACAAAGATGTCAAATGTTCACATAGAGATATTTTGTTATAGAAAAAACAAAGCAAACCACCTTCTATTTGTTCGAAATACTTTATTTGGGAATTCTGGGTTTCTGCTAAAGACATTTCCAGCTGATATACAATCTACTTTCCACTAAAAAGGACCTGTTAATGAATTATAATGTCATATAATGCAATACAATTATGTAATATAAGATAAAGCTATAGATATGGACAAAAATGCCCATAATTAAGTTAATTAAATGCAGAATATCAACTAAATTTAGATTTTTACATGAGTTGTGGATTTCAAAAAAATGCTTTTATATTGTAGGAACTCTCTTGAAGAATTCAGAATAAATTGGTAACTATAGTTACTTCTTGAGGGCTGGAATGTAAGGGCCCAGAGGGAGAGGAAAATCATTTTATTGTGTTTATAGTGCACATAATAAAAGAGTAAATAATGAAAAAACAAAGTGGCCTATAAAAATATTCAATGTTTTGTTTTCTGGGACACATTAATATAAAAAAAATTTTATTTAAGTCCAGAAATTTTTTCTAGCCTATTTTTATGTTCTTCTCAACTATGCAACATAAAGTTATAGTAAAAGCACTAAGGTAGGAGTCAGAAAAAAATTTTCCATATCTCTGTTCAAATTTTCTCATGTTATTAAAATATTTTTTAAAATGATAATCAACCTTCAAATTTTAGCTACTTGTATTTTTTTCTTAAGCACTCTTCAGTTACTTAGGGGAATTTCTCATACATGGACTACTTTGGGAAAAACATCCCTGGCAATAAATTTTGTGAGTTGAATTAAACAGTGTATATAGGAGCAGTTTAAATGTTGGAAAATACTCATTTATAATACACAGACTATTCCCTGTTTAGGTTTTCATGTGGTTAGCCCTATAACATAATTTTATCAAACAGATTATCACCAGAGAAGCAAAAAAGCCTATGTTCCATTCCCTTGAAAGGAAATTTTTCATGTACTCGTTTAGAATAAAATGTGTTTTGTTTTTTTAAATAAGTACAGCCCTAACTGGTTTGGCTCAGTGGATAGAGCCTTGGCCTGCGAACTGAAGGGTCCCAGGTTCGATTCTGGTCAAGGGCATGTACCTTGGTTGCGGGCACATCCCCAGTAGGGAGTGTGCAGGAGGCAGCTGATCAATGTTCCTCTCTCATCGATATTTCTAACTCTCTATCCCTCTCCCTTCCTCTCTGTAAAAAATCAATAAAATATATTAAAAAAATAAGTACAATTACACTTTTACTAGTCTTAAACTATATACATCCAAGACCTCCATTTTGCCATGTTACGCTCCACTTCCAGAGTCTTATACCACCATCATTTCCTGTAGAAGGAGGAATTGTGCCCTTCATAACAGTGGTTTCAAATATATTAAAAAAATAAGTACAATTACACTTTTACTGAGTCTTAAACTATATACATTCAAGACTTCCGTTTTTCCATGTTACGCTACACTTCCAGAATCTTATACCACCATCATTTCCTGTAGGAGGAATTGTGCCCTTCATAACAGTGGTTTGTTAACACTTGATTGTATACTTTCCAGTTTTCCTTAGTAGTGAAAAAGAACTGCTACTTTCCTGATTGTTTCTAATAATTCACGAATCTCATAAATGTGAATGTTAGGTCTGTGCCACTTTCATAGTTTGGCCTTATTTTTAAAGCCATATGTTAAAACATATGCTCAATAATTTCATAGGAAATTACACATTCTAATTGATTGATACTGGAAAAAGGAGAGGACATTATAAATCACTTACTGTGCATCCATTAGGAAGACGGTGGCTATTTTCCAGGTCAGATCAAATATTGATAATATTATCACCTAAAATATGGCCTCAGTAATAAACTAAGGATTTTATAAATCAATGGCTTAAGCATATTCTATAGATTTTCCTGCTCAATAGAAAAATGATTTGTATAAATATTTGAATTTAATTTAGTGTTTTATATTTGTACTGTCAAGAAAAACAATAAATTATGATTTTCTGTAAACAATTATACACTGATTTCACACACTATTGAAACAATAATCCTTGAAGTAGTCTGAATAGTAATGTCTGATAACATTTTTAAAGCAATGGTATTTTAATCTCCTGTATTGATTTGAAGGCAATTGTAACTTACTATAAATTTGATATTTTAATTGACATGAAAAATTATAGTGTTAAGAAAGTTATAATATTGTTCAAATGCTATGTGTATGGTGTTGTGCTGTAAATTGGATGGCTATAAAATTAAGTTGATCATCTATACAAAATTTTTACTCCTAGTATTTAAAAGTCCATCAAATAGAGAATACTAATATTTATTAAACTTAATACTTAGATTAATATATTCAATATGTGTACATATATATTTCATACATAAAAATACAATCAGGATGACAAAAATGAAATAAAACTTTGAAAAATTATCAATGACATATGCAGGTCAGTAGTCCTATACTTTGCTAACTTTGAAACATTTATTTTAAGCTTTCTAGGACCAAAGCAGTGCAAAACAAACAATTAATCATGCTAAATCTTATTGTTGATAATATATAATCAATAGGAGAATTAAAAGTCTTATTGGACTTACAGAAAAGTTTCTTTTGTGAACCGTATGACAGGGAACACTCAAATAATACAATGGTCAATGTCTTCTAAACAAACACCCCTATGGCATACACTGTATCAGGATCCATTAAGTTATTATGTTATTCAATAAAATCTGAGGTTGTTAAGAGTTAAGCACAGTTCAATAAAAACAATCCTGCTGATTATCAATACTATATTATCTATTTAAATTAACAATTAAAAATACCTTGTGATTATGCATGTCACAGTGTTGACTTCTGCTGATTACATAAATTGCTAAACAAATTGTGTGCATTTATATACCTATATCAAAACTTTTATTGGATGTGAACATAACCAAACAAGATTTGTATCCACATAGATTTTTCTATTTTTGTATATACTATGAAATGACCAGCACAATAAGTGTAGATATCATTCATCATCAGAATAGTTAAAAAATTTTTTCTTGTATAAGAATTTACTCTCTTAGCTACATTCCAATATACAATGCAGTATTATTTACTAAAGTCACCACACTATATATCTAGAGTTTTATACCTTTTTTAAAAATATATTTTATTGATTTTTACAGAGAGGAAGGAAGAGGGATAGAGAGTTAGAAACACCAAAGAGAGAGAAACATCAATCAGCTGCCTCCTGCACACTCCCCACCAGGGATGTGCCTGCAACCAAGGTACATGCCCTTGACCGGAATCGAACCTGGGACCCTTGAATCCGCAGGCCGACACTCTATCTGCTGAGCCAAACCGGTTAGGGCAGAATTTTATACCTTTTGATCTCCTTTACCCATTTTGCCACCCTCCCAGCTTCCACCTCTGGCAACCACTAATCTGTTCTTTGCATCTATGAATTTTTTTTATAATGCCACATATAAGCGAGATCATGTGGTATTTGTCTTTCTCCGTCTGATCTGTTACACTTAGCATAATACTCTCAGGTCCATTCATGTTGACACAAATGGCAAGATTTCCTTCCTTTTTATGTCTGAGTAGTCTTCTATTGTGTGTATATACCAACCTTTATTCATTCATTCGTCAATGGACACTTAGGTTATTTTCATGTCTTTACTATTGTAAATAATGCTACAATGAACATAGGGGTACATACAGTGCCGGGCAAAAGGAGGTTTACAGTTTTTTGTATGGAAAATAGGATTGCTACTAATTATTGTCTTATCTAATAGACAAACATGGTAATTGACCATACCTTCGATATGCCTCCCATTGACTAATCAGTGCAATATGCAAATTAACCACAAAGATGGCGGTTAATTTGCATACGTAGGCTCCAAGCGGTGGAGTGAGGCCTGATGGCCGGGGCCAGTGGAGCAGCGAGGCCTCAGGGCCCCAGGGCCGGCTGAGCAGCGAAGCCTGACGTTTCCGGAACCGGCTCCGGCCAAAACTCGGCCAAAGCGAAAGCCTGGGCCCCGGGTGCCGGAGGCAAACCGGTGCCAGCAGCCAGGGGAAAGGAAGGCCTATTGCACGAATCTCTTGGTGCAACAGGCCTCTAGTACAATAATAAACTGTTTCACATACTCACACTGTAAACCTACTTTTGCCCCACCTTGTATATCGGATTAGTTTATTTTCTTTGGATAAATACCCAGAAGTAGAATTGCTGGATCATAGGGTAGTTCTATTTTTAATATTTGGAGGCACCACCATACTGATTTACATAGTGGCTGCACTAATTTACATTTCCACCAAACAAACAGTACACACAGATATCCATTTTTTCTTGTCTTTTCTTAGCCATTATGACAAATGTGAGTCGATATCTCATTGTGGTTTTGATTTGTGTGTCCCTTATGATTAGTCATGTTGAACATCATTCATGTGATAGATGGCCATCATCTTTTTTTTTTTGAAAAATATCTATTTAGATCCTTGCACTTTGTGTTGTATGAGTTCTTTGTATATTTTGGAATATAACTCCTTATCTGATACATGATTTGCAAATATCTTTGTCCATTCAGTAGATTGCCTGTCCCCTTTGTTGATGGTGTCCTTTGCTGTGCAGAAGCTTTTAGTTTGAAGTAATTCCATCTGTTTATTCATGTGGCTGTCCAGTTTTCCCAACCCCATTTATTGAAGAAACTGTCATTTTCCCATTTAATATTCTGGCCTCTTTTTTTCATGTTAATTGAGCACACATGGGTGTGTTTCTTGACCCTATATTCTGTTCCCTGAATCTGTGAGTCTGTATGCAGCATAATACTGTTTTGATTACTATAGTTGTGTAGTAGAGTTTGAAATCAAGGAGCATGATGCCTCCAGCTTTGTTCTTTTACAAGATTGCTTTGGCTAGTTGGGGCCTTTTATAGTTCCATATAAATTCTACTTTTCTCAAAAATACCAATGGAATTTTGATAGGGATTGCATTGAATCTATAGATGGCTTTGTGTAGTAGGAACATTTAAGAATATTAATTCTTCCAATTCATGAACAAGGGTTACCTTTTCAGTTATTTGATTTCTTTCATCAGTATTTTGTAATTATCTTTCACCACTTTGATTAAATTTATTCCTAGATATTTTATTACTTTGGATGTTGCTGGCATCTCCTATAAGCCTATTTCTTTTGTATTGTCTCCTTTTTCATTTATAATTTTTTTAGTCTTTTTCCCTTAGTTATTCTAGTGAAAGGATTGTCAACTTTACACTTTAAAAAACCAACTTAGTTTTATACTTTTTTTCCTGTTCTTTTTTTTCTTTGTTCATTTCTGCTCTAATCTTTATTATTTTCTTCCTTCTACCAACTTGGGATCATGTTTTTTGGTTTTATTTTTTAGTATCAAGGTATAGAGCTAGGTCATTTATTGGAGTTCTTTCTTGATTTTTAATGTAGGTGTTTATTGTTATTAACTTCCCTTTTGGAATTGTTTTTGCTGCATGTCATAAGTTTTGGTATATTGTCTTTATTTCCCAGCAATTTATTTTTAAGTTTTGCACAATATCTACTAGTATGTATTCATGAATGTTTTAGTTTCATACCATTGTGGTCAGAAAAAAATTGGCATATTTTCAAACAACCTGATTTTGCTAAAACTTTTCTTGTTGCTTAACAAAAGGTCTATCCTTGAAAATGGCATATGTGCACTTGAGAAGAATGTGTATTGTGCTGCTTTCTAATAAAATGTTCTGTATATGTAAGTTCCATTTGATCTATAGTATTACCCAAATCCACTGTTCTTTATTCTATATCTTGATGATTTACTCATTATTTAGAGTGGGGTACGACTATTATTGTATTGCTGTTTCTGTTTCCTTTTGGCTCTATTACTATTTTCCTTGCATATTAGGTGCTCAGATGTTGGGAGTCATAAATATTTCAAATTGTTCTCTTTTCTTGATGGAATGACCCCAATATAATTATATAACCTTCTGTCTCTTTTACTATATTTAATCTAAAGTCTATTATCTCTGATATAAGTATAGGTACTCCTGCATTCTTTTGATTACCATTTGTTTAAAATATTTTTCCATTCCTCACTTTCGGTCTATATGTGTCTTTAAGGCTAAAATAAGTCTTTTATAGAAATCATGTTGTTTGATCTATTTTTCAATTCATTGAACCATTCTGTGTTTTCTGATTGGACAATTTAATCTGTTTGCATTTAAAGTAATTGATAGGTAAGAATGTACTATTGTCATTATGTTCGTATTTTGGGTCTGTTTCGTAAATACATTGTTTGTTTCTTATCCTATGGTCATTCTGTTTTGTTTTGTTTTTAGTAACTCTTGGTAATAGTATGTTTCTTTTACATCATTATGTATAACTAATAGAATATTACACTTATGGTTATTTTTTACATCTTTTAAACTAGAGTTGTAATTGAATTATGCACCCACAATACCATATTACAGAATCTGCCACCAGTCAGAAAGAATATCTGCATGCCTTTGTTCATAGAAGCACAATTTATAATAGCTAAGATCTGGAAACAGCCCGAATACCCATCAGTAGTTGAGTGGATAAAAAGCTGTGGTATATTTTTACCTTGCAATACTATGCAGCAGTAAAAAAGAAGGATCCTTACCCTTTGAGACAGCATGGAAGGACCTGGGGAGTATTATGCTAAGTGAAATAAGCCAGTCAGAAAAAGACAAGTATCACATGATCTCACTCAAATGTGGAATCTGATGAATAAAATAGATCCAGAGACATAGAAGCATGGAACAGACTGAGGAATCTCAGAGGGAAGTCGCGGGTAGGAAGAGATCAACAAAAGAACTTGTATGCATGTATACATAACCCATGGACATAGACAATAGGGTGGTGAAGGCCTGGGGGTGGGGCGTGGAGTTGGGTTAGAAGAGGTTAATGGCAGAAAAAAGGGGACATACGTAATAATTTCAACAATAAAGATTAAAAATATAATAATAAAATAATGGCATGTGCTAAGTTCTAATTAGTGGATTGCCTTCAAGGAACATAGTGTGGAAAAAATGTAGAAACTCAGAGAAATTGTGCTTTATAGAGTATATGAAGATTGATAAATAAGTGCAATTAATATGAATGTGGCTAAAAGTTTAAAGTTATAGATGTTAGAGTCAAATATATGTGTGGGTTAAACATAAAGATCAAACATTTGGAGATTCATGACCAAGGGTGAATTTATTAACCTCTTTAATATTTATTTTCCTCTGAAAATAAACTTAGTCTTAGAGAATGACTATAAATAACATATAAATAATAAGGGAGATAAAATACTTGGAATATAAAGGGATGCTTTCTTTATTCAACAAATGATTATTGAATACCAGCTGCAAATACTCTTTCTAGCTTTAAGGATACAGAGGAGCAAAACAGTCACAATTCTTGCTTATTAAAATGCATTCTTACTAAAAGTTTACCATAGACACTGGGATAAGATAATTTTGCAAATAAGTGCAATATAACCTTTAAGAAATAGATAATTCCAATATTATATAATATATTCTAGAACATAGAAGGGTGGGGGAGAGACAGTGAGAGAGACATTAATTCATTGCCTCCTGCACGCACCCAGACCAGGGCCAGGGATAGAGCCTGCAACCAAGGTATGTACCCTTAACCTAAATCAAACCCAGAACCCTTCAGTCCACAAGCCAATGCTCTATTCACTGAGCCAAACCGGCTAGGCTTAGAAGCTTAATTCTTGAAGTGAGTATAGGAAAATAATTAGACACAAATTTATAAAATAGATACTGTTTTGAGTTCTGGCTCTATTTTTTTTTTGTTGTTGTTAACCAAAATTTTTCTAAAGTAGGCTTTACCATCGGATATAAATGTAGGTTAGAACTGAAAATAATATTTTGTGCCTAAATGTATAAAATCAATTTAGAATGTTTTTCAGAATAATATATTTTTCAGCAACAAATATTTGAAATGTTTTCTGTTATCTATATATATAAAGAGGTAATATGCAAATTGTCCAGGACGCCATAATGGTCACGACCACTCAGGAGGAGGCTGCGCGCGCAGGCGGGCAGGAGGGGACTGTGTGTTTGGTGAGGCAAGCCACGGATGACACAGGCCTGCAGAAAGCGGAGCCTGCCAACTCGCCATGGCGGCAGTGACCGCTCATTGGCTAAGCTCCCCATACGCCACTCTCAGTGTTCTTGGTAACTTGGGTAATAATAATCCAAGAATGTGATCTAGGGTTTTTCCACCTCACTCCTGGAGGAAAAAATGAAGGTCCGCTGCTGGAGGGGCTAAGAAATGTCATATCCTGCCCTAGCTGCTTTGGCTCAGTGGATAGAGCCTCGGCCTGCTGACCGCAGGGTCCAGGTTCAATTCTGGTCAAGGGTATGTACCTAGGTTGCAGGCTCCTCCCTGGCCAGGGCCCAGGTCAGGGCTCATGCAGGAGGCAACCAATCAAAGTGTCCCTCTCACATTGATGTTTCTCTCTGTCTTTCCCTCTCACTTCCACGCTCTCTAAAAATCAATGGAAAAATATCCTCAGGTGAGGATTAAAAAAAAGAAACAAACAAATGTCATATCCTATGAAAGAGACATCTTGAAAATGCCTAAAGAAAGTTATCACTTTTTTGTGGTGAAGGGACTACTAGAGTCTGTGTTGATGAAAACACCTTGGTGGCTGTGGCAGCCAACAGTGGCAGGTTGATGGGGGTGGCGCCTTCCCCTGATCAGCCCGGTCGCCTCCTGCAGAAGGAGGCCAGACTGCGGCTTAGGCCCACCAGGAGTGGGCCTATGCTGTCAGGACATCCTCTAAGGGCTCCCGGATTGGAGAGGGTGCAGGTCAGGCTGAGGGACCCCCCACCCCCTGCATAAATTTCGTGCACCAGACCTCTAGTTTTATTAATAATTGTTTTACTTTTATAATAAGGATCATAATTTATAAATATAGGAAACTTTTCTATCCTCTTTTAGGTGCTTTAACTCATTTAATAATCCACACAACTATGAATGTAAGATACAGGTATTACCTTGGTTTTAAAGATGATGCATAGAGCTATTAAATTATTCACTTAGGGCCATGAATAAAAAGTGTCAAATCCAAGTTTTAGAAACAGGCAATCTGCCTCTATACACTTAATTTTTTAACCTCTTAAATTTGTTTTGGAAATATTTAAACAAAACAGCCACATTAATAACATACACACAACTGTCTTTAAGTACAACCTGAAACCTCATTTCAAAGAAACTGTATCTTTCCTTTAGATAAATACTGAGCTTGAGATTTAATGTAGCTTCTACTGGAGAAAATATCACTTGTATTCATTTTATGTAAATCCTAAGGTCAATTATAGCAATGCTGTCATCTCTATAAACTCAAGAAGTAGGTCTTTATTTCTTTGGAAAATACAACCTCCAAGTATTTTCCTTTTAGAAGTTTCCTCAGCATTGCAAGCTATTATTTTGGCATTTTAATCATGAAATGTCAGTAAAATGATACCTGAATTTGTTATGCTTTCATCTATTCCCCTTTATAAAATGCTTTACCACAAGATTGAGACTTATTGACTCTGGAGAATACTATAAAATACATTTAAGAAATACTTATTGTATACATTGACAGACATTATTATGTGGGTAAAATCAGTCTGTCTATGTTGTAAACATTTTAAATTAAAATGTGACTTAAGAGCTACATGTCACATTTGTGTGTATGACACAAATGTATACAACAAACACAAATGAAAAAGCAATTTCTGAAAAATATCTGAGTAAAATGTTTTCAACTACTACTACAATAAGAATTTGAGCAAACAGATGATGAAATAAAATATTACAGAAGACAACTGAAGATCAACTTGATTCTTATTTTTCTTAACACGAGGTTTCATCAAATTCTCTTAATGCTATGGAAGAATTTGAAAATAAGCATATGTATGTTGTGGAACACATTTAAAAATAATTAATAAAAGCAAGACATCTATCCCAGAATGAAAAGGGCAGAATGATATGCTGGAGAATAACAGTCTCATAGTGAAATACCTGAGCAGATTTCTTAGCTGTATGTTATTTTAGGAAAACAGGAAGCATGTTTTAATGTGATATTAGTAATTTGGATGCAGGAGGTATATTCTGTGTGTAGTATATGACATTAAAAGTATTCAATTTTATGAGTGTCAAACTGATTTTAATGTCTGACACTTCTGAGTTGCTAAGATTAACTGCTGCATTTGGGAAATTCACAGTTTATTACAAGTGCAGAGACATTTTTCTAAAGCTGAGAGACAGACTCATTTTCAATACTATAAAACTAAACCTAGACAAACTTATTTTTTAAATTTCTAACTTGCAAATTATAGAAGTCAGAAATTACATCTTTTTTTTTCTGGAGTTACAGATAACATAGGGTAATACTTTTGGACCAGAAATTGTGCGGTTTATTAAACAAAAATTGATTAAGTAAAGCAATAGAAGTTTAGAGGTTTTAGTCATAGATTAATTTGTGAAGTATCACACTGCTGTCTTTTATAGTATATTTTGAGAACTGCAGTTTTTGTTCAAAAAGACAGCCTCTATAAACTGCAATATTAGTTGTTCTGATAAATTATAACTACAAGAATAAAACAGAGCACAAAAGAAGGGGGTGTCAATGATTTCGCTTTGATATTCTGTTGGCAATGATCAACAGCTGATTCAGTTTATTTCTGCCTTGTACAAGTGAGTCAAGGCTTAAAATATATATCTGACTATGCAAATTAGACACAGTCCCATCTTCGGTTTATTTTACCTGCCTGAGTTCATAAAGCAAAACATACTATTGACATTACGTGAACGACCGTGATGATATTCATTGGGTGAGTTATGTGACAATAGACTATAATTAATGGATGGACCACTGTCCCTTTTAATGTGTTAACAGCTTTATTTACATCTTCATATTTAATTTTCACAAGGCAAAGTTTTTCCACTTTAAGTCAATACTTATGAAAGAGTAGAGCCTCCCCTAGTTAATAGGCCCTGGATTTGCACATGGACCTATTTTATTCTAATAACCTGCTTTTAACTTTTAAATCATACCATTTGTCAATGGTGATGTTTTTGGTGTTTTTGTTTGTTTGTTTTCCAAGAAAAACATATCCAGAAGTGGATGGAATGGCTTGTAGCTTGAGCACTCTAATTAGGGCCTGTCATTTGATTTCTTTGTGGTACAGGAAAGAATTTCTAACCATCTAATTTTTTAAAAATAGACGATATAAATAAATATTTTTCTAAAGAAGACATATGATGGCCAACAGGTACATGAAAATATGCTTACAATCCCTAATCATCAGGGAAATTCAAATCAAAATCACAATGATATATCATACCTGTTATAATGGTTCTTATAAGAAATAACAAGCAGTGAGAATGGGCATTATTGGTAGAAATGTAAATTGGTGCAGTCACTGTGGAAAACAGTATGGAGGTGCCTTAAAAATTGACTATGAAACTATCATATGATCCAGCTATTGTTTTTGGATATTTATCTGAAGAAAACAAAAACACTAACTCAAAAGATGTATGCACCCCTTGTTCATTGTAGCATTATTTACAATAGCCAACGTATGAAAACAACCTAAGTGTCCATTAATAAATAAATGATAAAGAAAATGTGATTTATATATAGATTGTAATATTATTCAGCCAAAAAAGAATGAAATCTTGCCATTTGCAACAACATATATGGAACTTGAGGGCATTATTGCTAAGTGAAATAAGTCAGACACAGACAACAAATTAGGGGCTAGGAGTGGGCAAAATTGGTGAACGGATTCAAAAGGTACAAACTTCCAGCTACAAATAAATAGGTCATTGGGATGTAATGTACAGCAAGGTGACTATAGTTAATGATACTGGATTGCATATTTTTTAAATGTACTCTTAGCAACTTTCAAAGTTCTCATTATAAGAAAAGGAAAATTCTGTAACTATGTATGGTGACAGACACTAACTAGACTTAGTTTGGTGATAATTTCTCAATATATAAAAATATTGAATCATTATGTTGTACACCAATTAATTATACCTCAATACAAAAAAAATTTGAAATAATCTCTTACCATTATCTTGAGAATTTACATGAAAGATAGAAAATGAGATTGATAATAGATTATAAGGAAGAAGAAAATGTATATACTATTGGGTTAAATAGTGCATCTCCTCTCCCCCCAACTCATCTCTGTACAGAATCTCAGAATGTGACCTTATTTGTAAATAGGGTCTTTGCAGTTGTAACAAGTTGATCTCAAGATGAAATAATCCTGGGCCCTAAATTCAATGACTGGTGGTGCCTTTATAAGAGATGGGAGAGGTAGATCTGGACAGAAAGTGGAGTTTTGCTGCCATAAGCCAAGGTATGCCAGGAGGCATTAGCAGGCAAGGTCAGGTTATTTCCTAGAACTTTCAGAGGAAGCATGACCCTGCTGAGAGCTTGATTCCAGACTTCTGGCTTCCAGAACTGTCTGAGAATAAATTTTTGCTGTTTTCAACCACTCAGTTTATGATAATTGGTTAAATAGCCCTAGGAAATTAATACATTATATAAATTATTTTAGTCCATATAATTAGGGGATTGTTCTAGTATAACAGGTAAAAAATGAAATAAAGTACTATTTTTGATGAAACCATAAAAATAGAGGATATTTTTAATGACATTATGAATAAAGTTGTGCCCTCACATACATACATATATGGCTGCCAAAAAGTCACACACAATGCTTTTTTGGAAGTTAACATCAATTTAACACACTCAGCAAATATTATATTGATGCACAGTAATTGTTAAGATGTTTCTTAGGTAACTCAGTCTTACTTTAAAATGGAAGAAATATTGGGGGCGAGGAGGTTATATACAATACTAGAGGCCTGATGCACGAAATTCGTGCAAGAGTAGGCCTTCCTGCTGCCAGCATTGGCACCCAGGATCCAGGCTTCGTCCAGAAGGACATCCAGTCTAATTAGCATATTATGCGTTTATTATAGATAACCAACACAATTAAATTCGTCTATTCTAAATATCTTTCCAAAAGTGTCTGAGAATAAATTTTTGCTGTTTTCAACCACTCAGTTTATGATAATTGGTTAAATAGCCCTAGGAAATTAATACATTATATAAATTATTTTAGTCCATATAATTAGGGGATTGTTCTAGTATAACAGGTAAAAAATGAAATAAAGTACTATTTTTGATGAAACCATAAAAATAGAGGATATTTTTAATGACATTATGAATAAAGTTGTGCCCTCACATACATACATATATGGCTGCCAAAAAGTCACACACAATGCTTTTTTGGAAGTTAACATCAATTTAACACACTCAGCAAATATTATATTGATGCACAGTAATTGTTAAGATGTTTCTTAGGTAACTCAGTCTTACTTTAAAATAGAAGAAAGAAACATTGGGGAGGGGGGAGGTTATATACAATACTAGAGGCCTGATGCACAAAATTCGTGCAAGAGTAGGCCTTCCTGCTCTCAGCATTGGCACCCAGGACCCAGACTTCGTCCAGAAGGACATCCAGTCTAATTAGCATATTATGCATTTATTATAGATAACCAACACAATTAAATTTGTCTAAATATCTTTCCAAAAGTATATGTGTAAGTATGTGTATATGTGTAAGAATATCCTATATAATAAAAGCCTAATATGCTAAGTGTCTGGTAGTCCAGTTGGCTGTTCAACCAATCAAAGTGTAATATGCTAATGATATGCTAAGGCCACTCAACTGCTCACTATGACGTGCACTGACCACCAGGGGGCAGACAGTCGACCATTCTCTATGATGTACACTGACCACCGGTGGGGGGAAGATGCTCCGACTGGTAGGTTAGCTTGCTGCTGGGGTCCAGCTGATCCGGACACGCCCTGAAGCCCTCCCTCGGTCCCTCCCTGGCTGGCCAACCTCCTACATCTCTCCTTGGCCCCAATTGTGCACCAGTGGGGTCCCTCGGCCTGGCCTGCGCCCTCTCACAATCTGGGAGCCCTTGGGGGATGTTGGAGAGCCAGTTTCAGCCCTATCCCGCAGGCCAGGCCGAGGGACCCCAATGGTGCACATATTCATGTACCAGGCCTCGAGTATATATAAAAATAGATAATCAACTGGTACAAATTGTGTAGGTTACTGCTTGTTTAATCAATATCCTTGGTGATTTTTGGTCAGCTTCTTTTATCAGTACTGAATGAGATAGGTTAAAGGCTTCCTTTGACAATGTGGTATTTTGAAGGTGTGGTATGAGATATATACACAGTTAGGCTTGTGATATCTTTCTGCAAATTTGACTGCTTTATTCTTTTCTATGTCTCAATTACTATTGCCCTATGGCATTTTGTCTGACATGAAGATGGTTATATTGCTTTCTTTGGTTATTTTTTAAATGTTTTAAATGTTTTCCCCATACTTTGTTGAACTCTTCTACCAAAGAGGTGTCTCATATAAGCTTAATTTAGTTGTTTTGATTGGCGGACATTTGGTCCAGTCCAAATTGTCCATGAGATATTTGTTCTACATCAAGAGGTTCTTGATATTTGGTCTTTAATATTTCATCCTGGCCCTCTCACAATCTGGGAGCCCTTGGGGGATGTTGGAGAGCCAGTTTCAGCCCTATCCCGCAGGCCAGGCCAAGGGACCCCAATGCTGCACAAATTCATGTACCGGGCCTCGAGTATGTATAAAAATAGATAATCAACTGGTACAAATTGTATAGGTTACTGCTTGTTTAACCAATATCCTTGGTGATTTTTGGTCAGCTTTTATCAGTATTGAATGAGATAGGTTAAAGGCTTCCTTTGACAATGTGGTATTTTGAAGGTGTGGTATGAGATATATACACAGTTAGGCTTGTGATATCTTTCTGCAAATTTGACTGCTTTATTCTTTTCTATGTCTCAATTACTATTGCCCTATGGCATTTTGTCTGACATGAAGATGGTTATATTGCTTTCTTTGGTTATTTTTTAAATGTTTTAAATGTTTTCCCCATACTTTGTTGAACTCTTCTACCAAAGAGGTGTCTCATATAAGCTTAATTTAGTTGTTTTGATTGGTGGACATTTGGTCCAGTCCAAATTGTCCATGAGATATTTGTTCTACATCAAGAGGTTCTCAATATTTGGTCTTTAATATTTCATCCTGTTTCAAATGTCCATGGAGATATTTGGTCCATAATTGATAAAAATCCTTCTCTTCAATAGGATTCAAACCCCAACCCTTCTGTCTATACCCAGGTGCCATTACCAGCTAGGCTACCAAGGCAAGAAGAGTTATTATTGACAATTATCAACATTACAGCCACAATACAGGTATTAGACCAAGAACAGGTATTAGACCAAGAGAAGAATCAAAGATAATACTAATGTTTCCTGACTTGTAAGGCAAGAAGAGTTATTATTGACAATTATCAACATTATAGCCACAATAAAGGGTATTAGACCAAGAACATATGATAGCATTTTTTATCTATTCAACCTATAAACCCAAAGTAAAAGAACCCTGGGATATTTACTTAAGAATGGATGATTTGGACAGAACCAAGTATCAAGGACCTTTTGGTGTGGACCAAATATCCTGTA
This sequence comes from Myotis brandtii, assembly GCF_000412655.1. Classification (NCBI taxonomy): domain Eukaryota; kingdom Metazoa; phylum Chordata; class Mammalia; order Chiroptera; family Vespertilionidae; genus Myotis; species Myotis brandtii. The sequence continues at coordinate 3,980,774 of NW_005354999.1, read as the reverse complement.
AGGGTTGCTTTATGTATTACTTAATACAGTTTGTTGTTTCTCTTATGTGTTCATTTGAACATTTAGCAGTGATAAGTTTCTTGTGCTCTTTGCATTATTGTTGTAATAATGAACTTTAAGAAATAGTTAAAATTCCTTAAGATATTACTGTTTAATTCAGTGAATATATAATTGGTATGTATATTATTTATATTCATAAGTATTTTAACTTCATTCTTGCAATTTTGTACTTTTGTCTGATTTTTTTTTTCCTGAAGAACTACCATTTGTATATCCTTTATTGTCAAAATATTTGGAAATTAATGCTTTCATTTTCTGTTTTTATACAAAGCATGTTTACTTTATGTTCATGTTTGAAGGATATTTTCACTCAGTGTAAAAATCTAGGTTGAAACTTATGTTCTTTTAGCAATTTAATATGTCATTCTGTTATAGTCAGCTTGATAATTCCTGAGGAATCCTTTGAAGGTAATGTATTTTTCCCCTGGCTGCTTTTATGTATGTTTTTTAAAATGGTCAACAATTACAAATAATATAGGTGGACTAAATAACATCCATTGGAAAAAATGACAGCTCCAAAAACCACACACTTAGGTTGGCACTGGTTTCATTTAGGCTGTCTGGAAAAATATATTTTAAAAAGATAATTAATAGTGTAAAAAGTATAGTAATACATAAAAATTTTCTTTTGCAAAAGGGTATAAGAGTTTGGACAAGAAGAAACAGAGAATGTTAAAACTGGGAAGGAAATAAAAACAGTATGTACATAGGGAAAGTTGGTAGAGATATTTTTCACTTTCTGCTACCTTATTTTTAACAGAAATACTGATCTCAGTGCAATGAAAACCTCTACTTTCTTCTCTACCAACATGCCTTTTAATGAGCTAAATCCCAATTATAGTTGGTTTTTCCCCAGAGTTTAAAATGGACAAGTTTGAGGCATATTTTTAAAGTAGAATATCTAGGACATCATGATGCATAAGCTGCAGGGTCGGGGACGGGGGTGTCAAAGAAAGAGAAGAATCAAAGATAATACTATTGTTTCCTGACTTGGCCAACTAGATGAATGGTGCTGCTATTTACTAAGCTTAAGAAAATAAAGGAAAGATAAACACATTTCAAGTGGGAAATAATGAACACATTTTAGATATGCTAATTTGGGTGTGATACATACAAATGTCATTTTGGATAAGAATCTGTATTCCAAATGGATGTCCTTTCCTTGAGAAATAAATGAAGTCATCTGCATATGCTTAGTATTTTAAATACCTGAATTACTTGAGTACATTCAAGGCAGGTTATAGAGAAAGGAGCAAAGAGCCTCAACACTAAAGCACTCCCTAATTTAAAGGCCAGAATAATAAGTCCAGCTCTCCAATTAGTAGCAAAGCAAAGAGTCACAAGGACTAAGAGAACAAAGTATTTCAACAAGGTAAGATGCAACTTTGAAGATAAAAAAAGTGTGTAAGATCATTTTACAAATTGGAGCACTGGCGACCATAAAAACTTTCACAAGAGGAGTTCCAGGAAAATTATAGGACAGAAAGCATGTGCTGGATTCAAGAATAAAAATGTTATCATAGATACAGAAAACAGAATAGTGGTTACCAGAGGAGAAAGGGGTTCAAATATATGGTAATGGAAGGAAACTACACTTCCAGTGGTGAGCACACTGGATTATACAGATGTTATGTCATACACCTAAAAATTATATAATATTAACCAATGTTAGCCTTATAAACTTAATTAAAATGAATAAACATATGCTAAGCTAGAAACTTTGGAAATAATAGTTTGAAAGTACAGAAAAATGGAATATAGAACAATATATGTGTCAAGTGAGAATATATATACCAGTAGCATACCTCTTTGTAAACTAATATTCTACTCCAGAGAGCAAGAGACACAGTTTAGGAATTAAAAATGTGTAATTCATGGTATTAAACTTTCTGTCCGTAGCACAGATGGAGGAACTTATATTTGATAAGTACATCCACCTGCCCGTTGTAATTCATTGTAACTAATTGGAAAAAGAAGACAGGTAGAGTTGTACATTTGGTGATTCAAAAGAACAGAATTAGAATGTGAAGACTTCTGAAATAAAGACAATGAAGAATGTTCACATGACTGTGAAATAGGGAGTTTGAAATTCATGAATTTTTGAAAGAAATTGAGTATCTCAAGAATGTTAAATGATTAATAAAATTAACACTGATGTAAATATGACATAGGTTATATTTGAAGTTCTTATAGGTAAAAATTGGTTTTGGAAGTAATGTGATTTCTGCTACTAATGAGATCCATGTATTCTCTGAGAATAGGGTAATTGGATGGGATGGAACTAAAGGTCACTAGAGAGCTAGAGATTGAGATTCTTAGATGTGATTTGCCAATCAATTCTCCCTGCCTCTAAGTTGAAGTCACCAAGAACAGAAGGGTTAGTTATGAGTAGGTGCTAAACTTTCCAGTGTTATACAGGAAGAGACCAGGTAGTTTATGGATGAAAGAAAATCAGACAGTAGAAAAGCAAAATGTCATGAATTTAACTGAATGAAGAGATTTTATAAGTGGAAGAAGACAAGGGGTTTGGAGACAGCATTTGGTTGTGAGAACACTAACCCCATCTTATGAATCTGATGTGCATGTCATGAGGTTAAATCAATAGATTCTAATTTTTAAAAAGATTACTCTTTTTTTTCAATTAAGGTAGTGAAAATATTCTGTAATAGGATGAACATATAGTAGAGTATTTTAGTAAAAAAGAAAAAATCCCTGGAGCATAGTGGAATAAGTTCAAAAGGAAAGAGGTGTAGGAATGAAATGAGATATTTATAATAAAATGTAAGAAATAACACATACTACCTAGGAAACCTAGACTTCTGGTGGAATTGAGAGAAAGAGGTGAACATTATTAATATTAACAAGTGAATAATTATAGTGTAACTGATGGGCAATTATCAAGAAACAGTAAACAAAATGGAGTAATCTTTGCTCTGAAGGAGCTGACGTTCTAGTGAGTAGTGACAATATAATTGTATAGGATATACTAGAGGCCTGGTGCACGAAAAATTCGTGCACTTGGGGGGGGTGTCCCTCAACCTGGCCTGTGCCCTCTTGCAGTTTGGGACCCCTTGGGGGATGTCCACCTGCTGGCTTAGGCCCACTCCCAGGGGATCAGGCCTAAGCTGGTAGTCAGACATCCCTCTGGCAGCCATCAGCGTGGCTTGTGGCTGAGCAGAACTCCCCCTGTGGGAGTGCACTGACCAGCCTTTAGGGTCAATTTGCATATTACCCTTTTATTATATAGGAAAGTGATAGTGCTCAGGACAAAAATAAAGCAAGAGGAGGGATATGGAGTATTAACATAGTGGTGGAATGTTATTTTACATACTGTATTCAGGAAAAACTTCTCTGTTAAAGTGGTAACTATTCTGGTAAAGAGTACATTAGGTGCTGGGTTTGTGTTATGAGATAAAGTGGACAGTAGTTAGGGGCTGCTATTAAGTCTCTGGCTTTTACTTGGAGTGAGTGAAAAACCACTACAAGATTTTGAGCAGAATGGGAATTTTGTCTGAAAGGCATTTTAGTGATGGTATCCTGGCTGTTTTGTTTTGTTAACTGACTATATTTGGATAAAGAGAAAAATCAGGAAGATCATTTGAAAATTTATTGCATTAATCTATACAGAAGTGGATGATGACTTTGACCAGAATGATAGAATAGTTAGTGAGAAAAGGTTTCTTGATGTTGAGTCTGTCTTCAAAATACATCACTTGGTGCTATATTGCAAGTGTGACAGAGGAGAAAGAAATAATCAAGACGACCTCTACATGTATGTGAGCAAGTTCTTCCTATTAGAGCAGTAGGATGTAAAAGACAAAGGAGAGCAGGTTTGTGGGTTGGGAATAGGCGTTTGGTTTGGACATCCTAGTAGAATTGTCCCGTAGGCTGTTGAGGTAATACAATACAAATAAGCTGGAGTTATAATTTGAAAATAAATAGCATGTAGTGGTATTTATATCCATGGGACTGATGGAAATCATGGAGATAGCTTATATAATTACAGAGAAGGATTTAAGATTCCATATTTCAGTGATTAGAAAATGAGGAGGAACCAGAAAAGTGGTTAACAAGAAATGGCTGACGGTGAAAGAGAAGTGGTGCAAAAAATGTTAGCTCTTCCTTCCCATCACTTCTTTCATTACTTTCCTTGTCCTTGATATTCCTAACTCATTCTGTTTAAAAGTACACTATAAAGAGTTACTAAGGTTCTGGTAATCACTGTCTCATTTAATATGGTTTGGGCTTAAAACCCCTCTTTAAAGCATTTCTCTAGTATGTATTAGTAAGGATCAAAAATTCAGCCCTTAGCAATTATTTATTCAGATTTTGGCATGTCCTTTCAAAGCAATTATTGTAGTTGCAATAAATGTGATTAATTTTTCATGTGGTAGAAACTTGGAGAACAATCTTTGAAGGATAAATTTAACATGGCAATGGTGCATGCTTTTTAAATGATTTAAATGGAAAATAGTTTGCATCTATGAAGGAGAATTGTGCTAATCGAGTATTTTTAGAAGAGAAAAATAAAAATATACAACCTACCAAAAATAGAAAATGGTTGATTGAGCTTATAATTTTGAATTGCTATTAAAAATTTCCAAAGTTATATTAAACTGGGAAATAGTGTATTTGAAATAGTAGAGAAACCTATTCCTATAATTTTGCATCTTTACCTATGGATTTTTTTTTCTTTTCCCGGGGGCCAATTTAAGAGAGATTGAAAATAATTTTGAAGAAAATAATTCTGATTTGCTCATTATTTTTCCAAATTCATGAGGGAACAACTGACAAACTTTGCTATCTGACACACTTTGCTATCTAAGAGTTAAATACATATTAATGAAGCTTTGTAATGGTAATGAAACTCTAGAAATGTGGTTATTAGAAATAATAATGTCCCAGGAGAATTAAGAAGCCTTTGGCTATGTTTTGAGAGTTAGAATATGTCAAGGCTATAATGTTACCTGGCTACTGAAATGATAATCCACTCTTATTCTAAAATACTCCTGCTTAGAGGAATGTGAACTATATTTAAATTTCTGCTCAAATTTTATTTAAAAAAAAGAATGTCAGCATGTTTCTCTAACCTAGAAGCTAATAATTTATTAAATAAACAATTTAAATTTAGAGATGAGTTTTTTTATTTATTTTTGATGTTATTTTTAACATTTATTATTTAAGTACTTTTAGATACTTCATAAATTGATTATATTTATGTATGCATAAGTAATATGGATTTATATATCATAAATATGTATAAAATATAACTTTGTTGAGGTCCATATTTACACTTCTCATTTGTACTACTGCCTGGATATATGTGTATGCTATAAACATGCTAGGTTTGTAAACAGAAGATCTTATAAAGTTCTACTTCCATCCTGGCTTTTTGAATTGTGTAAATCACTTTATTCTTGGAGATTTTATTTTGTGATTTTTAAATTAGAATTAGTATTAGGAATAGTCTCCTGCATATTTAGAATGGCAGTTATAAGAATGAAATTTGATATTTTACAGCACTATTAAGATTATAGATGTAATTAATGTACATATATTAAAATATGTTAAGATGTTAAATTAATTCAGAGTGAAGGTCCAGAATATATTATCAAATCATAATTTCTAAGTAGCTTCATGAACACAAAATTTAAAAACTATTGAATATTGAACATTTACCATGTGTCAACACTATAGAGGTATTGAGAATTCGGGGGGAAAATTTTTCTGATATCATTAAATGTACATTCTTGTGACATAGGACAGATGATGAGCAATATATAGGATATTGGAAGACAAAAGATTGTGTAAAGAAAACATTTGTAGAAGAGAAGGAAAATGGTGTGCCTTGGGGGTTACAATTTCAAATAAGATGCTCAGCATCACTGGGAAGATAATATTTGAATAATGACTTAAATTTGATGAAGGAAACTATCAGTACACAGGGAGAAATAACATTCCAGAAAAATAACACCTCAATAAAAATGTTTGTGGTCATAGTGGTAGTCTCAAGAACATTTGAAAATATTTAGAATTTATCAAAAGAAAAATATGTAATATTTTTGAGATGCAGCTAAAGGACTTCTCGAAGGTAAAAGTATAACATTGCATGTTTACATATAAAAAGAAGAAATGTCTTTCAAATCACTAATCTAAGCTTCAGAAAAATAACACCTCAATAAAAATGTTTGTGGTCATAGTGGTAGTCTCAAGAACATTTGAAAATATTTAGAATTTATCAAAATAAAAATATGTAATGTTTTTGAGATGCAGCTAAAGGACTTCTCGAAGGTAAAAGTATAACATTGCATGTTTACATATAAAAAGAAGAAATGTCTCTCAAATCACTAATCTAAGCTATTAAAATCACTACAGGAAGAATAGCAAATTAAACCCCAAACAAGCAGAATTTAAAATAATTTTATAAAAAATATCAATGAAAGTAAAACCTGTTTCTTAAGATAAAAAGAATTGACAAATCTCCAACCAGATAAAGAAAAAAATAAGATGTAAATTAACAATATCAGAAGTGAATTAGGGAATAGCATGACTGACCCTACAGACATTAATGAGATAAAAATAAATACCAAAAAACCCCCTGTACCCTGAAATTTGTCAAATTAAATGAAGAAATTCCTTGAAAAATATAAAATTTCAAATTCACTCAAAAAGAAATAGATAACCTGAATAATCATGTATCAAAGATTTAAATTTATAGTTCAAACCTTCTGTCAAAGAAAATTGATATCTGTTTCAATGCTGAAATCTACTAAATATTAAAAACGTTTACCAGTTTGATCTCATTCAGAAAATAGAAAAGAGAACACTGTAAGTAGCGAGTTAGATGAAAAATAAAACTGAAATGAGATACCACTCTACAGGTAGTATAATGGCTGAAATACAAAATAAATGGGCAAAAAACACAAACTGACAAATGCTGATAAGGATCTAGATCAACTGGAGCTTTCATAACTTGCTGGTGCAAAATTAAAATAGCATAGATTCTTTGGAAAACAGTTTGGCAATGTTTTATAACAAGTATATAAAAAGTATATATTTACCATATAATCCAGGTATCTCACAAATAGTTACTTCCTCAGAAGAAATATGTTCATAATGTGTATCTCAGAAGAAAAGAAGGGACAGAGAGCCTATTTAAAGAAAAAAAATAGAGAACTTCTCAACCTAAAGAAGGTACTGGACATACAAGTACAAGAAACTTATAGAATATCTAATCATGTCAATGCAAAAAGACATTCTCTAAGGCACATTATTTTTAAAATGTTAAAATCAATGACAAAATATTAGCAAGCCAGTCATGGGGCGGGGGGGGGAGAGAGATAGTAACCTACAAAGGAAGCCCATCAAAGCGTCTTGATATTTCTCAGCAGAAACTCTATAGGCCAGGAGAGAATACAATGATATTCGAATTATTGAAATATAAAACTTCCAGCCAAGATTAATCCAGAAAAATTATCCTTAGATGTAAAGGCAAAAGGCTTTCCTCAACAAATAAAACCCTAGGGAATTCATCATCAAAAGTCACACATTAACAAGAAATGTTGAAATAAGACAAAAATATACACAACTTTGAGTAAGGTGACAAACCAACAGAAGTTTTATATTGAGCCATAAATAAGAAAGAAATCCTATTATTTTTGACAACATGAATAGACTTAGAAGGCATTAAGTGACATGAGTCATAAGAAGACAAATACTGTATGATCCTATATTATAAAAGCCTAATATGCAAATTGACCAAACAGCAGAATGACCAGTGGAATGACTGGTCGCTATGATGCACACTGACCACCAGGGGGCAGATGTCCATTGCAAGAGCTGTCCCCAGCCCACAGGCCCCAGGCCAGCCAAGGCGGATGCCAGTAGGGGCCCATTGATCACCCCACAGATTGACCCTGATCGCTGGCCAGGCCTAGGGACCCTACCCGTGCATGAATTTCATGCACTAGGCCTCTAGTCTGCTATAAGTATGGAATCTTAACAATATTAATAAAGCCCTGCCAATATGGCTTAGTGGTTGGGTGTCTACCTATGAACTAGGACAGTGATGGCGAACCTATGACACCTCTGACACGTGAACTCATTTTTTTGGTTGATTTTTCTTTGTTAAATGGCATTTAAATATATAAAATAAATATCAAAAATATAAGCCTTTGTTTTACTATGGTTGCAAATATCAAAAAATTTCTATATGTGACACGGCACCAGAGTTAAGTTAGGGTTTTTCAAAATGCTGACATGCTGAGCTCAAAAGGTTCGCCATCACTGAACTAGAATAGAAGGTCATGGTTCAATTTCCAGTGAGGGCAAATGCCCAGGTTGTGAGCTCCATCCACAGGAGGGGGTGTGCAGGAGGCAGCTGATGTATGTTTCTATCTCTCTGGCCCACTCCCTTCCTCTCTGAAATCAAAAATATATTTTTTAAAAATATTAATAGAAAAAAGATCAGACGTGCTTACCTAAGACAGAAGATGGAGGGAAGAACAATTGAAGGAAAGTGATCAAAGATGCAAACTCTGTTACAATATAAATAAACACTAGAGATGTAATGTGCAACATGATGACTGTAATTAACATTGTTCTATGATATATAGTAACCCCCCCTAATCCACGGGGGATAAATTCCAAGACTGCCAGATGATGCCTGAAACTGTGGATAGTACCAAACCCTATGTATATACTGTTTTGTCCTACACATACTAGTACATACATACCTATGATAAAGTTTAATGTATAAATTAGACACAGTGGGAAATAACAACAAATAAAGTAAAGCAACTAAAGCAATATACTGTTAAAAATTATGTGAATGTAGTCTCAGAAAACTTGTTCAAATTTCTTTTACCTTCCTCACAATTTCACAAGTAGATCGTTCTTATCATAGATACTAGAGGCCCAGTGCACGAAATTTGTGCACGGGGGGGGGGGTGGCCCTCAGCCCAGCCTGCACCCTCTCACAATCCTGGGCCACTGGCTTCTAATCGCTCACCTGCCTGCCTGCCTGGTCACCTCTAACTGCCCCCCCCTGCTGGCCTGGTCGTCCCCAACTGCCCCCCTGCCAGCATGGTCGCTCCACGCAGCCTGCTTGTTCAGTCGTTTGGTTGTCCCTCACTAATCCCCCTGCCGGCCTGGTTGTAGCAGCCATCTTGTGAGGGCATGAGGGTTAATTTGCATATTACCTCTATTATATAGGATTAGTAACTTATTCTTAATAAGTTGAGAACTTTCACCTTTTCACTTAAAGGAAGCACTTTGCAGCTTCTCTTTGGCATATTCAAATTGTCAGCATCACTACCATTGTGTTTTGGTGCCATTATTAAGTAAACTAAGGGTTATTTGAGCATAAGCCCTGTGGTATCATGTCTGGTAACCAAGACAGCTATGAAGTCACTACCAGGCAGATAGTGTATACTGGACAAAAGGGATGATTCATGTCCCCAGGGATGGAGGGGTATGATGTGAGGTTTTATCACTACTTATTATTTTCAGATTGTGGGCTCACCATGAGTAACTGAAACTAGAGAAAGCAAATCGATGGAAAAATGGGGACTACTGTATAGGGAAGTTATTAAGAGTAAATGCTTAGAGTTATCATAGGAGAACATTTTTTTCTTCTTATTGTATCTACCTGAAATAATGGATGTTATCTGAACCTATTGTGGTAATCATTTCACAATACAGCTGACCTCAGACAACATGAGCTTGAACTGCACAGGTCTCCTTTACACAGATTTCTTTTAAAAATATGTATAAAGCTGGTCTTCCATGTCCTAGGGTTTTGCATCTAAAGTTTTATCCAACCATGAAGCAACCACTGTATATGTTATTCAAAGCCCTTTTTATAAGGGACTAGACCATATGTGGATTTTGATATCTGCAGGTGGTCCTAGAACCAATCCTCTACAGATACCAAGGAACAACTGAAATTTTAGAGAGTCAACATTTATATGCTTTTTTTTTTACTATGCAGCCAGTCTATGTCCTTAATTCTCACATTTTTTAAAAGTCTCAACCTACACATACATGTAAGTCAAACCATCCTGATGCACAACTTAAACTTGTACAGTAATATATATCAAATATTTCTCAATAAAACTGGGAGAAGTGATCAAAAAATGGCTTATCAAGTTTCCTCTTCAAAATGCCTAATCTTCATTTGAATAGGTACTTTATAATAGACTAGAGATCTGGTGCACAAAATTAGCACACGGGTGCAGTCCTAGGCCTGGCCAGCAATCAAAGTGCAAGCATCTGGCATGGAAGTGCAGGTCCCAGCTGACCTCTGGACCCTGGGTAGCACCTGGGCCCCCACACACCCCCTCCACATGAGTCATGGCACCCAAGTCCCCACGTGGAGATGTGGTGAGTGCAGCGTGATGCCGCAAGCTGGGGGGCAGCGTGGGCCTCTGGACCACCCAACAGTGCTGCACAGAAGCTGGGCAGGCAGCGAGCTCTCTCTCTACCAGCTTCACAGACCGGCTCCTGCGCAAACCCACAGGGAGCCAAACCAGCCTCTGTGGTCCCAGAGGCTGCAGCCAGCTCCTCATGGGCGCTGGTACCTGATTGCGGGGGCTTCCCTGGCATGTGAGCCCTGGCATCCCCGGGGGAGGGTAGCAGGGGCAGTGAGAGGGAGCTTGTTGGGCACCCCGCATTCTCACCGCACCTCCATCCCCGTCACCCCCACCCCCAGGTAGCCAGCGAGAAGTTGCAGGCCAACGCCCACCATGTTCCGTGCCACCCCCTGGTGGTCAGCACACATCATAGTGAGCGGTAGAACTCCCAGTTGAATGACCGCCCAAGGGGACAATTTGCATATTAGGCTTTTATTATATAGGATACATCAAAACTACAATTTATGTCATTTTGTCATTTGGCAAGGACCTGCAGATGGCCTCCAGGATCTGAGAGCTGTAACCATCAAGAAAATGATACCTTCCACCTATAACCACAAAGAAACGAGTTCTACTCATAACCCGTAAGATCCATCAAGAAAATGATACCTTCCACCTATAACCACAAAGAAACGAGTTCTACTCATAACCCGGAAGATATTGGAAGCCCATCTTTCTTCATTTGAGCTCTAATGTGACTTAGCCTCAACTGATTCCTGAACTGCAGCCCAGTGAGACTGGTGTCTCATGACCTACAGAGGCTGTGAGATACGTGTGAGTTGGTTTAAGCCACTAAATTTGTGGTAATTTGTTATGCATGAATAGAAAAGTAATATAATATTTGTTCTCAGTTCCTTCAAATATAAAATAGAGAATATAATCATATTTAGCTCACAGTAGTGTTTTAAAAATTAAAATATACAATATACAAATGAATATGTAAAGTTATCTTATTTTTTCATATCTGAATTTGATTTCTGAGTCCCTCATTCCTTTGGGTGTTAGAAATATAAATTCAGTCAATTCTCCATTTTGCTCTGAGATACTGGTTTTGCATCTAATTTCTGGCAGAGGTAGTTAAAGAATTTTAAACATGTTGGACTTGCAGGTGGTTATCTGAGTTATGATCAAGGCATCCAACATGCACATTCCCAGTGAATAAAACTGGTGTTTTGCAATAGCATTTTTGAAGAACAGATTTGGAAATTAACTTTCATTTTGAACAAATCAATGTAACCTGGTGCTTTCTTTTGCAGTCCTCTCATCAATAATGTTACTTCATCTGTTTTTGCTGTATAAGTTCAGTTCTGAATGATATCTATGCAGTTTTGGACTGTACTTTTATCCCTGAAGGCAATGTTTCTTCAATTTCTCAGGAAAAAAACATCAAATGGTTTACCTGAAAGTTCACAATGTTTTGTTAGAAAATTGCACAAAGTGCTGATCCTTTATTCTACCACTGGATAAAGCTTCTTAATAATCAATGCACTAGAGACTGCTGAACCAATAAAATCCATTTATCAGATATACACACTTCTTTTGCCTCTGCTTCTTTAAAAAATATAACTCTCATTCTTTAAGTTACCCCAGCACATACTGATTCATACAGTACATTCTTATTGATGTCTTGTTGAATTTTTAATTTAGAAAATGATTCTTAATTAAGTGTATGCCGTATTAGTTGTTAACAGTTATTGATTTACTTTTAAATTCAACATGCAATTCAACAATTAAAAATGAAAAATACACTTATATTTAAGATGTGTGAAATACATGTAAACATTATATGTAATTAATTTTTTTGTAATTATTAGTGGGTAGACTATAGAAAACCATCTGTGCTTTTCGGACCAATATTGAAGAAAGGTACTCATGTGGAAGAATGTAAAACATTCACTTATCCTTCTTGGTTCCTAAAACATGGTTTGTATATGTGGCAGGGTAATATATTGACACAATTTCTGTCTCTTCTATAGATAAATAGAAAGAATGAAAAATAAATATATTTCTAATACTCCCTTTCCTCATGACCCATTAAAAACATTCCAATCAAGCCTAGGTTTCCTGAGATCTAGGCTTTTAAAAATATATACATATATTTTTATTGATTTCAGAGAGGAAGGGAGAGGGAGAGATAGAAACATCAATGATGAGAGAGAATCATTTATCGGCTGCCTGCTGCATGCCCCACACTGGGGATCGAGCCCGCAACCCCAGCATGTGCCCTGACCAGGAATCGAAGCATGACCCCCTGGTTCATAGGTCAGTACTCAACCACTGAGCCACACCAGCTGGGCTAGGCTTTTCTTATTGCCAGAGGAATTATGTCGTTGGATTTCCAGAGGCTATTTAAAGAAAATCTTCATCTAGCTGCTGAGTAGCTTAGAAAAGTTCTGATCTTCCTGTCATACAAAAGCTGCTGTGAAGTTTAAACCTGTGTCCTAAAAGATGCCAAGGTTTGGCAGAGAACAAAGGACAAGGCAAAAGCAGCGATGGCAGTAATGGCCATCACCGTGTACTAAGGGACAATAGAACTCTCCTGGAATCCTGTCCTATCCAACATAAATGGACAAGGAGCCTCAAGATTGACTTATGCCAGATGTTTTCATAGCCATGGTGAGAAGGTAGGTGCTCTCATTAGATTTAATTCCATTGAGAAATATTAAAACATTTATATTTCATGCCTATGAGCTCAATGAAACAAATCCTTATCTGCCTATATGGCATATACCTGAATATGAAAGAAAAATATTAGAGGAGTAATAAGGGTTGAAAGAAAGCAGCTAGAAACTTTAAATTAAAAAAGAGGGGCCTCTTGGCTGGTGATATAGGAGCTATTGGTAATAAGATTAGAAGTCAGTTTTTAATATGAAAAAGTAGTCTTGATTCTTTAAATTTTTTAAATGTCATACCAGGATTACACATTCTAGAAAAGAATTATCCTAAATATTTTGCCAGAATCAGCCGCGACAAATTTTCAGGATTACATTATATATACAGTTGATGTAAATAAATATTTATTCCTCAACAGGCAAAAAAAAAAATAGTATTTCATTTAGAAGGCAGGTGAATGGTTTACTGGTGAAGCTGTATTAGGTTTCTTGTGTAGGTGCCTTAATGATTTTAATGATGACTGGGGACATAATTCAGGAGATATTCAAAGATAACCTACACTCTATATTTATGTAGGCATAAAGGTAATTTTTAAAATTGTGTGGTTACTTTCTACCTAAAATATACATTGCATTTTTGGCCAATGCAACTTAAATTGTAATCTTGTTAGGTCATAGTAAAATGTTAACTATATTCTGTTACTTATATATTCCTGACCTTAAGTAAAATATATGAACTAAAAAATTAAAACAAAAGGTGAATTAATATTTGAAAAACATTATTTTTATTACCTGGACAGCTCTTTTTCTTTCTGAGGATGTCATCCTACAGATGTCTTTCTTTGATTCAGAAACTGATATAATGCTAATAATAATTATCTAGAAAACTGTGCAAAAATGTTGGGAGTAGGGAAATGCAAACCATCAAGCAAACAAATGAAATCTTTTAAATTTCAAAGTATAATAAAACAAGTACAAAAAATTCTGATACAGGATTGTTAACTCATTATGTTTTGTGGAAAAACTTCCCCATTTTCTCTACCTTTACAGTTTGAGGATAACCAATTTCTCAGGAATCTTTGGAATCTTAATTCTTTTGGAAGCAAATACACAAGAGTAATTGTGTTAAAAATATTAAACTGACCAGATTTAAATTTTATGAAGCTAAATCCGGACTTAAAAATCATGCAAAGCATGAACAAAGATATATGGGACTTCCTTTTCCCCATGAAGGCAGCTCAGGTTATTGTAATCAATTAATCAACTCTAAATTGAAACACCAGTAAAACTGAATAAAACATAAAGACAACATGTCAAACGGACAAAAAATAAACACCTTGACATAGTTGAGTGAAGTCACAAAAATCAGAGAGAAAAATATGAAAGCAGACAAAATCATCTTCAAATGACTGACATCTGACAGCCAGAAGAAAGTAAAATATCTTCAATCTGCTGAAAAAAATATTTATCTCCTTAGAATTCTATAACCAGTAGCAATATCTGTCAAGTTTGGAGGAAAAATTACATTGAGGTAAATAAAAACTAAGAGTTCACTGACAGGAGACCCAGCCACACTAGAAGAAATTCTAGAGGATGTATATAAGGTAGCAGTAAATGATTCCCGTGGAAAGTGTGTGTCACATCAAGTAATGACAAGCAAAATGCTGAAACAACAAAACCAAACTAAACAAAGATATAGTACGTACAAAATCACGTGTGTGTAAAACAAAATCTTGTGTGCATAGAACAATGATAGTGATTCTTGGTAACTTACACTCATTCTTTCTCTTCCCACAAAGATGAGAAAATGACAGTAGCATGTTAAATCATAGCTAAAGATTGTAAATTATATGGTGGAAAAATATTGCTCAAGAGTGGCTATTTTTCAGTTTCTCTTTGATGGACATGTAAATAAATAACTGTATAATAGTTAGAAATTATAAAAGTGATTTAAGTATAAAGATTGTTTTCACCATTAAAAGAGTTGAATACAGTCCTAGAATTTAATGGGTGACTCTACTAAAGTGTTGCTTATGATCATATTTTAAACATTTGTTTTAGTTTAGTGCTGATATGCATAAAAATATGTTGTAAATGAGCAATGTCAAGTAATCAACATGCATAACTTCAGACTCT
Organism: Myotis brandtii; assembly: GCF_000412655.1. Taxonomy (NCBI): domain Eukaryota; kingdom Metazoa; phylum Chordata; class Mammalia; order Chiroptera; family Vespertilionidae; genus Myotis; species Myotis brandtii. The sequence continues at coordinate 3,965,554 of NW_005354999.1, read as the reverse complement.
TCCTTGCTATGCTATCAGGGTACTAGATGAAAATCACCAAAGAGCTCAGCTAGTACACATTTAATAAATTACAGATAGGAGTCACTTAAAAAAACATTAACTAAATTCCATTTATTGATTTATATAATACTCACTTAGTTTAAATTTAAGTATAATTAGTATTTTAAGAACAACCTTCTTCAAGCATATTTAAACATGTATGTCATAAAAGGATGGGGACCAAAGGAACACCTGGGTCCCAAGGAAGGTATTTTTTCTTTGCTACTTCAGTAAAAATTATTCATTTCTGAAAGAGTGAGCACTTTTCTTAATCTTTAAAAACAGGATTGATATGATTAACAGACATCTCATGATTGAATTAGAAATATTAACATCAGCAACATGTTCCAAATATCCATCACCAAATGAAATTTACTAATATCACTTCATTACTATTTATGAATTGTGACTGAATAGTAATGCTTGCTTGCATAAACAATTTTTTATGTCTCATGATTAAAATATTTATAAAAATTGCCCATATATACTTTCTCCTCCCTATCATATTTAACTGATATATTAAACTCCCAGAATCTTATAAAAGGATTTTTAAATTTTTGTTTTGGATTTTAAACATATAATAATTTGTAAACGCCACAGTTTGGTGAAAAGATGTATGACAGAGAGGAGAAATAATTTTGAGCTCATAGGACAGTATAAATAAAGGCAAAAGGCAAGAGGATATGGCATATAGAGAGAGGGCATAATGTGTAGGGGAAGAAGTGTGAGTGGTGTGCATATGCAAATAAGGTCAGTCACATATCAGGTTGAACATGATGTGATAAGAAACAGAATTAGCATTGAATTGATAGGAGCAGATATAAAATAAAATGAGTCTGGCAGATTTAAGTTAATGAAGTAAGAAAAAGACCAGTTTGGAGCCTACTGAGACAATCCAAGATTGAGGGCTACTGCAGGCTAAGGAAGTAAGTAAGATAATTTTTAATAATAATGATAGTGATAAGGGCTAGCTAGCTTAATTAGGCAGACAGGAGTGGGGAAGGGGGTGAGGGGGGTCCAGAAAGGATGGAGGCATTTCTGGCCTGAGCAATTAAAACAGCTACAAACCAAGGACAGAGGTAACTCTAGCCTGAGCAGCTGAGAGCCCTAAGGGAGATCAAAAGCAACTCCAACCAACAAGATAAGGAAGAGAGAAAAAGAGGGGCACCACGTGGGCTTTGAACTTTGAAACTAATACTATGTAGCAGAATGACCAATGAGGAAAGAAAGCACAGGGGTCCTAAATTAAGGAACAGTCCAATTAGAAAGGGTCCGGTTCGGACAAAGAACTGCACCCTTTATAAACCGGAGACAAAGGGACACAAGAGAGATTACAGATTTAGATTTTTTTTCCCATTAGAGAGAGCAGGCTTTCCCATTTGGGGGGCCCTCCACAGGAGGTCCCCTTTGGGGACACCCCTGTCCAGATAGAGTTTGTATATGCTTCCAATAAACATCTACATTCTTATTAAAGGAATCTGTTAGTCCCTGAGTTTATTCTTTAAACTTCGCAGGGCAAGGACCCACAGAAGAACCTCACGTTTCAATAATAGTAATAAGAATTAAAAAAATGATGTGAGAGCTAAAAGTTACTGTATGATTAGTATATGCAGGCTTTTTTTTTTTTTTTAAAGAAAACTACTGACTTTTTCAAATGGGAAGTAAATAGAGAAAATAAACATATAGGTATGTATTCTCCAAAAAGGAGAAGGGAAAAATTAAGGTAGTAATATAGTAATAGAAGTGAAGGACTTAAGAAGACAAGATTCATTCATTCAACAGGTACTATTCATTCATTCAACAGGCACTGATTTTTCTACTATGCACAAAGAATTATGCTCTATGGTGGGGATAAAAGTGTAAGAATAATAAACATAGTTACTATCTTTTTAAAATGTAAATGTGGTGGGTGAAATAAGCATTAATTAACCCACACAGAGATGTAAAATTACAACCACAATTAAGCTTACAAAGAAAAGATTCATGATGCTGGGAAGCACATTATAGGGGAGATTTGATCTTGTCAGAAAGATTGAGAATGACTTTTTCAAGATATGAATTCTGAGTTCACTTGGATAGAATTACAGTAGGAAAAAGCATAAGGCTATGATCAAACCTTGAGGAATACCCACATTTGGATTTAATTGTAAAATGTTTTATACAAACAACCAGGTAGAGTTGTTTTGAGACTGAGGAAAGAACGAAGGAAAGATGGTATAAAATCAGGCACTGGCCAAATAAAAATTATATTTAAATGAAAATATGTTAAATTTTGGCCTTAATTGCTTTTATTAAATATGGCATCCCACTAAGCACCAAGAAGAGAGATGAACTAGCTCACTATACACTTTACCTTTCTAGTTCTGTTATGCAATAAAACTTTCCCCAACATAAAATTTAACATCTTCCAACTATCATATCTAGACTTTCAGGCTAGCTATGAATGACACAATGAGATTATTCCTGCTATAATATATGTTATAACACAATACACACTCCTTCTACTAAGCATTTTCTATAAATTACTGCAATCTTAATGTTAAATGTTACTTCAACACTTGTTTGGACTCCAACATAGAATTATATTACTTACTTTATTAGCTCATTTACCACCTACTATGCTATACTATTAGAAACGTCTTTGGACCTGAGAAGTTTGAGGTTACTTCTGGTAGTAATTTAAGCACCCCTTTGGCTTGCCATTTACTGACTATTTCCATAACTGTTACATATCTGTGGTCTTTATTAAAAATTAAGCTAATTAAATCAGCACTGATTAAGACCACTGTTTGATTCTAATAAGGAACTGATTAGTACTGAAGTCATATTACCACGTAATTTGTAAATTCTCTTTTATAAAAATAGTCAAATCCTCACCTTTCAGAGGAATTATGTGTATTGATGTAGATGTTTTAAAACCTATGGCCTTTCCCTTTTTATAATATATTTACAACACGTAAGCAATCAGACTCTTTTAGTCTCATTGTATATTATGTAGGCTTTATAAATTTTAGATATAAAATTATTATTCAGTATGCCTATTATGAGCAGCAGTGAGAACTGATTCACATTTTCCACATTCACCAAATTTATATTGCATATATACATAGATATATTCACATGTTTGGGTGATGTTATATAGATAAGATGAAATATATTTAAACAAGTTATTTTGTAATGTTGGCTTCTGACTTCTATGTAAAGAAAATTCATGCTTTCTTCTTGAAATGTATTTGAAAAGTTAGCAGAAGAATTATGCCTATATGAATTTCATCTCATATTTAAATGTGTGGGAAGAAAATCAAGATACTTTTATCACTTGGACCAATTTGATATTTTAATAATTCAAAAACTCTTATTAAACATGTGGGAATATATCATTAGTACAAATTACATAAATATGTCATCAGCATTGTAATATTCCATATGGGCCTTTGAGCTTAATAGCTTTATATTTTATTTGACTAATATTTTGATGCATATTTTTGTGATCATTAAATGATGCAAGCTCATTCAAATTTAAAGAAAATTTGCCAAGTAACTAAAAATTTAAGCAGTTTTCTGCCTTCTGATTATTCAGGGAACGGTATTGTTAATTTTTTGTGTAATTTTATTGAAATTCTTCTCTCTATGCAAGTTTTAGGTTGCCAAACAAAATTGTTTTGTTATTTGCTTTCCCCTGCTTCAATATATGCCTCCATCAATGCTCTCACTAACTAGTACCACCTTGATTTAAATGTATGATCTTTTAGTAATTTTTAGGTTAAACCATTTTTCTTTCTTTGTTTTGTGTCATTTATAACTTTAATTCATATCAGATTTAATATTAATTTTTTCCTTTTCTCCCAGCACTGGACAGGATGTGATGAACTATTAATTTCACTCATTTTTTCTTTTCTGGATCATTTCCTTTCTATTTTGTTACAGGGAAAAGAACTTTTTCCTAATATTACAAATAAAACAACAAAATACATAGGTAAAAATAGATAAAATATTGAAGTAAACATACCACAGACAAATAATTCTTAAAATTGAGATAAAAGAACAGAAAATTTGTATGGAAAATAAAAGAGAAAGATATACATATAGCCATTAAGCATATTTACTCTCTGCTAAATAATATTAAAAAAATTTCAGAGAAAATGTCATGAAGTTTGAATGCAATAATGGCATTTCATGGTGACATCATGACACCCAATAGCAATGTCTTAAATAGGTCATTTTCTAACTCACTGTTTCTTAAATGAACCCTGAGGAAGGAAAAGGGACCATAATGAAATCCATGAAATTGAGTTAGCTAATGTCAATAAGAAAAGTTGGCATAATGTCTTAAACATCTCTAACCAGACACTCAAAACTATTACTTCTCCTAAGCAAATTAACTATACTTCAAAACATTATTGATACTTATGCTTTTGTAGGAGTATCTTGTATCTGCAAATAAATGGGAATTAAGAGTTTACCTATAGACTTTATGTAATCTTAAGAGAATATTCTGCCTGTTTTATTCTCTACTAGGGGCCTGGTGTACAAAATTCGTGCATGGGGGGGGGGGCGTCCCTCAGCCCAGCCTGCCCCTCTCACAGACTGGGACCCCTCAGGGGATGTCCTACTGATGGCTTAGGCCCGCTCCCCATAGGGAACAGGCCTAAGCTGCAGTCTGGCCTCCCTCTGCAGGAGGCGACTGGGCTGATCAGGGGAAGGCGCCACCCCCATCCCCCCGCTGCTGCAGCCACTGCCAGCCACCACAGCCACCAAGGTGTTTTCATCAACATGGACTCCAGTCCCTTCACCATGAAAAAATGACAACTTTCTTTAGATTTCCTTCTTTCTTTTTTTTTAATCCTCACCTGAGGGTATGTTTCCATTGATTTTTAGAGAGTGTGGAAGAGAGAGAGGGAGAGACAGAGAGAAACATCAATGTGAGAGGGGCACTTTGATTGGTTGCCTCCCACATGAACCCTGACCTGGGCCCCGGCCAGGGAGGAGCCTGTAACCTAGGTACATGCCCTTCATCATAATCAAACCTGGACCCTGCAGATGGCAGGTTGATGCTCTATCCACTGAGCCAAACCGGCTAGGGCAGGATATGACATTTCTTAGCTCCTCCAGCAGCAGACCTTCATTTTTTTCCTCCAGGAGTGTGGTGGAAAAACCCTAGATCACCTTCTTGGATTCTTATAACCCAAGTTACCAAGAACACTGCAAGTGGTGGTGTACAGGGAGCTTAGCCAATGAGCGGTCAGAAAAGGTTTGGCTCAGTGGATAGAGCGTCGGCCTGCAGACTGAAGGGTCCCAGGTTTAATTCCTGTTAAGGGCATGTACCTTGGTTGGGGGCACATCCCCAGGGGGAGTGTGCAGGAGGCAGTTGATTGATGTTTCTCTCTCATCGATGTTTCTGACTGTCTATCCCTCTCCCCTCTTCTCTGTAAAAAAATCAATAAAATATATTTTTTTAAAAAAAGAAAAGGTGTTTCCTCTGCAGCTCATGCACTGAGGACCCCCTGCATTGTGTCCACTGGGCTAGGGGTATATCCCCACCGCCAGGTCTCCACATGCCCCCGAGGACAGCAGCCAGCCGGGCTGGGGGGCGTGTGGAGACCCTGGGCCACACGGCGGCCACCGCCATTGGGGACACACCTCCCAGTCCGGCAGCCCCATGTTGTGGGTGCCGAGCTGGAGGGCATGAACCTGGGCCGCCGCTTGGCACCAGCGCACATGCAAGCAGCCACGGGGCGGGAACATCTGCTTGGCGCCTGCGCCCATAAGCCCGGAGTGGCCAGGGGCATTCTGGGACCCCGGCTGCTCAGGGCCTACACATGGGCCTACAGGCGGGCCTACAGGCTAGGAGCGGCCTGAGTCCCGAGGATATTCCCAGGACCCAGGCTGCTCGGCACCTGTGTATGCAAATTAACCCACCATCTTTGTCAGGTTAATTTGTATACTCACTCCTGATTGGCTGATGAGCGTAGCAGAGGTACAGTTAATTTACATATTTCTTTTATTATATAGGATAAGTGTAACAAAGAAGTTAAATGTCTTGTTTAATGGTAACTTTGTTGATATGTACTGTACCTTCCTACACTCTGAACAGAAATAAACAAATACATATGGTCTGAAGGTGTGAGAAAGTAAACTATGCGGACTTCTGGGGGTAGATCATCCTATGCTTAGGGACAGCCAGTATAAAGCATGCAAGGCAGGAGGCCAGTAGCAAATTGGGCAAAGGTGACAAAAGTAGAAATATTAATTATCCTATCTAATAAAAGGGGAATATGCTAATTGACCCTCACACCATCACAAACATGGTGGCGCCCACAGCCAATAAGGAGGGAATATGCTAATTGACTGCTCCGCCCTCAAAGATGGCAGCACCCATAGCCAATAAGGAGGGAATATGCTAATTGACTGCTCTGCCCTCAAAGATGGCAGCATCCACAGCCAATAAGGACTGCTCCGCCCTCAAAGATTGTGGCACTCACAGCCAATAAGGAGAAAATATGCTAATTGACTGCCACACCCTCAAAGATGGTGGCGCCCACAGCCAATAAGGAAGAAATATGCTAATTGCCTGCCCTGCCCTCAAAGATGGCAGTGCCCACAGCCACAAGATGGCAGCGCCCAATCCCCTCAGCCCCACTGGGGTGGCAAGTGCATGGCAAAGCTGGGCCCAACCCTGCCGCACACCTGCCTCTGGAGTCCCCCAGTCCCCTAAACCCCTCAGCCACCCAGGGCCGGCCCGAGATGCAGGCAAGCCTCGGATGAGCTGCCCAGCCGCCCAGGGCCACCCGAGGCTCAGGTAACCAGGGCCAGCCGAGCCTTGCGCTGCCAGCAGAGGCAGCAGCGAAGGTGTGATGGGGCATGGCCTGCCCCTGATTGCCTCCCGCCCCTGAGGGCTCCCGGACTGTGAGAAGGGGCAGGCCAGGCTGAGGGACTCCCCCTCCAGTGCATGAATTTTCATGCACCGGGCCTCTAGTTTTATAATAATTATTCTAAAGTACACATTATTTTTCATACTGAACAAAAAAATGATTTAAAACTCATGGTTTGGTCAATTATCTCTAGAGTCAGGCTGAAACTATGGAAACTTGTTACTTATAATGAACAATTGAAAACTATACAGAAACAAGGTTGAAAGTTATTTTTCCACACCTTGACTCCTAGTTCCCTCCATCAAGGTAAGCACTGTTAATAAATTGAAGTCCGTTCATTTTATGAATTTATATACACATCTATGTCCATATATAAATTGAAAAGAAAGGTATCCAACTAATTGTATTCTCTGATTTCACTTTTCACCTAACTATCATAGGGATGTTCCCATTTCAGTGTATGGAGACCTGCCTCATACATTTTAATGCTAGCATAGTATTCCATAAAAAGGGAATACTCCATAATTTACTTAGCCAAACCTCTCCTCTGCACTTCCACTTTGTATAGATTTTTTTTTCATTATAAACATTTTGGCAATGAATATTATCATAAAGAGATTTAGGGCATTTATAAGAATAATTTCTTTCATATAAAATTAAAGAACTACAAATGCTTTTCTTATATCCTCGAGTCTTTGCTTATATCTTTAATATAGCATATGAAGTGCTTTTCAGCCTCCACTAATTCTAGGAGGAATTTTATCCACTTATCAAAGGGTAGAAGAAAAAAATGTTATTGCTGATTCTGAACTGATAGTCATTGCTTCTTTTCTGGGATGCCATAAAAATCCACACTTTAAAAAAATTCAATCCTTTGTTTTATAAACATGGCAGAAGTTTTCAGTAAATATAGATCCCATGGAAATAAATCTAAGTTTTACAAAAAGGGCTAATGAATGGAATAATTGGGAGTAAAAAGATTTGTCTATTTCACACAGATTTCCTTTTTGGCTTTCATCTTTTCACTTGCTGACCAGAAATATATGTGCATGTTGTGAAAGAAACGACCAATATACATAACAAATAGGAAAGTAAAAAGGTATACATGTACACATTCATCTTGAAAATGGATTAAAATTGGTTAACACTGTTGGCAAAATATTTTTGTTGTTTATTTAAGAAAACAAAAGTCTTATATATGATATAAGCTGCTGCGATTAATCAGCAGGAATTTGCTGCAGGTAGTCATAGCTCTTTCTGAAATGTCTTTTAGGCATTGATATTAGTTAGACTTAGTAGGAATCTGGTTGCTGGGGAGAATTTATAAAAATGGTTCATCTCCTGTTGTTTTAGTAAGAATCATATTATCTTTCTTCTCTCGGGTGAAAACAACCTGGGGATAAATATTCTGCTTATATGGTGCATTTTCTAAGGTTCAGAAACATAGGTGCACTAATGCTTATTCGGTCACATTGAAATCACAGATGCCATTACGTTATTCTATGTCTTTGCCTGAAAAGGTTTCTATTAAAAAGGTCATATGCCTTTTTAAAACTATGTTATTTGTAAAATGTTATGGAGTGACCCTCCTATGTATGATGTATGAATGTACTCATTTATTTAATGTATTTTTACTGAACACCCTTTATATTATAGTGCTCAAAGCCCAGGGATAGTGTGATAAACAGGAAGGAAATATCCCCACCATCAATAGGTGCACACACTAGTAGACAGTTAGCTACTAAGCAAACAGATAAATATAAAATGAGGTAGTCATAAGTATACAAATACAAAATAGAGAAAGGCAACAAGATATGAAGTCATGCTGAGGATGCGAAGGGAAGGAATCTTTTAGATAAAGCAGTCAGAAAGAGGTCAGTATTGGGAGGGTGTGAGTTTGAGCAGAGGCCTAAATAAATTAAGAGGTGTAGCCACTGGGAGAATGTTCTGAAGAGACAAAACGGCACAGTGACCCTTCAGTGGCCGGTGTGCTAATCAGGGAGACGAAAGCAGAGGACAATAGACAGGGTACGAGATATTGGTAAGGCTGTAAGGTAGAAAAGATTGATTTTTTTCTGGGGATAGTTTAGATGGTTTTGAGCTGGAAAGATGACAATCTCATTAGCATCTTTAAAAGATCACTCTGCCTATGATGTAGAGGACCAACAGTAGGACAGTCCAAGTGGAAGCAGGAAACTGTTAGGAGGCTCTGCAGTATTTTGGCTAAGATGCTGGTGGCTTAAGCTATAGGGGCAGCAATACAGCCAGTCTCCTATGAGATATATGTTGAAGGTGACAACTTGCCTTGCTGATATATTGGATGTAGGACTAGAGAACTGATTGATGGCAAGTAGATTTTGGCCAGAGCAACTGGTTGAATTGTTCATTTGAATGGGGAGGATTGGGGAGAACAGGTTCAGGGTTAGGGAGAGAACAAGAGGTGTGTTTCAGACATGCTCAATTTGAGATGCTTATCAGGTAAACATATAAAAGTATCAGATAGGTAGTTGGATATTAGAGTATAGTGATCATGGGAGAGAACACAATGGTACAATGGTACATAATATTTAATGTACATGTCTTTAATGACACAGGCTAGATAAGATCATATTGAGAGTAAGTATAGAACAGTGAAGTGATTAAATGATTTTGAGAATTCTATGTACACAGCGTTTAAATGTACAGTATTACTATTAAAATTATGTAAAATGTGTATGATAAAAAGTGGAATCAAGCAGAAAAGATTGACTTTAAACATTTGGACTGTGCAGAGATTTGGATTATTTTCCAAAGTTCATTCTGATTTGGTTAAGTTTATACATTAAAATGTATCAGATGGGCAAAAGTAGTTGTAAGTGAAACAGAGTTTATACTTATATTATTATTAATTATTGTATTATTCATTAATTATTGTATTATTTTCTATGGTAACAACTGTAACCCTACTTTTCCCACCCCATATGTTGAGAATTCATAGAATGTGGTCAAGTCTATACTTTCAAATAGATGTTGAGTGAGCACTCTGATATTGCTGCCTCCCTCAGCATGCATTCTGAGTGGCCAAGTGGCCTGCAGGGGCTTTGCACTGACACTAGCCCCACCCAGGGGCACATGCCCAACGTAAGGGACCACAGAATCACACTGTCTGTAAGCTCCTGAAATGAATTCCCTAATGGCCCTTTGACAGACAGCCTCCCCCACCTCTCAGGCCTTCCCCTGTGTGCCCTAGATAAGACGCCCTATTAAGCTTACCACAACTCTTACTCTTTTGGGTTTGAATTGACCAATTTGACCTTAGCCGGGAACCTCAATACTCCACCTGTGCCCCAGATTCTACTGCGGCTCTCTGCCTGCACCCTGCCCTGACTCCTCAGATGGCCCCTCAAGTTCTGATGTGTACCTTCACAGGACCTATGAATAATAAACTTCTCAATTTCAATTTCCAGTGGTCTTTTGTTGAACCAAGGCTCACCATCCATCTAACACCCCACAGCTCTGCCTAACATTTTATCCTTTAACAGTCACAATAATTGGTGCTAAGAACAGGAAACGAATGGATTGAGTAATGCTTGCAATCAATGGAGGGTAGGAAAATGCTTTTTAGCTGAAAATGGCTTACTGACTGACTCTCCCAGGAGGGTAATTCCATCTGGGAGGGGTCCACCACCCACAGGTATTTGGTTGTACTGCTTTGCACTACAGCCTACAGCTTATGCAGGATGCTGCCCTGCTTCCCATCTCAATGTGTACACTTGGGACAAAGCAATCAGAGTCCTCTGAACCTCAGTGTTGGTCATCAAAGCTGATCTGATATGCCACAGATATATTTTTCCACTTATTAACTCCTCAAGATGGGGTCAATTCCCCCAGCGAGTCTTACACTTCAGGCATGTTTCCTGAAGACTCTAAGCATGGACCTTACTTGCTCGCCATTAAGAGAATTAGCTAAGATTTCCACAGGGGCCCTTTGCATTAATTAATGGCCTTGGTTAACATCCAGGACACTAGAGTGGCAACCCCCACCCAAGTGTTGGCTACTGGATAAAGTTTTTGGGCAGTGCCTTTAGGAGGAGGAGAGGAAGACTCCCCTTTCTTGACCACTGTGCTTGAGGGTGGCACAGACACTCTGAGTCCTAACCAGTAGGATTGGGGCACCTTCCCTCAAGAAGTCAGGGCCTCTTTCAAAGACAAGTCTGCCAAGAAACCAGAAACACCAATCAGAAAGGATATGTGCACCCCTATGTTCATAGCAGCACAATTTACAATAGCTAAGATTTGGAAACAACCTAAGCAGATGAGTGGATTAAAAAACTGTGGTACATCTACATAATGAAATACTACGCTGCTGTAAAAAAGAAGGAACTCTTACCATTTGCAACAGCAATGAATGGATCTGGAGAATACTGTGCTAAGTGAAATAAACCAGTCAGAGAAAGAGAAAGAAAAATATCACGTGATCTCATTCATTTGTGGAATATAATGAACAACAAACTGATGATCCAGAGACATAGAAGCATCAAACAGACCACCCAACCTCAGAGAGAAGGTGAGGAGGGGGAGTGGGGGGTTAAGAGATCAACCAAAGGACTTGTATGCATGCATATAAGCATAACCCATGGACACAGACAGTAGGGGGGTGAGGGCATGTGCTGGTGAGAGGGGGTGGGAACGACCGGGGTGAGGTCAATGGGGGGAAAAGGAGACATATGTAATACTTTAAACAATAAAGAATTTTTAAAAAATTAAAAATAAACAAAGACTAGTCTGCCAGCTGTGTTGCTGCATACCTCATTCTCCAATTGGATGGGATATTGTGGGTCCCACTCTGGCTCATGGTGGCACAAGATGTAATAACCTGATACAAACAGCCTGAACACCTGGTTTCTGTGCCTCCAAAAGTGCCAGGGAATGTTGGCAGCCCCTTCCCCCACCCCCACCCCCAATGTAAAATGCCCATAGAAGTGGCCTGGGTGCTGTTCAATGCCTGGATGTACCCTGGTTTACATTCTCCAGGTCTAGGGGCTAGCTCTAATGAGCCCACCACCATTGTGCTAATGGAGGTGATCCCAATTCCCTCTGGAGAAGGAAGAGTCTGGCCATGAGTTGGGCCACTGGAATATCCTCTGCAGATATTTCCAGTGACGATTCATAAGGTTTTTCCAGTGTAAGATAAAGCCAGTGAGAGATAAAGAATTAAAAACTGAAACTCAAAACTACCTGCCTCAAGATTCAAAATATTTTATTTTATTTTATTTTTAAAAAAATATATTTTATTGATTTTTCACAGAGAGGAAGGGAAAGGGATAGAGAGA
>NW_005354999.1:3941757-3951935 GCF_000412655.1 Myotis brandtii | reverse complement strand
CAGGTCCAGGGGTCCCCAAAGGTGTGGACGGAGTCGGCGAAGAAGGAATGACATGGAGACAGCCTTCAGTTGATCAGCAGCCTAGCCAGGATCTCTAGCCAAGTTCTGGTTAGGATCTCCAGCGAAGTTCTGGCCAAGTTCTGGTCCCAGGTTCTCCTCAAAATATTTTAAAAGACTGTGTACAGCAGGAAGGAGAAAAAGGAGGCTGAGTGGTTGTTAAGTGTCTAATACTGACTCTGAGCAGAAATGAGGTAACTAGCCAGTTTTCCAAGGACCTCAGAATGAATACTATTTAAAAGACACCCAGAGCCTGAGGGCCAAACTCATGAGAGGCATAGGTGAACCCTGACCCTACTCATGAAAGGTCACTCCAGGACTAAGTCAACATGAATTAAAGCAAAGGCCTTTAGGCCGCTGCCTCCAACAATAACAAGGCTATAATCAAGGCTTCTAGTGATGAAGAAGGATCCTAACCTAAAGGCACACACCCTAAAAATATACAGGGAGTTTATCTCTCCCCTGCTTACTTGCATTTTTATGGTTTGAGCCGCCCACTTTTCTATCACAATTAATACTGCAAAGGATCAAAGCCAATGAAAGACACTCAATGAAGCCCAACTCCTCCATTAAGATCGAGGAAGTAAGTCCATCCCTTTTATGAACATAGTAACCCAGATGACCCAGATTTCATCTCTAATCCCCAATAGGCCCCAAATTCAGAGAATATTTCTTATAGGAAACAGCCCTTCCCAATTACAGGGTCTCACTCCTTCAATTTGTGGAGACCTCCTATACCCATGGTCGGCAAACTACGGCTCGCGAGCCACATGCGGCTCTTTGGCCCTTTGAGTGTGGCTCTTCCTAAGCCTTAGAAGTACCCTAATTAAGTTAATAACAATGTACCTACCTATATAGTTTAAGTTTTAAAAATTTGGCTCTCAAAAGAAATTTCAATCATTGTACTGTTGATATTTGGCTCTGTTGACTAATGAGTTTGCCGACCACCGTACTATACTATTCAGGAGGTCTTGGAGGGAATAGACATTGTAGCCTGCCATGAGGGGACTCTTGCCCAGAATCCCAGATTTTACAATACTAAGTAATCTCACGACCTCACAGAGAGCCTTTGGGTGCCAGGTCCCACAACCCACCTCACAGAGCATCATTCCCAAATCCTAGTCCTGGAACCTCCAAACCAAGCCCTCAAAAAGCAATGCCCTGGATGGTTCTAAATAGCCCAGTTCCTTACATTGGCAGCTCTGCCAATTGGAGGTCCCCCATTAGCATGTATTTGGACATCCCTGGTGCCAATTCTTCTCTTTAAAACATGCGATCACCTCAGTACAAAGTCCAATCTCAATGGCTCAGAGGCCTTCAGAGAGTCCCGAGGCTCCCTCTGCCCTAAACAACTTTCCTGACCTTGGACTTGGCAGTCCCCCCAGAGCATTACCCTAGTGACTCAGTCTGGACAGAGCTTGTCCTACCTTCCAGGGACAATCACCTATTGAAGACCCTGGTGGTCCACTGGGACAATGACAATAACATGACACTCTTGGCTTTATTACACACAGGAGCCCAACTCATAGTAATTCCAGGTAAGACTTCTAAATTCCCCCAAGGGAACCTCCTACAGCCTGCAAGGCATAGCAGGGAAAAACGTAAAGGGAATACAGATTAAACTGCATGACACCATATTTCTAAAACAGTTGCCAGTGGTGATAACCCCTTGGTGCTCTGTTTTCCTATTACAGACAGGACTGCCCTTGCTCAGTGACACACCTGGTATAATTAACCTATATTCCAATGTCACCCCAATAAAATAACAAAATTAGACCCTTGTATAGTTCCAATTGAGTAGGCAAAATATCATCCCTTTAAAATGTTTGTGTTTCTTTTTGAGCTGAAAGACATTAGAACATCATTGGATAATGAAATGAATATGAGAGATGGAAAATTAACAAATCAAAAACGTGAGGCTATAATTTTAGGAAGTAGTTCCTGATAAGATGAGAGGGGTATTGCAAGTAAAATACAATGTCATATTTGAGGCAATAGGAATTAGTGGTTAAGAACTGCTGAAGCCTGCAATAAGAAAAGAGACCATTCTGTTAGGGGCAGAAATAGAATATTGGAAACTACTTATAATTATAAGAAATATTAACCATGCTCGGTTAACTATGATGGTTCTGTTCTGATTAGAATGCACATTTTCACTTGGCTGGGAGTTGTACCCCCTGGGACAGGGGAGCTAACATTGAAATGCAGTCCATCCTCCTGTCCCAAGAACTGCCTATCATTATGGAAAGATTTACAACCTCATGGCAGAGACAGTCTAGTCCTGGAGGCACCTGCTCTTTACAACCCCCAGCTCTTATTACCTGTAATCTGGTCCCTGGGTGCCCGGGGTGCCTGCCCTCTGTGATAACCCCTACCCCAGAATCATGACCTGTAACCTGTAATGATTATCCTATGCCCACTTTCCCATACCTGTAATTCCTACTTTCCCATGTAATCTTTGTCCTTTTACCCCACCATAAGCAGGTGGATTATGGTGGGGTGCAGAGCAGATTTTTGTGGCAGACTTGCTGTTCTCCCATAATGCCCGCATCATTGGAATAAACGTTCATATAGATTCAACCTGTCTCTGCTTAATTGGCTGAAGTAGTGACAGGCAGCCAGGACCTTTTGGTTGTCTGGTTACAATTCTACAAACAAGGCAGAGCCTAATTGCTTAAAAGAAAAAGAAAAAAAACCCACGAAAGTAAGGCCCAAAATGTCATTAGTTGTGCTAAAGGCCATGATACCAAATGCAGAATTAACCCCTGGCCTAATTGCTGATTTAACCTTTCCTAGAAAATACATTTTTTAAAAATTTATCTTTATTATTGAAAGTGTTACAGATGTCCCCTTATTTACCCCATTTACCCTCCACCCTTCTCCTTCCTGTCCCCAACCCCCAGGCCTTCACCACACTATTGTTTGTGTTATTGGTTATACATATATGCATATAAATTCTTTGGTTAACTCCCCGTGTGTCCCCCCCCCCACACACACACACACACTTCTTCCTTCCCTCTGAGATTCCTCAATCTTAATCAACCAGTCTGGAATGTTCTGGTCAAGTACGGGGAAGGTGATCTGCCACATGCGCCCTCTCCACCTCTTCATTCCTCCCCCAAATAGGATGCCCTTGTCTAAAAATAAACATTTTCTTCTCTTATTAATAGCTCCCTCGCCCACTTCTGTCCTACTAGAAACCTTCCATTTAGCATAACCCCTCAGAGCACCTTTCTAGTTACTAGATAGAATGCTACCTGATTCATGAATTGCTTAATAAAGCCAATTAACTCTTCAAATTTACTTATTTAAATTTTGTTTTTTAACATTATCCAGTTGAGTTTTATTCATATGCAGTGGCTTTCACCCAATGGCATAATATAGACTGTGTTCTTTTTGTATCCTAAATTCAGGGTTATTATTAGTATTAACTGTGAAATTCAGAATTCTCTGGAAATAAATGAGGGACCTAGGTACATGTACTGAAGGCAGCACTGTTTTATAAAGAAAATAATACCTTGTCTATCTGTGCTTTTCAGGAAGTGCTGGAAATAAATAATTCAGGGCAGAATTTAATTTATCTGAAAGCCATCATTCTCTGACAGCATTCTAGACAAGTGGACTGTAAGCATGGTTGTGTTCAAGTAAAAGCTCAAGTAAGAAAAAACTAGGCAGTTTCCAGAAAGAACATACTGAGCTTGGACTAGGAAATGAGGAAAATAGAGAAGAATGTTGAGAGCTCTAGAGCCATAGGTAAACCTTTAGAATCAAGAACTGAATTCATTATTATTTTAGCAATATAATAAAATAAAAATAACTGAATCAAAATATATTTGCAATGTTAGTATAAGTCTTAGAAAGACATGGTAGGTTGTGATTGACACATCCTCTAAGGCAGTGGTTCTCAACCTGTGGGTCGCGACCTCTTTGGCAGTTGAATGACCCTTTCACCTAAGACCATCGGAAAACACATATATAATTACATATTGTTTTTGTGATTAATCACTATGCTTTAATTATGTTCAATTTGTAACAATGAAATTGGGGGTCACCACAATGCGAGGAACTGTATTAAAGGGTCGTGGCATTAGGAAGGTTGAGAACCACTGCTAAGGTATATAAATAATAATTGTTTCTACAACTTAATTGTTTCATTACCTAGTCTCCAAAGGTATTAACAATAACTAAGATAGGAGTAGATTTCATTCATCTAATATTGATTACATTTAAGTTGTGTTCTCATACATAAAATTCTTTAAAAATTTAATACAAAAATCCTGTCCCAGAATATATAAAGAACTCATGTCAATAATGTGAATAATCAATCAATAACAATCTAAATAACTCTAACAAGACAATAACACTAATAAAATTGATTTGGGTTCTGCCATTTAAAAATGGACAAGGGATTTGAAGAGACATTTCACCCATGTATGAATGGCTAATGTACATGAAAAGATGCTCTGCATCTATAGGTTTTAGGGAAATGTAAGTTAAAACCACAATGAGATTCATTACACACCCATTAGAATTATAATAATAATAACCATTATCATCATAATAAAAATATACTCAATACCATGTGTTGACAAGGATACAGAGAAACTGAAACCCTCATGCATTACTGATAGAAATGTAAAATGATATACATAGTCACTTTGGAAATCAATTTGGTAGTTTCTTAAGAAGAATAAACTTAGCATAAAACCCAGTAATTCCATTTCAGGTTATGTCTCAAATGAAATAAAAACATGTTTACATAAAAACCTTTATGCAAGTATCAAACACTTTAAACAATCCAAATGCCCATCAATTTGTGAACAGATAAACAAAATGTGTTTTAAAATGGAATACTATTTAGCATAGAAAAGAACAAGTTATTATACATGATTCTACAAAATAGATGAACCTCAAGAGTATGACTCTAATGAAAGGAAGCCAGGCACAAATGACATTACATTACATGATTGCATTTAAATGATATTATACAATCTTTTTCAAAATGGGGGGGTGGGGGGGGGAGAACCCATTCTAACACATTCTGTGAGGCCAGTATCAAACTGATGCCAAAAGCAGATAAAGGATACCGTAAGTGAAGAAAACCACAGACTAATGCACCTTATGAGTTTAGATGGAAAAGTCCTCCATGAAATACTAGCAAGTAAAATCCATCACCACGAAATAAGGATTAAAGATTATTGTCAAGTGGCATATATCCCAGGAATGCAAAATTAATTTTCAGTTGTGAAATCAATGTATTATACCACATTAATGGAATGGTGGAGAGTATACAAACATCTCTAAAGATGTAGAAAAACCATTTGACAAAATACTTAACACTTTATTTCTAACAATACTCAACAAGCTAGAAATAGAAAATTTCTTCAACATGAAATAGATCATCTATGAAAAAAACAATCTATAGCATACTTCATAGTGAAAAAATAGAATCTTAAAATCAAGAATATGATTGGATGTCCACTCTTGTTACTTCTATTTAGAATTGTACTGGAGGTTCTACAAGAAAATTAGACAAAAAAAAAGAGAAAAGATATAAACATCATCCAGATTGGTATTATCTTGTTTAAAGGAAATCCTCAGGAATATTCTAAAAAAGCTACTAGAACTAATTAAAAGGTTAAGTAAGTAGTAACATATAATATCTCTAAGCAATTATCAAATATTTTCTATGCACTTACAAGGAACATTCTGAAATATAATTAAGAGTAATTCCATATACAATAGCATTAAATAAAATAATTAAGTATAAAATTTAACAAAAGAAATTCAAAACTTGTAGACTAAAAACTCCAAAATATTGTTTAAAAAATCTTTACCCATCTCCACTCACCACTGGCCACAATCACCACACTATTTGTCCGTGTTCATGAGTTCTTTCTCTTATTTTTTTCATTTTGCTCAATCCCTCCACCCTCCACCACCACCCCCCAAAATAAAGGAAAAAAAAATCTTTATTGTTTTGAAAAAAATTAAATAAATTAAAAACTGATTTTATTGATGTCTTTCTTTTTTAAATAAAAGACATTCCGCCCTAACCAGTTTGGCTCAGTGGATAGAGCGTCGGCCTGCGCAGGAGGCAGCTGATCGATGTTTCTCTCTCATCAATGTTTCTAATTCTCTATCCCTCTCCCTTCCTCTCTGTAAAAGATCAATAAAGTATATCAAAAAAAATAAAATAAAATAAAAATTAAAAAAAGACATTCCAAATTCATGGATCAGATCGCTTTTAAACTTCCTAGTTACTATATCATTGGGTTGTGCATTTTTTATCCATTCTGACTAAATTTAGTGATCAAGGAAATAACCACAAAATTGGGTTTGAAGACCTGTTGGGCCCGCTGTAAAATAGATTTGAGACAATATTATTCACCATCTTTCTCATAAAACCTCACTCCAATCGTGAGTTCATGATGCCAAGACAGGCTCCTAGTGTTAGCGTCGCCTCCATCCTCAATCCCAGAGTCCAGAACAGGTCTGAGTATTTTCTTTGTCCAATAAGCTGTACTTAGATCAAACCTAGTGTTCATTCTGGAGAGGGTGGGGAGAATGTTTATTTGTACTACCTGTGGTAGAATTGGAGGACTTCCTCAAAGAACTACCCTTCCTTTCAAGCTATGTGCTCTCAGTTTGAGAATTTTTTCTATTCTAGAAACTAAGTAAAAAAAAAAGGCACTTTTTTCCTTTAGAATGCTAAAATCAGCCTTTTGCTCCTGAGTAGTTAACATTTTTTGGTTACACAAGTCAACCAATCTTTTGTCTATTTACCTCTTTCCTAATAATACCATCATCTCAGCAGATCTCTCTGAATCAATGCACCCTACCCTGGTGGCCACTCTTGTCTTGCTGTATATTATCAATTACATGCACTGCACCTTGTTACATGCATCCATGTGGCTTCTATTGTTCTGGAAAGTTATCTGTTCTGGAAACTTATTTGTTCAATTGATACTAGGGATCCCAGTTTCTTGGCAGTAGCACAACCTGATATGCACCCTACCCAACAGAGGTTAACCGTCAATGAACTTAATCAAGAATACAGTACATTTTTAGGGCCTGAATGCAGGAGTCACCAAACTTTCTGTAAAAACCACATAGTAAAATTTTGGATTTTTAGGTCACCACATACAATAAAATATTTGCCTTTGCATTTTTACCTCTCTTAAAAGTGAGTAACATTTATTATACAATATATATAAACATCTATACAGAAACATATATTTATATATAAAACATTTATATATGAAACATTATTAACTCACAGACATACAAAAACAGGCCACCCTCCAGGTTTGGCCCAAGGCCATAGTTCACTGACCTCTGCATTTATGAGATAAATGTGTCCTTAAGAGAATACATACATTGAGTGATGAATCTTGTGGTGTCACATAATACATCATTTCTAAAACCACCTTTAGCTTCCTGACTTCTTTTTCAAGACTCTGTCAAGTAAGTTTTAGCATGCCCACTTCATTTACACAGGCTTTAGCAATTCCAAACTAAGTAGTCATTACAGCCATATATTAGGCTAGAAAATAGATATAATTTAACAGGATATGAATCCTAAGTAATTGACAGCTGTGCCCTGCTAATAACCCATCCTTATATTATACACTATATCTCTGTACAGACTCTCAGCTGTGTTTGCATGTCCTTGCTGGTATTACCCAGGTCCTTTTATCCTTTTATTTCACAAACTGTTCCCTTGGGTCAGAGTCTATATTTACCTCTTTGAGCTAAGTCTACTCTTTATTGATGGCACAAAAGGAAGTGGACAGGTTTATGGGAGAGATGACAGTCAAGGGAGAACCAGACCGTCCAGTAAAGGGCCTAGTGGCCCAAACATTCAAGGGAATCTGAATGTTCAAGGTTATCAAACACATTCACCCAAATATTCCTATGCTGTCTCTCACTGAACCACTCTTCTCTTACAGGCCTTGAGTTTAGCATAGGAGACTATACATTCAATTTCCTTTCCTGGTCTAACCCCATTTACAATTAAATCCTGAGCTCAATTTTCTGAACAGCCTGACTTCCAGATACACACGAAAATTATTTCTTTAAATATTTCCTTGGAGACTTGACTTTTACTTCATGTTCTGATGTAAGAGTTGGATGCCTTACTTTAAGGCATTTAACAAAAGCCAGCTATCTTCATAATCTTTCCAATTTCAATTATAAAAATACTTCAATTTCTAGAACAAGTGAAAAGGCCAATGCTTTTATTTTAAACTGTATTTTATCTCCAACCATTTCAGATGATTATTTTAGTAATGTGATCCTGCAGCATTTTGAGGTTATCAGTATGCCTGCAATTCACCATGGTGTTTTTGTTACTTTTGGGAAGGTGAGTGATCCATTTCAATCATACCATTTGGTTTTCTGCCTTCTAGTACCAAATGTTTTAAAATGCATTCTCAAAAAAGCAGAGCCAAAGACAAGAATTTGGATGCAGTTGAGTTTTTGACGAAGTGGAGGTGAGAGACTGGGGAAGAGATGAGATAGGGTAGCAGAACAAGACTATCAGGGAGTACTTTGAGTTACTGCAATGGGCAACCAGGACTCAATTGCACCAAGACCTTTTAAGGAGTGTAACAAATGTCACCAAAGTTTGTCCATCTGAGTTATGGAAGAATGAAGTACATATCCGCTCATAGTGGCTAGTTTTCCTCTGAGTTGTCGATATCTCAGTTGTATTTGCATGGAGTGGATTCCAGTGGTTTGGAGAAGCCCCTAAACAGAAAGTGGAAATATGTGCCGTACAGGCTTGTGATGAGGTCCAGAAAGCAGGACCCGAAGCTAGTGAGTGCCCACTGCAATTCTGGCTAATTTAAGAAGGCTGTGGGCCAGTGAGTCATGGTACTAAAGTCTCACCATTGCAGTCCTATAGTTAATACAAATAGAAAACTACTGAGCAGATAAAGAATGAATTAAGGATCTTTATTCTCTCAGCATGGGCCATCTTTCCTGCAGTGACCTAAAGGACAGTGATGACAGCTGGCTTCTCTATGGTTTGGGGTGATTAAATTACAGGCCTATTTATTAATTTTTCCCCATTTATTTATTCCTTTAAACATCGTATGTGGGGGTTTTTGAATGCCTGCTAATATCCTATATTGATTGATGGAATTCAGAGATAACTTTTAGACTTATTTTAATAATATAAATCTAGATATTAAATGTATCTAGATTTAATAGATAAGATTATATATTATTTATATATTATATTATAGCATATAATATATAAATAATGCATATACTAACTATATATCTGTTATCTATTATACATAATAAATAATAACATTTTATTATTACATATAATGAGATCTGTCATCCTATATAATAAAATCGTAATATGCTAAGTGTCTAGTTGACCGATCAACCAATCAAAATATAATATGCTAATGATATTCTAAGGCTACTCAACTCACTATGACATGCACTGACCACCAAGGGGCAGACAGTCAACTGGTTGACCAGTCACTATGACATGCACTGATCATCAGGGGGCAGACACTCTTACCAGTAGATTAGCTTGCTGCTGGGATCCAGCAGATCAGAAATGAGCGAGATGGGCCGGACATGACCCAGAGCCCTCCCACAGTCCTTCCCTGCCTGGCCAATCTCTCGCGTCCCTTCCTGGCCCTGATCATGCACCAGTGGGGTCCCTTGGCCTGCCTACACCCTCTCGCAATCCAGGACCTCGGGGGATGTCAGATAGCTGGGTTTGGCCTGATCCCGCGGGCCAGGCCGAGGGACCCCACTGGTGCGTGAACCCGTGCACCGGACCCCTAGTCTATATATATGTAGTATATTTACATATATTCCTCTTATAATGAAAAATGAAAAATAATACCATTTATTTGAAGTTCATTTTAAAACATTATTACATGCAAAACACATAGCATACATAACTAAAATTTTCCTAGAAGCTTTGAAAATTCTGAGAAATGGAATGAATAGACAATAAACTTCCAAAAGGTCAATGAAATTCAAGAAAAAGTTTCTTTAAAGGTAACATAGATAAAAGACCACATTTCCCCTCTTTTATATGGGTAGGATAAACCTGGAATATGAACAATACTGACATATTTCTAAGTCTA
>NW_005354999.1:3882439-3938455 GCF_000412655.1 Myotis brandtii | reverse complement strand
CCCTTTTATGTAATGATGTTTACTTTGAATTTATATTAGTTCACACAAACACTCCATCCGGTCCAGTTTAAGAACCCATTGTGGCCCTCGAGTCAAAAAGTTTGCCCACCCCTGGGTTAGACGGTTAACAGAGGTCTCACAAGGCTGAAAATCAAGATAGACAATTAGCAGGGGCTTCTAGTGGAGAATCTGTTCCCTTACCTTTTCCGGAGGCTCCCCACATTCCTTGGCAGTGGGCTCTTCCTCCAACCACCTCAGGTCTCTGCGGCCCTTCCATAGCTGTGTCTCCCTCTGAATCTCTTCTGTCTCTCCCTCTTTTATTTTAAGGACCCTTGTGAATACATTGGGCCCACCTGGATAATCCAGGATATGCTCTACTTTAAGGTCAGCTGATGCACACACTCAGTTCCCTCTGCAAACTTAATTACCATTGTAATCTAAGATAGTCCTAAATTAAGATATGGACATCCTTGTGAGGAAGCATTGCTCTGCCTACCATACCCTATTACATTTTCTGGGGTGATATAGAAGAGAAAGGAATGTTTTTAGTGAAGGGCCCAAGGATTGTAGTTAATGTCTGGGAGCCAGGGAAACTCGAGGGTTATTTGAATAGTTGCCACCTGTGTTGTAGCTTTACTCTGAGGAAGAGGCTGAGCAAAGTTGCCAGGTTTAATTCACATAGAAAGTCAGCACCTGTATCTACCAGGTGCCGGGATTCTCCTTATGGCAAACACCACTTCCATACAACAAATGCCAAGTGAAAGCACACAGCAAACAAAAAGGGATGGAAATAAATGGCCTGATTCCAGCAAGAATACACAGCAAATGGGAACCGATAACAAAATCCAGAAACCAGACTGTGACTAAATAGCGGAGGAACTCCATGCCACGAGAGCAGAGTTCAGGCTCGCTGCTGATTTATCACTTTGGCATTAGCTCACCAACATGAGCCACAAGGCACAAAGGGCCTCCCTAGGTACCATCCCTGGTGGAAGGCTGAGTTCTGCACCTGTGAGCCTCGGGGAAAACGAACAATAAGCAAAGACCCATGATCTGAATAAAACCAAATCAATCTAATTCAGAGTTTGCTATACAAAGCAATAGTCAAACCAAAAGGGTCACAGAGGCAGGCAGGAGAATGAAAAAGCCTTAGAGTGAGACAAAGGAAGTCCTCAGCTATGCGTTAATACAAGAGGAGCATGGGATGTGATTGGTTTGGGGAGCATAGTTGCATTTTTGGCTTTTTCTTGTTGTTCCTTGTTGGGAAGTGGGGAAAATTCTAGGGAGGATGGTGGTCATTTATTAAGTCGTAACTGTTCTTGAAATATAGAGACAGTGGCATAACCTAATAATTAAGATGTCACAAAATTATGGTCCCTGTCCATGACACATTTACCTTTGGCACATGACAAACAGTCCCGTTCCATGGAGATGTAAAGAGAATCAACATCCATCCATCTTTCATGTCTAATGATGGCACTTCTTTTGGCAATTCCTCCAGAAATGAGGGCTTGCTGGGGTCGGAGCAGCCCCAGGGCCTTCCACTTGGCCCTTCCGACCTGTTCTCCATCATGGTGATAGCTCTGATTCCCACAGAAATCAGAAAACCCATTTGTATTACTGAATCTCTTTCAGTCCTTTTAAGCCAACAGAGGATCGCTACCACAAAGCGTTACGTTTACCTTGCCACTTGGTTGTCTCACCCTATAGCAGTGATTTTCAAACTTTTTCCACCTTATGACATATGTAAACAGATTACTAAAATTCCGTGGCACACCAATATATATTTTCGCCAGTCTGACAAATAAAAAGGTATACTTCTGATTTATTCACACTTCTGATTTATTCAGCCCGAGCCCTAGCCCTAGCCCTAGGGTGCCAGCTTGGTCAGTTTCTGGTAAGAGCTTTCTTCCTGGCTTCTAGATGGCCATCTTCCAACTATGTCCTCACATGGCAAAGAGAAAGAGTGAGTTCTCTGGTATCACTTCTTAGAAGGGCACTAATCCCATTATGAGGGTACCAGCCTCAGGATCTTATCTAAACCTAATTATCTCCCAAAAGTCTTCATCTCCAAATACCATCATCACATTGGGGATTAGAATTTCACCATATGAATTTGGGAACACAATTCAATACAATGTAAACATCATTGTTAAAACCAAACATGATGAGTTACATCCCTAGTTTGACAAGGCACAGAATCATCTAGTATCTTAAACCTCACCTATCCATATTTTAAATAAAAGCAGTATCTTAAATCTGGTGTGAAATATAGGTTCCCAATGATTTATTGAACACAATTTTACACTAAATGGATAAATTCTGCCTATATCAAACAGCATACATTACTCAATTTTAATTTATGATCCCTTTGAGAGCATATGTAATCTCAAAATTGCAAATACCTTATAACATGGAATCAATTTAAATATCTATTCAAAATTACTGTTTAAGTTTTATTGGAATATTCCCTTTGATGTGCAAAGAAAATTCTGCTTAAGAACGTAGTTATCAATATCCTTATTTTTTTTCTTAAGCTGAGGCAGTTGGAGAACTGAATAAGCTATTCAGAGAAAGACAAGTATCACATGATCTCACTTATATGTGGAATCTAAGGAGCAAAATAAATGGATAAACAAAATGGATCCAGAGACATAGAAGCATGGAACAGACTGATGAATCTCAGAGGAAAGGTAGGGGTGGGTGTGGTGGGAAGAGATTAAGCAAAGAATTTATTTGCATATATGCATAATCCATTGACAAAGACAATAGTGTGGTACAGACCTGGGAGGGGATGGAAGTGGGGTGGATGGGGTAAATGGGGGGATAAAAGAGGGACGTCTGTAATATTTTCAACAATAAAGATAAATTAAAATAAAAGTAAAGTGATGGAAAAAGATATACCATGCTAACACTTATCAAAAGAAAGTGGGCAGAGCTATATTAATTTCAGACAAAGGGGGCTACAGAAAAAGAAAATTATCAGGAGTAAATTTTATGTCTCAACTTGGCTAGGTCACTGTACCCAGATATTTGGTCAAATAGTCTGGATGTTGCTGTGAATGTAATTTTTAATGAGATCAACATTTAAGTCCATACACCTCGAGTAAAGGAGATTAACCACCATTCAATTAGTTCCAAACATTAAGAGAAAAAAGACTGGCATGGCCCCAAGGAAGAGGGAATTCTGCCTCCAGACTGTCTTCAGACTCAAGCTGCAACATAAACTTTTTTTCTGGGTCTTCAACCTGCCAGCCTACCCTAAAGATTTTGGATTTGCCAGCTTCCACAATCACATAAGCCAATTTCTTCAACTGCATATATATGTACATTCTCTCTCTCTCTCTCTCTCTCTCTCTCTCTCTCTAGGCTAAAAAGGGCTAATTCAAATGTAACCCTGATATTTTGGGGGCTAGCAACTGGAATCCATGCCAGCAAGCTAACCTATAATTAAGTCATTACCTCCTTCCCAGAAACTGGTCTTGCAGAACCTGTTACAGAGGCCATAAAACTGTGAACAGTTCACTGTCCCTGGAGGGAGGGTTATTAATGCTGGTGCCAGGCCAAACCATCAGATATGGCCTGGAGACCCCCAACACTTGGGGGCCTTCTTGCAAGGCCCACGAAAAGGACTGGAAGCATAATCCATATTTACGGGACAAAGACCACAGGGAGATATAAAAAGAAGCCCCCTGCATGTTTTGGTACTCAGATTTGGAAAGCTATTCCCTGGGTCTGCTGGTGTAATTAAACAGTGTCCCTCCATTTCTTTAAAGTGTCACTTGGTTTTCTTTGGTCTTCTGCAACATCTCTACTTTTTCTGTTGTTCCAGAGAACTCTGCCTAATACAGTGGGATTTGCTGACATAGGCCCTTTGTGAGGATCTCCCACCTCTGGTTCACTGGCAAGGGTGATACATGTCTGCAGGGCCCCTTAAATCAGCCCCCTCAGTTGCTGCTTTTCAGTGGTCCCTGTCTGAGCATCACCCTGAATAAAGTTCCTTTAAGAAAAATAACTCTAAGTTTGGTTGGTTGGTATCCAGCTAGCTCTCCTCCCAAAAGACACACACACACACACACATACACACACACACACACACACAGAGTAATAGGAAAAGTCCACATGGACAGGATAAAACACTAACAATATCACAATTTATACTTCGCTGTTACGATCTGCTGCAGCCAGAATCTCATCCTTTATTTTTCTCCGGCCTGTGTCCCCCAAGCTGTGAGGGACAAATATGAAGTCATCAGAAAGATCCCCTTGGAGCCCCATCTCTCTCACACAGACCTCAGGAGAGGTGACACATCTCATAACATACTGATTCTTCTACATAAACCGTGTCCCAACCTCTAACTCCTGCATCTGTCTCCACACTCTTATAGCCTGGAAGTTGATGGCTACAAACTCTCACATCTAAGACCGACCCCCTTTGCAAATCAGCTTCAGTCAGCCTACCCTTCAAAGTATTTGGCACTTTGTCCCAAGGCTTCAGAAAAAAGAAAAACAATGGAAAAGTACAAACACATATGGCTCTAGGGATTGACTTTCTTTCAATTCCTGAATTGGTCTTGGCTCTTTTCTCTCTCTCAAATCTCAATCAATCATGCTGCTGCCTCTGCCATGCCATTGCCTCCATTGCATTGGGTAACTCCTATTTTGTTTTAGGTCTCAGTTTACATGTTATTCCACCAGAAAACTATCTCTAAACCTCCTACTGGTCTCCACACTAATAGTAACTTAGTTTCCCCCGGTAAGTACTCATAAGGATCCTTCTCCAATTGTTGGTTTAACTGTTTGTCATCTCAACTAACATATGCATAGCATAAGGACAGACTTCACATGTATCTAGCTCAAAGTTGTGTACTCAGAGCCTAGCACAATGACGAAGTGCATAGGCACCCAACAAACATGTATTAATTAACCATTTGATTTATACTTGGCACTCATTATTAGGAAAAATTAAATCATGTGAAATTTGGTCACATGAAAAAAGCAATAAACAGGATTTCACCTGTGGTCTAGTTTGGTATTTGAATATATTTCAAGGGGATAGTTACAAAATTATTAAGAAACCCCCTGAAATTCTGTTACAAAATACAATAGCAGGATTTTAAATAAATTGAAACCCCAAAGACTATTTAAACATCTTTTGAGTGTCAAAGAGGAAGTAAAAGGAAATTGGTGTGTGTTTTTTGTTTTGTGTTTTTTTGTTGTTTTTCTTCTTTTTTTTGGGGGGGGGGGTGTTGCACCAAGAATATAATTGTTGGTAGCCTTGTGAAGTCAGGGTATTGAAATAGTTTTTACATCTTGAAGCAAATAGGTCAAAATTTAATCATTAAGAAATGACATTTAACATTTTCTGTCCTTTAGGATCTTAAAACTTCAATGTTAGAAATTGCTCCTTGTACCCTCTACTAATATGAAATGAGAATTAAATATGGGTGCCTTTTTCTAATATAGTTAAAAATGATAGAAGATAAATGTCAATTCCTAGCAATTTGTAATTTAAGTAGTAACTGAGTTGATATATCACTGTAAAATATTGGTTTAAAAAAATCATCTAGTTTCTCCTTTAAAAGCAAAATTCTAATTAAATGAAAACACTTTCAACTATTTTTCTTCATTTATTCAATTTGTCATTTGCTCATGAAATCGAAATAGATTAGCTAGACTTTCCTAATGATTCCATTGTAATTAGCTAGTTATTAATAGAAAAGGAACAAAAGGAGGCCAGACATTTTTGGCATGTCATTTGGGCAGCTTCACCAGGAAGTAGCAGTTTCACACTCCCCAGGCAACCACCAGCCCATTCCCTGCAAAACATTGGGGGCTGGGATCCAACAAAGGGGAGATAGATGCAGGAGCATTGAAGTTGGGGTGACATAGGGAAGGTACTTACCTGTCAGTCAAACCTGGAAACAGATCATTGGCCAGATTAGGCAGGGCCACTGCAAGCCCATGAAAATGTGGGTATATGTCATCCCCCAAGCAAAGGAGTTTGCTCTCTGGCTCTCTTCACTCTGACATTCACCCACCTGTCAGTCAAACCTGGAAACAGAGATCATTGGCCAGATTAGGCAGGACCACTGCAAGCCCATGAAAATGTGGGTATATGTAATCCCCCAAGCAAAGGAGCTTGCTCTCTGGCTCTCTTCACTCTCACATTCACCCATGTGGCCCATGGCTATGCAGACCCCACATCCAATGAATTGGGAACACAAATTAAGCTGGCCTGATGCTGAACTGGACACTACTCCAACATGGAATGAAACTCTGGCTCTGATTCTAGCTCTACTGAAGCCACAGCTACACTTCTTTCTTGGGTGAAGGCAGGAACGTGGGACCTTGGAAACTGGGGTTTGATTCCACAGAAATAAAGCTTTCTACAATACCTCGTCCTCCTGTATGAGTCTTAGAATATTCATTTCCTCAGGATATCACAAGAAGCAAGAAGCCCATCCCCACCAGCAACCACTGGGGTCAAGGACCTCTCCCTGCCAATAACACTAAGTCTTCACAAAACCATGTTTGTCATTACCTTGGCTATTTGTAAGAACTTGAGATAATAGTGAAGGATTTGTTTCAATCTCTCTTAAATGAACAGAGTGAAACCATCACTCCTGTAGTTCCCAGGGTAATAGTGATTAAAGTAGACACTGTTGTGACCCTCAGGCCTCAGGATAACTTGAGCCTTTTTTTCTCTGTTCTCATCTCAGTTGCTTAATCATCCAGTCCATATTGTTCCTTCCACTGACCTTCAATAATAATTGAATTTGCTTCTACAGACTGAATGAAACCATTAACTCAACATCACTTTGGTACCAATAACTTTACTTAAATGGCTTCACTTTCAATGCCTAGCTAATGAATGGATATATTTTGTCACAATAGTGTTTTATTCATAATGCATTTCAATATATTGATATGCTCTTACTGGATATATATAATTCTAGGAAGAGCCAAAGTAAGCTCATTCCTAAAAGAGAAAACAAATATATTTTAAATAAAGGAGAAGGAATAAAAAAAATATTAAAAATACAATTTAGGAACAATTTCTAATAATAATATCCAACTCCCAAATTATCTTTCATTGCCAAACATGGCACTTAACACATTTAAAATTTAGTAATAAAATGATTGTAATATACCATCTTAATATTAAGAATGGAGACAAATTGTAATGAAAATAAACACAATAATGTTTAAGTTATTTTTATCTTAGTTATTTTTATTTTATAACTTGTGATAACATCACAGACCAAAAATGATAGAACTAGGCGCCTTGTTTTGCTTAGCAACTCAAGTAATTGGTCAAAATGCATTGCTTTTGGAAATGCCCAAACTGCATCTTTCCTTATCTCTTTTCCTGTTAATCTTTAAACACACAGGCATTTCAGGTTAAACTTGATCAGTAAATTTCTGATTTATTGTCCCTTAAATCACTCAAAAGCTGTTTCTAAAATGTTAATTCATGACAAATGAGTTTCTTGAACCATTTTAAAATACTTTTAAGACATTGTCTTTAGAGACAAAAGAAAAGTCATGCTTCTCTATATGTCACTGGACTGAAATCCCAGTGAGAGGTCTAACTTTAGAACACTAAAAGTCAGAATGGATTATCAACTTGAAAAAGCACATTGTCTACTGGGATTCTCGTGATGTCCAATCTTCTCTCCCTTTCAATGGATTTTATAGTTAATAAATTGAACTTTGACTTCAATTTGGAGGCTTTCCTAGTGATTGTCTTTGATTACCTGATGGTTTCACCATTTTCCTATTAAGATGACACCTAAAGAGAATAACTCTCTTTAACTCTGGGTTAAATTCATCTTTTTTACAATTGTGAATTTCACTCATATTTGCAATTATGCTTATATTAGCCGTAATAAAAGCATGTCAATTCCTTGAAATGAAACATTTTCAACTGTTCTGGTAACAACAGTAATAAAATTATGGTAATAGTAAAAATAATCCTCTAGTCAGTCCTTACAGTATGTGTTAAGGACATGATATATATTATCTAATTATCTAATTCTCCACAGCCTGTCCTTTGAATTGAATACCACTGGTTCTATTTAAAGGCAGAGGAACTAAATTTCTCAGAATTTAAGATATTTGACCAATTTTGCACTGCTAGAAAATTTCAGAAATCAGACTGCAAACCCAATTCTATCACACATGCACAAACACACTTTGTAACCCTCTCTTCCTCATAATATGAACAGGAGCATTTTAAATATATTTCTTGTCATAAAAAATAGGTTTATGCTCTTATTTAAAAATTGAAGCACTTAACATTTTTAAATTTCTTAGAACAGTATTTTTAACAAACATGGATGTACTTACATCATGCTAAGTGAAATAAGTTAGACAGATAAAGACAAATACCATATGATTTCACTTATCTACACACAAAACAAATTTTTAAAAAAGAAACAGACTCATAGTTACAGAGAACAAACTGATGGTTGCCTCAGGGAAGAGGAGTGAGGTGTATGAGTGAAAAAGGTGAAAGAGTGTAAGAGGTACAAATTCTAGTTATAGAATGAAGAAGCCACAGGGATATAATATACAGCACAGGAAATATAGTCAATGGTATCAACTTGTACAATGATAGATGGCTAGTAGCTTTATCATGGTGGTCACATGGTAAGGTATATAAATGCTGAACCTGGATGCTGTACACCTGAAACTAAGATAATTATATATCAACTATATTTCAATTTAAAAAACACCTTGATGCTACTTTTTTTAAATCTTGTCTCTTTAATGATGTTCCCACAGAGCAATGGGCTCCCACATCAAGACTCTAGTGGATCTTATTGGGAACAGTCCTACGAAGCACAGAAAGTTGAAGAGTTGGAAGATCCCAATGATGCCTCTAGGCCCTCAATTTTTTTCTACCAGATACTTCCACAGCTCCCAAATTCCCACCAGGAGATGTCTCTTACTGTGTCCAAAAGACTGCTGTTTAAAGACATACCATGCCTAGGATTTATTACTTTTATTATTATGAGTTAACTTTAATTTGAAAATCAGGATATGTGCTGACAAGTTGAAGAAACTGTCATTTTGATGTGGGATTAGAGAAATTATTATTTTAATAAAAATAATATAAATAATGTCTTAGATTAAGACTACTGGGAGGCAGAGCTAGGGGAACCTCCTGAGAATCAATGAAAGAGGAGAGGATCATTAATGGGAGAGGGTACTGGGAGGCAGAGCTAGGGGAACCTCCTGAGAATCATCAATGAAAGAGGAGAGGATCATTAATGGGAGAGGAAAAAAACAAAACAAAAGACACTAAAGCACACTTCCACAATTTATCCTTTTACCAAATTGTACAAGCAAGATTGAACACATCAGTCCATTTAACACAAACTAATTAATATGGAAGTGATAGTATTGGTTCTGTGGTTAGTTATTCTTAAAGAACTCTAATGTCATATAAATGGAATATTCTGTTTTAAATTTCCCTAAGTTTAAAATATGTCAAAAAACTCAATCATGGAGTAAGGAATCTAATACTGCTTATAAGAGTCACCTGTATACTACAAAATAATATTAGTGTGCCATATTGGGTAAGGTTATCATTAGTTCATTCAACAAATAAACTCTCATCACTTGCTATGTGCTAGGTAGCCAGCCCATACCGGCATGCAAGAACCAACTGTTAAATTTTTAGGAATATTTTGAGTTATTAGACAGACACTATTAAAAATTAAATTATATAAGTGTACAAATACCTTTTATGTTGTAAAGGTAATAAACATTCAAAGCATCTCATTTCCTAATCAGTATCTGGGCTCTTGAGGATATTTATGTCTATTGTACCTGTAAGATGGAAATACAATATAATGTTGTGCTACTCTGCATCTCTTCCCATTCTGCTCTCAGTGATATCAGATTGGTAACTTGGAATAGGTCAGTGTGGGAGTATTTATACCACAGAAATCAGTGAATGCTACATATCAGAGTTTGATCTTTTTTTCTCGTGTTGCTTGTCAAAATTAATAGTGGAGAACGTGCTAATAAAGCAGATTTAATTGAAAAGTATAAAGTGTTTGTATTTGTTACATGATCAATAGCACAAAATTTTGAAGAAATATTACTTCCAGTATTCAAAACAATTATGCAATTCAACAAAGGCACTCACACCAGTGACTACAAGTTCGCCTATGTGTCTTTGTTGCTTCACTTCTATTCATTAACGTAAATTAAAATCTCAACCAACATTCATGTCAAAACTACACTCATCAATCAATTGCAGTGATGGATTGACTACGAAAATAAGTTTAGCAAAAATTAGCAATCATATTCTGAGAATCAATGGACTATATGTAATCTATAATAATATGTAAAATAATGCGCTATAATAAAAGTGTAATATGCAAATTGACCGAATGCCCAAACAGTAGAACGACTGTCTGGACGACCACGCTATGACATGCACTGGCATCAGGCCAGCCAAAGCAGGTGTGATGCAATTGGTCGGGGGGCCCTGCCATTGCCCCATGATCGCCCCGCAGAGGGAGGCCCAGGCCACCAGCCAGCAGGGAGATCAGTTGTGGGGAGGCTCTGCAATTGCCCCAAAGAGGGAGGCTCAGGCCACCGACTGGCGGGCTGTGGCAGGTGGGCCTGGTCTCCCTCTGCGGAGCGATCAATCGAGGGGGGCTCCTGGACTGTGAGAAGGCACAGGCCGGTCTGAGGGACCCCTCTTCCTGAGTGCACAAATTTTATGCACCAGGCCTCTAGTTATTAATAAAGAGCATTATATATTTATTTATATATTGTATGCTACAATCTTCATGTTAGTGAAATCGTAATAAACTTATGTATAGATACATGTATTCTCTTTTTGGGGGGGAAATTGAATGTTACGCACTTATGACCACGTCTGGAATTGCTAAAAAGTCTAATGTGAAAGATTGACACTGTAGTAACAGATATGCAAAAGGTATTTGAGAATACAAAGAGAAACCCAACCTATACTATGCTCAAAGAGGCCACTGGACAATTTTCCTTGAGGATCTAGTAGTATTTGAGATAAATAGGAATTGGGCTGTACGTTAAGACAGTAGAATTCTTCATGGTTGCTGAAAATAATATGTTAAAGATGATTTTATATGTAACAAACCAGGGAGTAAAGAACTCTGGCATGCAGAGCTCTGATGATTCTGTGTATGTGAGTAGAAGGGTGTTAATGTAGACAGTTAAGAGGAACATTGATTAAGGAATAATTTTAACTGCAATGCTTTTATGAGCATATTTCTCTACAGAAAGGATGTACAAAATTATACCACAACTATAAGCTGCTAGGAAGTGTAAGACATTCATTTATAAGATGCACATTGGAGCTGCCAAGTATTAAACAAGATAAAGAGATCCCCACCCACTGGATGTGCTAACACTGTAGAACATGGATGTGGACGGCAAGCTTCCAAAACTGCCAGACAGAGAAAGTGTGCAGACAGCAGAGACGTTCTGTACCTGGGGCTGGGGGTGGAGGGCGAGAACAAGCACTCTCAATGCTCCCACACTCCTTGAGATAACAGCCCCATAAAAGGGAAATTCCGTGGAGCATTTTAGAGAAATCTGCCTTTTTTCCCTGTGCACTTCCAGGGAGGGTGACTGAATACGTGTTCCTAGATACCTAGGAAATGATCAAATATGCACATTGGGGCCTACACATATACTTGTGTGCATGTGTAGCACACATGCATGTATGTGTGAGGTATGTAAGTTAAAAAAAAAACAAACAAGAAAATAAATGAAGGTGCCAGATAAAAATAAAAATCCATGCCCTCCCAGAAGTGGTCCTTAATATTTACTGCCTAGATCCTAAGATTACAAAAGATTATTCATCATTTGATTTGGTTCTAGGTGCTGTAATTGCAGCTATGCTCTGTGTTTGGGTTACTTAAAGAGAAATTCTTGAATCTCAGAAAATTATGCTTTCCTTTTTGTTTTCCTTTTCATATTTCTAGCACCTGCATCAATGGAGTCACTTCTGGATTCCACACTGAAGTTCACATAAGAAAAACATTCTGAAAATACTTCTTCATCTTTATCTCTGCACAATAGCTCAGTTTCGAGTCCCTTTTTATGTGTGACAGTCTATAGCGGAGCTCTTCTGTGAAATTTCACATTGATCCCAACATTACAACTTATCTGACACTTTGCACTTTTATCTTCTTGAAGAAAGAATACACTGTCACCAAATAAAACTTGTTAATAAAGTGACTGCTAGTTTATCTCCTGCGTGGTATCTATGGGTTATATCTTCCTATCTTATCCATAGGCAGGAAAATTCATTCTACATTTCATAAACCAAAGAAGAGTGAGAACAAAACAGACATTCTAAAATGACATCTAACAATTCTTTTTAAAATATATTCTTATTTATTTCAGACAGGAGGTGAGAGGGAAAAAGAGAGAAAAATATCAATGATAAGAGAGAACCATTGATTGATTAGCTGCCTCCTGCAAACCCCCCCACTGGGGATCAAGCCCACAACCCAGGCATGTGCCCTGATTGGAACTGAACTGTGAGCTCCTGGTTCATTGATCATTGAACTGTGACCTCCTGGTTCATTGATCAATGCTCAACCACTGAGCCACGACAGCCAGGCTGCATCTGACAATTCTTAAAGACAGGTTCTCTACTGCATTTTAGATTATATTCCTATATACTATAGAAAATATGTAGACAATTATCCAAAATGTTATCTATCCTCTGATTCACATCTCTGCCCCCAAAATATAGGAAGAGGACAACTTGAAGATTATAAACACTGTTTGGGGGAAGGAAACACCACTTGAATTTTAAAGTACATTTCCTTAATGCTAATTTTGACCATAAAAAAAAGATAAGGGAGAATTATATCAGTCAAGATAGACTAGGTTATGGTGCTGTAATAAACAATCTCAAGCCTCAAATGGCTTAAAATAGTATATTCATTTTCTATTGCTGCTCTAGCAAATTACTACAAACTTAGTGGCTTAAAATAACATAGTTTTATTATCTTAGAATTCAGGAGGTCAGAGGTCTGCAATGGCTTTCACTGGGCTGAACTCCTTCTGGAAGCTCAAGGGGAAAATCTACTTCCTTCCCTTTTCCAGTTTCTAGAAGCCACCTGAATCCCTTGGCCTCATCCTATAGCTTCGAAGCCAGCAATCACACCATTCCAACCTTTGCTCCATTAACATTTCAAGGACCCTTGCGAATACAATAGGCCAACCCAGATAATCCAAGATAATATGTAACCCAGTGTCAAGGTCCTTAACTTGACCGTATCTGCAAAATCTCTTTAGCTACGTAGAGTAACAGGTTCTAGGAATTAGGACATGGACATCTTTGGGAAGACATTATTCTGTCTACCAAAAACAGCTCCTATTTGTTTCCTGCTCACGCCACATGCAGGGCCCATGGTAATCAGTCAGCCAACCAAGCTTCAGAGCAGCAACTCTCGCAACACCAGCTACAACAGGGGGGAAAAGAGAACTCTCAAAAGCAATCAAATGCTTGGTCCTCAAGTCATACAAATAGTTTTGTTTACAATTCATTGCTCGGAATCAATCATATTGTCTCACATGATTTCAAAGTGTCACCCCACATGTGAAAGGAGGCAGAACCTGAAATACTCGATGAATGGGATTCCTATCACAGACCTTGTCTCATACCCAAATCCTCTGGAAACACATTACCCATGCAAATTGTGTTTTTTCTGCATCAAGAGAAACTGTGCTTGTCATTAGTGCTCTTCACCATTCAAATTACCATTTAGATGCCTGTCATGATCAGACTAATTCAGAGCCACACATAGAAAGGAAATTTAAAAGATGTTCTAGATATCTTCTACATGATAATGAGAAAACCCTAAGAGAGGTGGACAGTAGTAGTGAATAACCCAATAAGACTAAAGTGTTTGAACAAAAATGCCCTTATTGCATGATTATAAATGGTCTTGTAATCATTATATTCAACATCAAAACAATTCTAGTAGATTGATATTATCATTCTGAGGTGCTGGAAAAGTCTTATTTCTGGCTCTGAATGTTTGTTTCTTGGGTTTTCACTTTATAGTTATTAAGCCACATGTATTTTATTCATTTGTCTGTATGTAATAGTTTACAATAAATGAAAAGTTATTAAGTTCAAAGATAATATAGGCCATGCATAGAATGTACTATTTCAATTTAGGGAACTCAAATTATAATCTTTCCAAAGTCAAGCTATCTTTCAGAAAAGCTATCTTCTACACAGTCCGTTGCATAGAGAAGTTAGTAGCATTCTGATGCATTTGTGCTGCTGACAACCAAGTCCGATCAGAAATGATGGACTTTCATTTATCTTGAGCAGATGTAGCCAGAAGCAAAATATTTGAATGCTGTGCTTGGAGTAGCCAATGACACGGCAGCAGTTACTACTGCCCCCACTCAGCTCTTGATTCTCTTCAGGAGAAGAGATATCTTATCATCACTCTTCCCAAATCAGGTGATTATATCTAAAAGAGGGTAAATTTCTGAGATTTCCTCTGCCATTTAGTAAATCTGCTGCTTAAAACTGCAGCTGTGAATTCCAAGTTTAATCCTCATGGGCACTGTGCCTCAGCTGGACACATGATAGAAATACTTGATAAAGAATGACTCCAGGTGTAAGAGCAAATTGCATAGGAGAGCAGATTGATTTTTTATTTCATAAGTTCAAGCTACTGACTCCACTTTCAGTGTTGTAAACTGAGACTCAGAAAGGGTTGCTAGGTGGCCTAAGGTCTCATGTCCAGTGAAGAGAGATGAGTCTGGATCCCTGTCGCCCAAACACGCTGACGGATGATTTCCTTTCATGCTACCTGTACTCCCTGCACCCAAATTTGGAGGCTCTCGTGCTCATTACTGTCTTTATTTTTCCCCTCTTGTTTTAAACCATACACTTTAGAGTTTATCCCACTTATATCACCATTTGAACACAGAGTTAGTTCTTTCAGGGGTCAGAGTCCTCAATGGAAGTGAAAAAAAAAAAACATTTTCAGACGGAAATGGATTGTTAGCATAAACTACTAGCTAAGAAAATCCAGCTTAATTTCTTAGTACTGGATTAGCACTTTCAAACTGTTCATGACAGTTAAATAGCCCGAAGATTAAAAAGCAAGCAGCCTTATTATAATTCCTGATTAGCTCATTTGAAAAATTTATGAAAATGCAACTGGACCTTTTTAATGGCATTTGTTACACATGCAAGCATACCCATTGTCTTTCTTATATTTGACTGCTAACTTCATAGAAAATGAAAATGATAAATTCAACGATTGAAGTATTTCACAACAGCAACCAGTACAGCCTACATTTTACCTCTCTCCCCAGCAGCAGAGTATCTATTATGCACAGTTGGACAAACCACTGGGTCCCCAAATGCAGAGAACAGTGCTCTTATCTCCCTGTGAATCATGCACTGAGAATGAGAACAGCAACATTATACACAGTGTGCATTCAGAGGTTATGTCTGGATATAATCGATTAAATATTGAGTAGAAATGTGAGTACTGAACATGGAAATGTCAGATGCATTTAAATGGACTCTAGAAATTCACATGGAAAAACATACTTTCTTCAGGATTCATCTCATTCTTGAAATAGGGCCCTCATGAATAAAACTAAAGTTTAATTTTTTCTATATTTTCTCCATCCTCACTACTTTTCCCACTCCATAAAACCATTTTCTGTATTAAACCTTGTTAATTATCTGTAAAGACTTTACACTTGGATGTAAGCTCCCTCGTGGTGTATTTAAGAAGCCACCTATGATGTTCTTTCTGTGTAATTATTCAGAATTTTAGAATGTACCTGGAGCTCATCTTACTGAATAAGAGTTAGCACACCTACACAAGACAATTGAACTAAAATCTATGTTTCAT
Organism: Myotis brandtii; assembly: GCF_000412655.1. Classification (NCBI taxonomy): domain Eukaryota; kingdom Metazoa; phylum Chordata; class Mammalia; order Chiroptera; family Vespertilionidae; genus Myotis; species Myotis brandtii. The sequence continues at coordinate 3,922,535 of NW_005354999.1, read as the reverse complement.
GTTAAAATGAAATGGGCTTTACACCATGGCCGGTGTTCTCTGTAGTTAGAGCATTGCCCTGTGCATGGAAGGGTCATAAGTTTGATTCACAGTCAAGGGCAGGTACCTGGGTTGCAGGTTCGATTACCGGCCCCAGTTGGGCCGACAACCAATTGTTGTGTTTCTCTCCCCCCCTCCCCTTGGGCCCTCCCCTGCACTCTCCCTAAAAATCAGTGGAAAATATATCCTCAGTTGAGGATTAACAAAAGAAAAGAAATAAATAAGTTTTAAATGCAGCATGCTTCACAATAGATAAGATATGGAAATGGTGTGTCAATGAATGAGTAAATAAAAAGGATATTATACACACATTATATGATACACATACACACAGATACAATGGAATACTTTTTCAGCTCCGAGAACAAAAGAATACTATCATTTGCAACAACATGTCTGGAACTTGAGGCGATTATGCTAAGTGAGATAAGCCGGACAGAGAAAGACAAATGCTGTATGATCTCTCTTATACATAGAATCTAAAAAGAACAGAACTCAAAGAAACAGAGTGGAATGGTGGTTACCAGGGGCTGGGGAGTGGGAGAATAGGTGAGATGCTTTAAAAGGTACATACTTGCAACCAGTAGGTAAATAAGTCTTGGGGATCTAATACACAACACAGTAGTTATAGACAATACAACTGTATTATCAATATCAAACTTGCTAAGAGAATAGATCTTAAATGTTCCCACCACTAGAAGAAATTAATAGCTGATATGACAGAAGGGTTAGCTAATGCTACAGCAATCATACTGCAATATAAATGTATCAAATCATGTGTTGTACCCTTAGATTTCACAACGTTAGATGTTAATTATATCCAAATAAAAAAATGATATATAAATAAACTCCTCTCTTGGTAGCAAATGGGTACCACTCTTATAAACATCATTAATGAGTTTACAAAAGTTTCTCAAAATGCATATCATAAGTGCTATCTAAAAAAATAGTAAGAAAAAGAATAGAAAGAACAACCATCAAATTCACTTCTAGATTAATAATTGTGAAACACTTTTAATCGGCAGAGCTATTTAGAAGCAGTTGTGCTTCAGTTAAGAAAGCAAACTATAGCATTTACACTTTTAAATGCCAATAGAAACTATTCTGAAGAAAGGCTAACTGTTGGTAACATCTTATTGCTTAGAATAAATGTGTTTTATTCTCAGAGTAGTGAGGATGTTTTGTTTTATTTTTTTAAGATAAATTATGGTTTAGTTGATTGCTCTGTGGCAAATACTTATTAAAACAAATTTTAGGAAGAAATAGAGATTTCATATGACCTGAAGCACTTAATGTTCATTCTTACACAAATTAACATCACAGGCTTTAAATCCACAGAAAAGAGGATTTATAATGGAAAATGGAATAGCACTGTCACTCTGGCAGAAGTGACAAATCTGTTATAATTGAGGTCATAGTGCTTCATTAATTCAAATGCAAAAATAGCAGATGAGTAGGCAACATGAAAGGAAATGAACTGCATGTAAGTAAAGCCATTATCAAATCTTTCTATTTTATGAATTCCCTCAATAATAATAATCTAACCATAATGTATCTGTTCTTTTGTTGTTGTTGTGTTTTATTTTCTATTTTCTTTTTCCTCCAATACTATTTATGCTCCCTATAACCTCTTCCATCTTTCACCCACCCCCCTCACCTGTATCTGTCCTTAATCTCATATAACCCAAACAGATTTTATTACCCAGCGTATTTCATCTGAAGGTTCCCTCTAATCATCTGAAGATTCCCTCTAATAGTACACACTCTAGTTCAAGTTATATCTTCCTAATAAAACTACAGATTCCTTAACAGCAGGACTTTGGGAGGTTGCTCATCAGTGATGGCAGAGTCGGAATGTGCATTGGAGGCTGAGGAGACCAGCCACAGTGCGAACCCAGCTGTGCGTGGTGTGACCAGGAGGAGGGTCCTGACAAGTTCGTTTTCTCCAGGCTTCCTATTGATCTGAGAGAGCCATTCACCACCCTTACCATGATTTCATCTCCTGCTTAATTACGGAGAGTTTCTACCATGGGCAGCCAAGAACTCTGTCTGGTAAGCCAGAAATAATAAAAGGGCAAAAAGTGCAGGCTTTCCAGTTGTCAGCCATTTAACAGTGTGATTTAAGAGGTAAACACAGGGCAGTTGTTCCTAAGCTTTGGGCCATGAAGAGCTGGGATGATTATAAGTCTATTCCATTTATAGTGTTCTTGGATCTAAGCATCCATCACATATTTTCAGGAGACCAAAAAAAGAGCATGTGTATTGCATTCTAAACCACTCTTTCAGGTGAGGATGCTGAATTGTTTAATAAAATATCAACTTATTTAAAGAGTTACGGAATAGGAAGCTTCCATCATTCTGTATTTTCTCAGGCAAGACAGAAGAACTACTGTCACTTGAAAGTCTAATAAACTAATTCATCTTTTCAAAGAACAGCATACTCAAAAAAGGGCTGCAACACAGTTAGCGATCTTTTCTTTTTCACTTGGAAAGAGTTATTATCAGGTTATTTTCAACCTAAATGTTCTAAATAATCCATGAAACCAATGAACACCTTCTAAATCTGCACAGCGACATGCACTCCTGAATACTAGCAAGCAAAGTTAGACAGCTCAGTGACAGACGGGAGAAAGACCTGTGTGAGATAAACATGAAAACCAGTTCACCATTATTGACCTTACCAAGTTGCAACTTGAAGCAACTGCAGCAGTCACCCAGGTGTTTTTAATATTAGTCTTAATAAAAAAAAAATTAACCAAATTAAAATATATAAAAACCATGGTAAAAGATAGAAAATGACACAAAACTGACCTGAAAAGACAGACACAGGCAGGATAGCAACATTTACTCTATTATAATGCTCTTCTAGGATGTGTAAATACATTTTAGAAAGAACTACCATAAAGAAACCTAAATCACATTGTAGCTGTACATATATTTTATTTAGATATATTTTATTATTTTGCTATACATTATTTAATGAACAGATTAGTATCTATTTACACTTCATTGGATATCAAAGTTCAAATAACTTCTAGTAAAGAAAATACTTTGCATATTAATAAAGTGAAGCATCTGAAGTAAAATAAAAACAGATTTTGTGCCCTACACTAAGTAGACAAATTATGAGAATATTTCCCCCTTGAGCTTTGAATGAGGCTTTCCTATTACATTTTTAAGACATTTTAATCCCATCTTGTTTCCTTTAAGGATTTTACTTACATGTATTACACACATCTCATGGGTCCATTCTTTAATTATCTATTACATGAAACTAACTGTATCTGCTTTATTTAATGGAAAACTCACAGACCCTTCAAAAGAATGTGCAAAACTTCTGATTCATGACGAGTTGTTGTTTCTTTATTAGTTTTCTTTTACTTTTAGTATTATTAATATCACTAAAGGATGAATTCAGATCTTCAGTCTATCATTTTGGTTTGCAGGGTAAACTTATAATATATTGCTTGTGTTAGAACAGTGGTTCTCAACCTTGGCTGCACATTAAAATCATCTGGGAATCTTTTTAAAATCCTGATTTCTGGGCCTCATCCTCCAGAAATTCTGTTTCTTTGTTAGGGGGTGGGGGCCACAACATTAGTAACAAAGAAACAGAATTTCTGGAGGATGAGACCCAGAAATCAGGATTTTAAAAAGATTCCCAGGTGATTCTAATGTGCAGCCAAGGTTGAGAACCACTGTGTTAGGACATCCTAGGTAATGAATAGATTAAATATAAATTAAAATTAACCATTGAATAGTTTTATTTCTAGCATTATAAGACCTAATATCCCCATGAAAATAACAAAATGTGTGGAATAAAATTATAAAAAAACATTATGAATGTTGGCATAAGACAGCAACACAGTGAGGAAATCGGGACAGCAAATGAGCCAAGGGGGAGACCCAGAGAGGGAAGTGGGACACCTGAAGTTGCCCTTGTGCTTCTGAGCATTTTCCAAAACCCAGTGAACTTGACCTTCCAGGGTTCAGGGACAGGAAAATTAACGCAGCCTCACTTTATCCCTCTAAGAGGAAGTCTTGGTAAAATAGTGGACTATGAAGTCCCCATGCCAACAAGTCTACAATTAGATTGCCAGTCTCAAAGCTACAAGCTCAATGGAGAGAAGAAAATTTCTCTCATGAATTTAAAACCACAAGCTCTCCAATGTGAAGAATTTTTTTTAATATTTAACTAGTTCATATCGTCTGAGTCGCCTATAACTTAAGAGTTATGTTCTAAATGTGCAAATTGCTAATGTAAATACTTTCAGGATGAATTCACCTTCAACCTAGCTTTCAAACAATTTCCACAGCTCAAGTTCCAAGGAAACTATATACCTATTGCTAACAAGAATTAAATATAGATGTGTGATGGTAAATTTTATGCGTCAGCTTGACTGGGCCACAGAATGCCCAAATTCTGGGAGTGGTTTTTGAATGAGATGAAAATTCCCCACCCTGCCCTAGCCGGTTTGGCTCAGTGAGTAGAGTGTCGGCCTGCAGACTGAAGGGTCCCGGATTCAATTCTGACCAAGGGCACATGCCTGGGTTGTGGGCTTGATCCCCAGTAGGGGGCATGGAGGAGGCAGCCAATCAATGATTCTCTCTCATCATTGATGTTTCTATCTCTCCCTCTCCCTTCCTCTCTGAAATCAATAAAAATATATTTTAAAAAAAAATTCCCATGCTAATGCATGTGACACTTCTACAATCAGTTGAAGGCCTGATTCCATAAAAAACAATGACCCTCGTACAGTAAGGGGCAATTCCTCCTGCCAGAACCTGATCTGGGAAGCTGGCCTTTTCCTGCCGCGGGGCTCAAACGGAAACATCAGCTCTCCTTGGGTCTCAAACTTGCTGGCTTTCAGACTGGAACTTGCATCAATGGCTCTGCTGGTTCTCAGACCTTTGCACTCAGACCAGCACTATGCCATCAGATCTCCTTAGCCTCCAGCTTGACAACTGAAGATTGTTAAAATCAAACAAATAGAAACCAGACTTGAGATTCCCTGAACAGACAAAACCAATTGAGTCATATAAGCAAAACTTAATTCGGCTTATTCTGCAATACAAGCCAAACTTAATTTGGGCTACTTCTTAATACCTCTGAAAATGAAACAAAACTTAAACTGTTTCCCAAAATTGATATGAGAGAACAACTTTTGACAAATTTCTCATTACCATGAAAACCCTAATGCTCTATCCAATCACTTGAAGAAACAACAGCCACTGACTTCTCACTGTAGGAGCTGCTTTATAACAACATACCTCTGCGTCTCATTCCAAGTCCAGTCTGAGTGCTCCCAGTTTGTGCACAGTGTGTGTGTGTTACTTCTGCTATTTCTGAACTTGGGAATTCCTTAGCCTCCAAAATCACATGAACCAATTCCTTAAAGTCTCTCATTATGCATATGCACTTGGGCTACTTCTTAATACCTCTGAAAATGAAACAAAAATTAAACTGTTTCCCAAAATTGATATGAGAGAACTTTTGACAAATTTCTCATTACCATGAAAACTCTAATGCTCTGTCCAATCACTGTGAAGAAACAACAGCCACTGACTTCTCACTGTAGAAGCTGCTTTATAACAACATACCTCTGCGTCTCATTCCAAGTCCAGTCTGAGTGCTCCCAGTTTGTGCACAGTGTGTGTGTGTTACTTCTGCTATTTCTGAACTTGGGAATTCCTTAGCCTCCAAAATCACATGAACCAATTCCTTAAAGTCTCTCGTGACATACACAGGTCAACTGAAACCACAAAGAGAAAATTCAAACTCATAAAAACTTTAGATATTGGGATGAACATAGTATAAAATAAGAATTATTTTCTTTTCAGATATCAGCTTTGAAAAAATAGTAAATAGCAAACTTGGAAGTAGCACAACAAAACCATACTTCTAGAAATGAAACTGTGTAATTGAAAGCAAAATACTGATATATGTGTTAAAGAGCAGCCTAGACATGGACAAAGAGAAAATTATTCACTGAAATATAAAACTGAAGAAATTAGCATAAATATAGCACAGAGAACAAAGAAGTACCACCATGAAAGTCAATTAAAGCACAATGAAAGGTAAAATGAAATTTTAAACATATCTATTCAAAATCCCATAATGTGAGGCTAGAGAAAACATGGCAGAGGCACATTTTACAAAGGAACACCTGAGAACACTTTATAGTTGGCGAGGAACTCCCATTAACATTTAATATGCCCAATAAATCTGAACCAGAGTAAATAAAACATTAATGTATCCTGGTGAAATCACAGAACAGCTATGACCAAAAGGCCTTACAAGTAACCAGAAAGAAAACATTGCTTTCCAAAGAGTGACAATTACCTGACATCTGACATCTCTAAATGATTTCTGTAGGCCATGCTCAGGGAGGGGAAAAAACATTTATCAATCAAGAATTCAATTTCTGGCAGAAATATGTTTACAGAATGTAGGCAAAATATAGAACACATTCAAAATACAATGGGGGAAAAAATCCTCCAGTTCCAAACAATGAAAGAAATGAATTACAACATGGTAAAGATGGAAACAAAATTCAAACTAAGTCAATAGAAACAAACCAAAATATAATAGAAATGGAAATAAAAGTAAATGGACTGACTTCGGATTTCTAGTTCTGCACGAAAGGAGTTTAGAAATCACCACCCATCTGTACAATAAGTACAAAAGCTGAACACATTGAAAAAACAACAAATGTTCTTGGGCCCTGGGGAAGCCACTGCCCCAGGACTGGAAAGACGGCGCAGCGTACCTGAGAGGAGTCCCGGAGCAGAAACCACGGCAGGAATCTGTGCTGGAGGAGGAAACCAGACACTAATTCATCAGTTGCTGGAGGCTCAGTGTGGACAGCTCTCAGATAAAAACTCGAGGGGCCCCAGTCACAGGAGGCCTCCCACAATATTTTGAGATTTACCTTCAGGAACTCAAGGAGATTCTAGCAGTAAACCTTCCAGGAAAATCCTCTCCTGCAGTCGGCGTGGTGAGGAGAAAAGAACCCACTTTAAATACACCAGAGCACGTTGTTCTTAACAAGGTGTACCCGAAGGTGGAACTGGTTAACCAGGGCCTCTCCTACAGGGGGGTATTATGAGAGCCTCCCTAACCCAGTGGTTCTCAATCTTGGCTGCACATTAGAATCACCTGGGAATCTTTTTAAAATCTTGATTTCTGGGCCTCATCCTCCGGAAATTCTGTTTCTTTGTTACTAATGTTGTGGCCCCACCCCCTAACAAAGAAACAGAATTTCTGGAGGATGAGACCCAGAAATCAGGATTTTAAAAAGATTCCCAGGTGATTCTAATGTGCACCCAAGGTTGAGAACCACTGTGCTAGAATAACTTAAAATGAGATGGGTCAAATCCTGCTAATAATACAGTTTGAAGAGTAATTGGGATGAACAGCTGAAATGTGATGGCTTTGATTTTGCTGTCTCTCTAATCTGCACGATTAATCTGCCATAACAACTGAATATGTCTTTCCTTACAAAAACGGTATAAAGTTGACAGAGTCAAAAGTAACTTTCCGTCTCCGATCTTCATATTTAAACTCTTTGATCCAAAAATAGAGCACAGGAGGAAGCCTTTGCAGCCTATTGCCCCACTTTAGTTTTTCTATTTGCAGCTGTCATGTCGGAGGTGTTAGACATTTCAGGTTCCAACAGCACTTCATTAGCCAGCTGGTCTGGGCGGGAGTGTCCTCTGGGTGCTGCTATTCCTGGTCTCCTTGCCAGGACCTTGCCTGCCTATGTGTATTCCCGACATCCCAATCCCCTCGGGAAGCGCTTGTAAATCATGAAAGACACGCTATTAAGAGAAGTATTATTCTGACCTGAGAAAATGGGAGAAGCTGAACAGTGGTGAACGAAGTAATCCCAGGAAAGACTTGGACAAACAAGGTGGTGCGTTTTTGGCTTTGGGGAAGGGTTTCCTTTGGGGGTTTAGGGTGTTTGGTGGATCCCTTGGCTTTGGGGATAGGTGCAAAGGAACTTTGTTCAGGGGACATCTTTGTCACTGGAGCAAAAAGTGTAGGGAGGCCACTTCAGACTTGTGCTAGGTCAGTGGTTCTCAACCTTGGCTGCACATTAGAATCACCTGGGAATCTTTTTAAAGCTTCAGAGGATGAGGCCCAGAAATCAGGATTTTAAAAAGATTCCCAGGTGATTCTAATGTGCAGCCAAGGTTGAGAACCACTGTGCTAGGTCGAGTGTAAAGGGGCCTTTAATGTCGCCTTTTACTCTGATGCTCCTCATATGCCCCTGCCTGGTGTGATGTGCTCTCTTCTCTTGGGAACTGTGAGTAATAAATCTTCTTTCGAAGCATTGATCTCGCCATGTCATCTCTCCGTCATCTGTACAAATTAAATCCCAGATACAATGAAAACGGCCTTTGGATGTATATACAAGCTAAGGAACAGACTGTTGCCTTGCAGTGCTTACTGAGTGATTGTATGATTACTTCCCCCAAAGGATCTGACCAGCTCAATATATTACAAATTTCATCCTTTCAGGAAAATGTTTCTCACTTTCAAGTTATAATTGACGTATTCTCTAAGGACAGTCTACTCAGTAAAATAAGCTAATCTTCTCAAATCCTCGTATCCACCGGTGATGAGATAGAAAAGATGAATTTAACAACCCATTAAAATATTAATTTAAAAACAGAATCTATTCATAATTGCAACTTTGTTTACTTATTTTGCCACAGGTTTATCAGCTTTTTAAGAGGAGAAGAAAATTCTTTTGCTCGAGCAGTTGATGAAAGTAGAAGCTCGTTATGTGGCCAATTATGGCTGATAAATTGACAGCTTTGGAACAGTCCCAGGAAATCTGTCACTTTCTCGCCACAGACAGGTTGTGTTTAACAACCCCCTCTAGCACAGGTTAAACTATTCGATTATTTCTAAAGTGTGTGACCTCTTTCCTTGTACGCTGCAGGGGAAAGTGTTAACATTTAACCAACAGTGAGGAATCCTTGCTGAGGGTGAAATGATTCTTTTTTTCCCCCTTTTAGAAGTTGTCTGTTCAGCTGACTCATAGCTGAAATATTCTGGTTTATATCTAATAGCCATGAAGAGAGAATAATTATTTTTCTTTGAATCCATGCTTTCCTGTGCTTCATAAATTCCTTGTAAAAACTATCAAACACACTTCAGTATTTTCTGTAAAGAGTAAAAAGGATCTTCAGTGTTGTCTGAGCTACAAAATATCTTCCATGGCAATCGCTTCAGTAATTTATTATGTGTTTTTTTAAAATATCTTTTTATTGATTTCAGAGAGGAAGGGAGATGGAGAGAGAGATAGAAACATCAATGAGAGAGAATCATCGATTGGCTGCCTCCTGCACGCCCCTACTGGGTATTGAGCCCACAACCCAGGCAAGTGCCCTTGGCTGGAATCAAACCAGGGACCCTTTATTCCGCAGGCCAATGCTCTATCCACTGAGCCAAACCAGCTAGGGTGTGTTTGTTTGTTTGTTTCTAATATGTGAACTACAGTATAAGTTCACAGGAGTTTAGAGAAAGCATTTTAATTACAGTGCGGTGTGGAGGAAGAATAAGCATTCTATAGTCCTATGATTAGGTCTCAGCCTTTTAGTGAGCATGTGCCTCTCAACTGTGAGCTTCACAAATGTTTCCCAGATCCACCCGCTCTTAGTTCAAAGGGGCAGGAAGGCTAGAACTGTCTAGAGTTGGGTGCATCCTTTCTCTTTGGTTAGGCAGTGGTTCTCAACCTTGGCTGCACATTAGAATCACCTGGGAATCTTTTCAAAATCCTGATTTCTGGGCCTCATCCTCCGGAAATTCTGTTTCTTTGTTATGGGGTGGGGCCACAACATTAGTAACAAAGAAACAGAATTTCCGGAGGATGGGGCCCAGAAATCAGGATTTTAAAAAGATTCCCAGGTGATTCTAATGTGCAGCCAAGGTTGAGAACCACTGTTCTAGCACCTCATAACTTTTTTTTAAAGACAGTTTCTCATTTTAACATCATCACCTCCAGCAAAAATTTGTCATCTAGAGCCTAAAATGTTCTTTTGCTTGGTGTCCAGCCATTACTCTTTATTATGCCTCATTGTGTATTTTTTACACCAGGGAAATATAAAAGTAATAAAGACACTTAGGAGAAAACAGCAGGTCACACTATAGTGACAGGAGAAGGGATAGTTATGAGCCAGTTCCATACTAGTTTCCTTTACCAAGTAGATAGAACTTCAAAAATTACACTTATTTCAGTGCATTCCTACAGATATTTCCAAGCGCTCTCTATTGTCCTAGGCGGAAAGTTCAATCTGCTCTGCTTGGGATTCAAAGCATACTGTAAACTTGTTCCTACTTAATATTTCTAACCTTGACTTCCATTTTTTTTTTAATTATGAGAAAAAAGTTCCACAAATCACAAACCAGTCACTAGACTTTTCTTCAAATAGTCTGTGTGGATTTTTTTTTTTAAGAATGTACTTTTTCTGATTATAAAATTTCCTCAGTAGAAAAGAAGTTTAAAACATATACAATAAATGACAAAACTAAAGGGGGGAAAAAAGAGAAAGAAAATGTTCTGAGGACACAGATCAGAGGAGTACAAGCTGCGAATAAACATTAAGACATAAACGCTTAATATGACTAGTACTGTAAGAAATATAAATTATAACTCCAATAGCAGGCTCCTTTTTAAGACATTATATTACCTAAAACATTTTAAAGAAGTTTAGTTATTTTATAAATGTACATAATTTATTAACCCACACCTAAATGGTAAACAATTTGCTTTTTAAAAAATTTTCTCCTACTTTTCCTATCAACTCCCTGAGATACATTTCTATAACTGGAAACTCTGAAAGAAACAATAGGGTCACACGATATGCCAAGTTGCCTTCCAGAATGCCGGCCTGAATACTGCTCACTCTCAGGGCTGGCATTATGCACACTACACAGTTTCCTGGCCAAACAGAGTCTTGGGGGACAGGAAAGTGGGGAGGCTGAAATTTGGGTTATGCTTTGCTTGCCAAGCCCTGTTAAAAATCTGGGTCCTTTCTCATCTTTGTTATTTCTGTTCATAGCAACACACTAAGACAGTCCATCTTCTCCAAGGTCACTATATAGCAGAAATGGCTAGTAGAGTTGCTTCATCGAAAGTGAACACTTGGTTCTTATTGACACAACTGCTTCTTATTCTCATAATATAGTGAATCATGTCGATATCAAAAGCCAGTATGAAGTTTTTTGCATTCAATTTTATATTTTTCTTTAATATAACCAGTTGTCTCAACATCATACATTGAATAATGTATTATTATTAGAAAACTGACACTTACCATCCTGAATTTTACCCATATATGGTTTGATTGAATACTGTCATTATGATATTAAATTATCTATTAATTAAAATCTCACGTCATTTTTTCCTTTTTAAAAATGGCCTTAAGCATTTTTGTGCATTAATTTTAGAGCAGTTCAGTTGGAAAATTTTTTAAAATATGTTATTATTATTTCAGAGAGAGGAAGGGAGAGGGAGAGAGAGATCGAAACATCAATGATGAGCGAGAATCATTAATCAGCTGCCTCCTATACAACCCCTGCCTAGGATCAAGCCAAAACCCTGGGCATGTATGCTGACTGGTAATTGAACCCTGACCTCCTGGTTCATGGGTCAATGTTCAACCACTGAGCCACACTGGCCGGGCCAGTTGGAATTTTTATTACAATTGTATTGTTTTTATATTTATACTTAATGTTAGAAGAAATAAAATCTTTGTTATATTCTTGTTTTTCTTCTAGGAAAAAGATTTTCTTTCAATAAAATCTTTTTTTAAAAAACGACCCTCAGGGATATCTTATAATTTTCTTCATATAAGTCCTGCACATTTCTTATTAAGGTTATTTATAGGTCTTTTGAAATATTTTCTGTGTTTATTACTAGTATGTGTTTTTTATTACATTTTCTGGCAAAACGGAGTTATTGATTTTTAAATAATTTGAGCCAGGATACTCAGATTTTTTTTAACAATATTAATTTTTCAGGTACTTCCCTAGGATCTTCCAGACATTCACTCATATATCCTACACATGCTGTCCACAGAGTGAAAATGCCTAAATGCACTGAGTTAGGCACAGCCATGATACATAGACAGATTCAAACACTAACCTTCCCTTATATGTATTTTACTTTCAATTTTTCCTTCCAAAGGGTAAATAACATATAGCCATTTTACTGCAACAACAAACAAAGCTCATGTATGACTGCACACCTGTGATTTAGATGTATAGCTACAACAGGTCTATTTCAATGTAACTGCTTATAAAAGTCATTGACAAACCACTCGAGCTTATAGGGTGCTATTTCTCTCTCTGCCCTGGGCCACTTTCACTCCCCTGCTTTCCCATACACAAAGGATGAAGCTTAAGAATAATGGATCCAAGAGGTTTTCATGTACTCAGCAATCATGTGCTGAAAGCACCTTCCAACATCCAACTATTTTAAACACCTTTGTAAGACACGTGGTTATAACAATTGTTATAGTAATCCTATATAATAAAAGCCTAATATGCAAATTGTCCCCTCGGGGAGTTAAACCACTTGCTATGACGTGCACTGACCAGTAGGGGGCAGCACAGAACATGGCAGACGTTGGTGATATGGCATTCGCAGCAGGTGGCAGTGGAGGTGCCGCCAGCCCCAATGGGCCCTGACAAGAACAAGACCACGGCAAGATGGTGGAGCAGGTGAGAGGGCAGCACCAGGCCAAGGCAGGTGCGAGCGGGGGCCCGATCACCCCACTGATCTCCCCGCAGAGGGCAACCAGCAGCAGCAGTGGGGGAGGGGGGAGGGGAGCGGGACTGCTGCCCAGCTCCCAGGCACTGAGGGAGCCGGGCAGGGGTCCTGGCCCCGATCGATCACTCCGCAGGCAGGATGGTGGAGCAGATGAGGGGGCGATGCCAGGCCAAGGCAGGGTGCCAGGTGGGCTGCAAGCTGTGAGGCTGGGGGCACAAGCTGGGGCTGTGAAACTGGGAGTGCAAACTTGGGCCTGATCTCTGCAGGCCACCCCCAGGGGCCCCACCCATGCATAAATTTGTGCACCAGGCCTCTAGTTATGTTAATAAGATCACTTTGTGTCCCTCAAACATTCATTCTGTGGTACCCATATTGGGATGAACACATGAGCAGACATCACAACATGACTGTGGGCAGATGTGACCTTGCTCAGTTAACTTCTGAACAAACTCCCCATCAAACCAAGAGCTTGAGAACTCATCTGAGGACATTGTTTAGTTGACTGGGAACTATGCTGATGGATTGCTCATCCACACTTTAGTACCAGCTCTCCAGTTAATCTGCTAGGTGATCTCATGTCCCTTTGCCTGATTTTTATTATGTATACATTTTACATTTTATTGATGGCCCACTGTACTTACAAGAAAATAATATTTTTCCAATAAAAATCTATGCCTTTGGATAGTAAAATTCTCACCCAATTATGTAAAATTCCATAAATCATAACTTATCCCTCTATTTTAAAACTAGGCCATGTACTCACTCATTTCCTAATTCAGATTGAGCTCTTAAGGGCAGAGATGCACATCTTTTTGTTTTTTGTATAGTATTAGACATATAATACATACTTAATACAGGACCTCTGAAGTGAAAACAAGGCAGAACAACACAAGACATAGGAAGATAAGGAAGCAACTGCCTAAAAAGAGGCCAGGTATACAAATCCAATAGGAAAAAAAAAATGGCACACCCTCTTTTTTTATACCCTCTTTCCTATCTTAACCATATTTACATCAGGATATAAGGAATGAAGGAAACGCATTATTTCATGTGGTAGTTTTAAGCAGAGAATGTGGCTAAAAGGCTTTGGACAATTTCATAGGTCAGCGTGTATTTTTTAATGATCAACACATCTATATATATATAAAAGCCTAAGCAACTGAACGACCGAAGGACTGGTCAACCGGTTGCTATGATGTGCACTGACCACCAGGGGGCAGACACTCAATGCAGGAGCTTCCCCCTAGTGGCCAGTTCACTCCCATTGCCAACCTCCCGCATCTAGCCAACCTCCCGCGGCCTGCCAACCTCCCCCAGTCCCTCCCCTGGTGGCTGGCCAACCTCCCGCAGTCCCTTCCCCCAGCTGGTCATGGTCAATGCAGGAGCTGCCCCCTGGTGGCCAGTTCACTCCCATTGCCAACCTCCTGCGTCTAGCCAAACTCCCGCGGCCTGCCAACCTCCCCCAGTCCCTCCCCTGGTGACTGGCCAACCTTCTGCAGTCCCTTCCCCCAGGAGGTCATCCCCCCTGATTGGCCCTGATCACCAGTCAGGCTGAGGGACCCCACCTGTACATGAATTAGTGCACCGGGTCTCTAGTAAGCACATAAAAGGTCAATGACATGTTGAGGTCCTGAAAATGTGGTCCAATATAGAGAATTTTTCAGTGATCTTGAAGGTGAGCATACTTGTTTTTGAGCTTTTAAAAAGGACCAATTTTGTTCTAGCTGTTTGCTCAGTGGTTAGAGAGCTGCCTTTGGACTGAAGGGTCGCAGGTTCAAGTCTGAGGTGTCTCTCTCAGATCAATGTTTTTCCCTCCTTTCCACTCTCTCTAAAAATCATTGGGTGAGGATCAACAAAAAAAGTTAAAAGGCCAATTTTTTTCTCAGATAAATTATTCATTAAAGCAGTAGGACTTTATTGGAAATTTAGGCTCTTACTGCAACTCATCACAGATATCCACATTTAAGCTACAAAATTAAGAAACACTGAGGAAACAAATTTGGTAGATCTGAAAATCACATCACCTGAGCCCATAAACAAGATCACTTACAGATTCATTTTCTAGAGATTACCACAAACATGCTGCATACAAGACCAGCCTTTTGACCATGCTTACCTTTCCTGCCTTAGCTAAGAAAATATCTAAATATGCCTTAAAAGGAGACACAGAGATTTGATTACTAATCACAGTATCCTGGTAGATTTCCTGAGGTAATATTTCAAATCCTTTTTTCTTATAATAAAATCTCCACATCCTGTTTCTATTGCTCATGAGTTTTTCAGACTCCTGTGGCATTTATTTTAGTTGTCTAAACACAGTATCTTCAAAGAACAAAATAGTTGCTTAAAAATACAGAGAGATTTAATTTTAATCCAGATTTCTCCAGAGAATTACATTTGGTCTCCTTTCACAGGAATCCATGTGCCCTTCTCTAATATTCATCAGGTAGTTTAAATACCATCAGGTCTGCCTCAGATGACTGTGGCTTTAGGAAATTTCAATACCTGTCCATTCAAAGACAATATTCCCACATTATCTATACAAAGGTCCTGGTAAAGAGACTTGGGATCTTCAATTAATTTTACTTATTTCTCTGGCTACATATTGTGTGAATATGTCCCTTAAGGCAAAAAGCAGATGTTACTTTATGGAAACATTTTGCATAAATATGTTATTTAATCAAGCAGTCAATAAATTCACTTCCTTACAGCAACATTTCACTTCAGAATGATAGAACCATCCGATTTCTGCCAATATAAATATTTTCATAATAAGTGCATGAATAGAAACTGTCAAAGATTAAATTTGTCTCACGTGATTGCTACTTCACCCTCAAAGACCTGTGATATATGAGTAAAGCAAAATAACTTGCAGCAATCAAGAAGAGCAGTTTCAAAAAGGTCAACAGACTGCTTCAGAGAGTAAATCTGTATATAATTGAAGCATAAATATCGAAACGCAAGGTAAGCACTTTGAGAACATTTCATATTAGTGTCATATCCTGTCTTTGCATTTTTTTCTATTGTTTAGATAAACACATGGGTCATCCTAAATAATAAAAGCCTAATATGCAAATCGACCAAACAGCAGAATGACCACCTGCTATGACTCACACTGACCACCAGGGGGCAGATGCTCAATGCAGGAGCTGCCCCCTGGTGGTCAGTGTGCTCCCACAGGGGGAGCGCTGCTCAGCCAGAAGCAGGGCTCACAGCTGGCAAGCGCAACGGGAGTGGTGGGAGCCCCTCCTGCGTCTGCAGCAGTGCTAAGAAGCAGTGAGCAGGTGGGTGGTAAGGAGCAAGGGGTCCAGGACTGTGAGAGGGCACAGGCCAGGCTGAGAGTCGCGCCCCCCCCCTCCAGTGCACGAATATCATGCACCGAGCCTCTAGTTTCCTATAAAAGTGGGTTAGGAAATTAGGATTAACTCTCTGGCTAGAAACAAATGGAATTTGTTGAATAAAATATACAAACATCTGAAAAGCATCAAGGAGCTAACAATATGGTAAGGAAATACTAGCCAGATTGGGGTGGGGGACAAGTTTAAAGCCAAAGAAAAGAGAAGCAGGTAAGCCCCTTTCATCTGAAGCCTGGGCCACTTGAAGTTTAGTTGGAGGGCACATGTGGAATGAGGAGAAGAGAAATCAAAATTTCAGGGTCTGTTCAGATGGAGGGTCTAATAGGGGACTCTCCCCACATTAAACTCAGGCCATAATAGACACACCTTAATAGACATCAAGGTAAGTTTGGCACTTAAGTCAAAGCACAGCCCCAGACTTTCTGATTCAGTAGGTCTGGCATGAGTCCCAAGAATTTATATTTCTAACAAATTGTCTGGTGATGTTGATATAGCTGTTCCAGGGACCACACTTTGAAAACCACTGCTCTAGATAAATATATCATTATCCTAGGCCTCAAAAAACAATTTGCAAGTATGCTGGCGAGGATATGAATAACAAATAAATAAGCACTCAAGGAAACAGATATGATGAGCAAATATCAAAAGCAGAGCTGCAAGACATCAAATACTGGAATTATTAGTCACAGATCATAAAACTACTATGCTTAATTAAACATCTTTGGTGTTTTAAAAAAATCAAGCTTAAAATATCCTCAGGAAATAGGAAATTGTAAATAGTGATATCACATATTTTTTTAAAAATAGAAAATAGATATTTTAGAAATAAAAAAGTAAATGGGTCTAATTAGGGGTGGGGAACCTTTTTTTCTGCCAAGGGCCATTTGGATATTTGTAATATCATTTGAGGGCCATACAAAATTATCAACTTAAAAATCACCCTGCTATATTTGGTCAAACATTTAATTAACTCACTCCTAATGCCTTGGCAGGGCCAGACAAAATGATTTCAAGGGCCTTATAATGATCTGTGGGCCAGACATTCCCCACCCCTGATAGATGAAACTGAAGACAGAATTAGAGAGCTGGTATATAGGTAGAAGGAAGAATCTAGGCGAGACATCAAGCAGTTATAGTCCACAGGTAAATTTGGGTCCGCTGCTTATTCTTGTAAATAAAATTTTACTGGATCACAGCCGTGCCATTCATTACTGTACCTTCATGACTGCAGGGCCCAAACTGGGGTTAAGGGAATGAGAAATCCAGGAGGCAAAATTTTAGGAGCTCCTTCTTCTCAGGCTCATGCAAATGCCGACTCTGTACTTGCCCAAGCTTGAGAATAAATGCCTTCTTAAATTTAATCTGTAGGCACTCTGCTGCCTTACCCTCATCTGGGCCTTGGAAAAAGGCAGGAGGGGGCCTTCTGAGTGGTAAATATATGGAGCTGTTCATTTTTGCTGTTTTCTGTGTTTCAGTTTCAAACTTTTAAAGACATGCTCCTCTCACTCAGACAAAAACATAACAAAAATTAGAAACCTTTTAAACTCAACAATGAGAATATTATATATCAAAACAAGTGAGACAAAGAGAATATTTCAGTGCCTATATTACAAAAGTAGGTAAGGCAACTATAGCCATCTAAGCATCTGTGGTTAAACACAACACATCTGATGACATAGCCCTTCTACTCCTGACTACAGTAGCCCCCCTTATCTGCTGTTTCACTTTCCATGGTTTCAGCTACCCACAGTCAATTGTGGTCCAAAAAATATTAAATTTAAAATTCCAGAAACAAACAACTCATAAGTTCTAAATTGTGCACCATGCTGAGGAGTGTGATGAAAACTTGCACTTCCCACTCAGCCTTCTTGGGAGTGCATCACCCCTTTGGTTACCCTATTCACGCTGTATTAGCTTCCCACTCATTAGTCACTTACTAGTAGTGTCCATGTTGGTTATCAGATTGACTGTCACATGTTCAAGTAACGTTTATTTTACTGAATAATGGCCCAAAAGCACAAGAGTAGTGATGCTGGCCATTCAGATATGCCAAAGAGAAGCCATAAAGTATTTCCTTTAAGTGAAAAGGTGAGTACTGTACAAGATATTTTGAAAGAAAGAGACCACATATATTTTATTATAGTATATTATTAGAATTATTTTATGATTAGTTATTGTTATTAATCTCTTACTGTGCCTCTTTTATAAATTAAACTTTATCATAGGTAGGAAAAAGCAGTATACACAAGGGTTCAAAACTATCCAGTTTCAGGTACCCACTCAGGGTCTTGAAACATCTCCCATGTAGAAGGGGAGACTACTGTGTATAGCTTTCAGTCACATGGTGTCCATGTGCCAAAGTTATATGTACAAGAATGTCTTTAGCAGCATTATGATACCTATAGGTATAAAAATTGCATTACAGTAACATGCAAAAATATAAGCAAATCTCATAAACATGTTGTACAAAAGAAGCAAAGGTAAAATAATACATACCATATCATTCCATTTAAATAGAACCCAAAAACATGTAAAACCAAGAATTAAGAATAGTCTCAAGGTAAGGGGCAAGGGTTATGGTCAAGAACATATGCAAAGTGAATTTCTGTTGTTCTTACAATAGTTTGCTTCTTAATATGAGTGAAGGTCACACAGTAATTACTTTTTAATTATTCATTAACCTGTAAATTTATTTTATGTACCTTTTTGCATATTTTTTAATGTTTAAAAAAGAAAAAGAAAAAATTCATATGGTAATGAACTGAATAAAAAGGATTAAGATAGTTCTTCCATTTAACTATTGACTTCATTATTTTTCTGAAGTGATGCTAATATGGACTCAAATTATCTAACAATATCCTATCTAATAATAGGCAAATATGGTAATTGACCGCACCTCCGCTACGCCTCCCATTGGCTAATCAGTGCGATATGCAAGTTAACCACCAACAAAGATGGAGGCTAATTTGCATACTGCAGGCAGGGTGGGACAGAGAGAGCCGCCAGCACGAGCCGCCATCCAGGCCCCTGTGTGCAACCCCAGAAGCCACCTGCCTGCCACCCGTGATCAGATCTGATCCCAGGCCGCAGGCCAGACCCAGAAGCCCCAGAAACCGCCTGATATGGTAGTAACTCTATCAGTAAGCATTCTGAAAGTCAGTGGCATAAATGCACCAATTAAAAGACAGATTATGAGGGTGAATCAAAAACAAAACCCACTTTAAATATAAAGACACCTATACATTAAAAGTAAATTAATTAAGCTGCAGCCTGTTTTGCTCAGTGAATAGAGCATTAGCCCGTGGACTGAAGGGTCCCAGGTTCGATTACAGTCAAGGGCATGTACCTCAGTTGCTGGCTTGATCCCCAGTCCCTATCAGAGCATGGGGATTAGCCAAAGAAAACATATGCACAACCCATGAACACAGACAACAGTATGGTGATGGCCAGAGAGAAGTGGGGGGGCAAGAGCTGGGTAGAGGGGGCAAAAGGGGGGAAATAGGGACATCCTATATAATAATAATAAAAGGCTAATATGCACATTGACTGAACGGCAGAATGACTGGTTGCTATGATGTGCACTGGCCACCAGGGGGCAGACGCTCAATGCAGGAGCTGCCCCTGGTGGTCAGTGCACTTCCATATGGGGAGTGCCACTTAGCCAGAACATGGCTCATGGCTGGCCAGTGCAGTGGTGGTGGCAGAAGCCTCTCCCACCTCCGTGGAAGACTTAGAATGTCCAACTAACGGTTTAGGCCTGATCCCTTGGGGACCTAAGCCTTTAGTCGGACATCCCCCGAGGGCTCCCTGGCTGCCAGAAGGATGTCTGACTGCAAGCTTAGGCGTGATCCCCTGGGGAGTGGGCCTAAGTCGACAGGTGGACATCCCCCAAGGGGTCCTGGACTGTGAATGGGTGCAGGCTGGGCTGAGGAACCCCCCCCCCCGAGTGCACAAATTTTTGTGCACCGGGCTTCTAGTGTTGTTTATAAGGTTCTTGAGATACCTGCTTCAGTGAACCAAGAGAATATACACAAGCGGTCTGTTAACTGGGTCATTTTAATAAATGTGGGGAGGAAATCACCTATTATTATGGGAAATGCAAAATATAGACAAAAGTAGACAGAACATTATAATAAAAACATATGGCCCTAGTTGGTATGGCTCATTAGATAGAGCGTTAGCCTGTGGACCAAGGGGTGCCTGGTTCAATTCTGGTCAAGGGCACATACTCGGTTGCAGGCTTGATCCCCAGTAGGGGGCGTGTAGGAGGCAGCTGATCAATGATTTTCTCTCATCATTGATGTTTCTAACTCTGTCTCCCTCTCCCTTCCTCTCTGAAATCAATAAAAATATATTTTTTAAAAATATACCCAGCTTCAATATTTTTCACATCCAATTTTACCCACTCTCCTTTATATATTTTTTTATCTTTAATTTCTTTATTGATTAAGGTATTACATATGTATGACCTCATTCCCCCCCATATTTCATCTGCAAAAGCATCAGTATCCCATTTTAACAAATAAAAAATTTTTAACATCACCACCATGCCACCATTATCATACTAAAAGTCCCAGTAATCCTTTAATATCATCAATATATGTTATTGTTGAGTATAGCTATTTTCTTTGAATCAGGATCTAAATAAGGTGCACACTTTGCATTTGATCATAAGGCTTCTTGAGTCTTCTGTGTTCTTTGGCAGGCCATTTGCTTTTTGTTATGTCATTGTTTTATTATAGAAACCAGATCATTTGCATTGTAAAATGCCCCATATTCTGAATTTGGCTGATTGTTTCCTTCCTTGTAGCATTGATTACTTTTTATTTAATTGCCTGACTTTTTGGGCGGGGGTGGGGAGATGGAGGCGGAGGGGAGGTATGCAAACTTAACTTTCAAACTTGATGTCATGGTGTTCATGTGCAGAAATCAATGCTTTTCTGTGGCAGCATAACCTGTTAAAGTACACATGAAAACACAATTAAACTCACCTAAAAAGAAATAAAGATCACTTTCCAAAACATTCATTCAGAGGCCATTGGTATGATCCAAACCATCTATTTAATGCAATAATAATTACATTACTATATATCTAAATCTAATTACAGAAAAGACTTAAAATTAATGGACTTCTGAATTCATTATTTTTAGGATAATGAGCTTTTTTGCAATTAGCTATTATTCCTAAACCCTAAATCAATCTTCTCTTTGCTTTCAGGAAAGTCTCATTTGCAGCACAAATCCCTTACTTTATAGAGCAGAGTTTCTCATTTGTGGACCACTTAATGTGTCTCCATTGAATTCATGGGATAACAATTCCAGACAAATTGAGAACAGTATTGTCATAAGCTTTAAAATAATAAAAAATAAGCAGATTTTAAATCAACAATATTAAGAATATTTTGTGTCCATGAGATAGATTATTTTCAATTTACCAACTTATTAAGTTGTGGATCAGGTCTCATATTCATTTGATTACTTCATTTAGTCTTTATTTCTACCAAAACAGAAATTCTTATAGCAAATATAAGTCACCTAAAATGAGTTTGTATGTTTTGAGACTCTGGATATTTAGATCAAACATAAAATTACATTCAAATTATTGGGGGATTTTATATTGAACTAGAGGCATGAAATTTGTGCACTCAGGGGGTACCTCAGCCCAGCCTGCACACTCTTGCAGTCCAGGAGCCCTCGGCGGACATCCTTAGCACTGCGGCAGAGGCAGGAGAGGCTCCCGCCACGGCCACTGCACTTGCCAGCCATGAGCCTGGCCTGTCTTCTGGCTGAGCAGCACTCCCCCTGTGGGAGGTACTGACCACCAGGGGGCAGCTCCTGCATTGAGCGTCTGCCCCCTGGTGGTCAGTGCACGTCATAGTGAGCAGTTGTGCAGCCTTAGCATATCATTAGCATATTACGCTTTGATTGGTTGAACAGAAAACCGGACGACCAGACACTTAGCATATTAGGCCTTTATTATATAGGATACCATGACCTGTGTGCTAAAAGATGCCAAATTGACTAGAACAATACATTCAAAAGAATTTGAATGATCACAAAAGCACAAACTGCTAAGTATATTTCCAATTCTCTTTTTTGTATTTATTTATGGAATTTGTTTCCTTGTACCCTATTATAGCATGAAATTTTGTTTTTCAAAATTTATCATAGTTTGTCATTCATTTTTTCATCTGACAAGTGAAGAAGAAATTCAAGGGCTCAAAAAAATACATTTTTGGCAATTTAACTGCATGCATCAATTTAGACTTCTTAAGAAACCCTATTGTCTTATCACTGATATTAACATCATGGTGTCACTAAAGTAATATATTCAGACTTTTCAGATTACTAAGTGTATCTTTTAGTTATGTCACAAAGCAAAAGTATCTGAAATCAGAGAAATAGACCTTAATCTTTTATTGGTGCTGTGCCTTTTTAAAGAAATCTTATTCTTCATTTGAAAAGCTCCCTGGAGCAATTTTCCCCTTGACAACTAGTATACTTAAAAGGGAAAAATTGAGTCTTATTTTCACTGCTAGCCTGGGTGTTTGAAGAGTAACCTGAAAAAGTGAGACAGCCAATGACCACGATTACTCACATTCACAATGTTTTCTATTTACTTGAACATTAAAACCAATTGGGCAGATGGCCAATTACTGGCTGAATAAAAACAATATTTGACATTTTAATGCATACTTTTAAAATATATTTTTATTGATTTCAGAGAGGAAGGGAGAGGGAGAGATAGAAACATCAATGATGAGAGAGAATCATTGATTGGCTACCTCCTGCACACCCCATACTAGCGATCAAGCCCGTAACTTGGGCATGTGCCCTACCTTGGAATTGAACTGTGACCTCCTGGTTCACAGTTCGATGCTCAACTACTAAGCCACACCAGCCGAGCAAATGCATACTTTTAATTTATATATCAAAATGACAAATATATTGACTGCTGTTTGTCATTGATACCAGACACCTTTATCCATTCACAGTTAAAAAGATCCTTCCCCAATATACTGAGAATGAATTCATATAAATTTCTTCTACCCATTAAGCAAAATATTGACCATAAACACAGATATTTGCTCTTCTGCAATGTATGCCACTGACACCTATCTGATTTTGTCTCCTTCCATCGCCCCTTTTACACATTATGTTCCAGTTATACAGGCCTTCTTTATCTTACATGGAAAGGCCCAGCTTTTGCTTGCCACTGCAACTTTGTAGGAGCTTGTCCCTCTACCCCACATGCATGGAGGCTGCTGTCCTCTATTTCACATGGCTGCTTCTTTTTTATAGTCTACATCACAGTTAAATGCCTCTCCTTTATTCTAACTTCTTAATACATATTACCATGCTCCCAGTCACTTACCATCACATGCAGAGAGATATTAAAGATTATTTCATGATCTGTAAGTATGAGCACCAGTCAGAAGGGACATAGACTATAGACCACAAGCATGGCTGGGTGGGTACATAATTCCTGGACACTCAGAGCATTTGTCACTCTCTGAAATTAATCTTGACTTGGCTGTTGTTTGCCAGCTCCCAATAAGAATACAATCTCTACAAGAGCAGAGCTTTCTTCACCGCCGGATTTCTAGTACCGAGAATAAAGCCTGGCACATGACAGGTGTTAAATACGGATTGTGATATGTGCCTGGTTTTTCTCTGAAGAGGACTATTTTGAATATGGCATTAGCAACAGCATTAGATTATCATCACTCATAGGAAAACATTTTGTTTCCATTCCAGGAAAAATGCAATGAGCTTGCCAGGCACATGACAGCACCTTGTTTAAAAAAATGAATGGTGCAAAAGCATCAGTGATTACCTGCCATTGTTTGACATCACCCAACAGATCTGATAACTTCTAACCGATCCGTAGACACTGTCCACTCCTACCGAGGACACCAATGGGACATCCTTTTGTGAAGCAAAGTTTGACTCCAGGTCAAAAAAAATATCCAAATTTCCACTAGAACCAAATTGGGGACTTTGAATTAATTTTATATTATTTTTCTCATGTGAAAGAGAAGTAAAAACCTTAGACTATATTAAGTTTTTTAATGGTATGGAAAAGACAATAAATATAATCAGGCAATTCAATAAAATTTCTAAAAGTGTTAATAAAGATTATGAGAGTTTAGATTCAAACTGCACATAAGGACTGTAATCACAGAATTTACAGAATGTTTATAACGTATCAAACACCCTCCCGAATTTTCTTCATCTGTAAAATAGGATAATAGTACCCAGTCTAGGGGTCATTGTGAGAAATAATAAGATGCACGTGAAGAATTTAGCATACTGCATAGCAGTGTAGTAAATGCTCAGTAAGTATTGTTATTAATAATAATTTCAGCAATTAAAAAAAAAGATATAAACTGCAGCTCTGATAGCTCTAAGAATTTGTGATTTATCATTCCAGAATGTCCTAGAAATTTCTACACTCAAAAACTGGGAAAGAATGTAGATCCAATGCTGTGTAATAAAGGACCAGCTCCCTCCAGCTTTCAATATCCCTTAAAGTAATAAATAACTTCAGAAATCAGTTAAAAAGTTTACTGTGAAAAATTTTCTTTCAAACTCACACTTTAAAACTCCAAAAAATTATCTGTATGATTAAATTGTCATTATAGAATTATGAAGCTGAAAGAGCACTCATAGTGCCACGTCCTATCTTTCATTTGACAAAAGCACTTCTGGGAGGTTAAGCCATTGGCCAGGAGTCCTGTAGCTACTTTCATTCAATCCAAAATGTTTATTGAGTATTTACTCTACACAAAGTAACCTGTCTGCAATTACAGGGAATAAAATAGAAATAAAACATAGTTCACAGAAATGGGAGAGGAGAAAACACAAGTATCAAAAATTATATAGAATACATGATATAGACTCGCAAAAAAAGGTGCCCTAGTGAATTAAAAAAAAGGTTGCTTCTGCTTGTATGAAAAGTATTTTTTAACATGAACTTGTAGATGAGTATGAAAAGTATGATTTTTCTAGGTAGAAGCATCAACAGAAACAGATGTAGCAGAAGAAAATTAAGGATAAATTCAGGGCTGTGGAGTTATCCAATGCAATTAGTGCGTTGGGTATAGGAATGATAAAACTTGCATAGAAGTCTGTAAATAAAGGTTTGGATGGCACTGTGGCTGGCTTTGATCACCAACTAGAGCAGTGATGGCGAACCTATGACACACGTGTCAGAGGTGACACGCAAACTCATTTTTTGGTTGATTTTTCTTTGTTAAATGGCATTTAAATATATAAAATAAATATCAAAAATATAAGTCTTTGTTTTACTATGGTTGCAAATATCAAAAAATTTCTATATGTGACACGGCACCAGAGTTAAGTTAGGGTTTTTCAAAATGCTGACACGCCAAGCTCAAAAGGTTCGCCATCACTGAACTAGAGGAATTTTAACACCTCAGAACACCTCAGAGATGCTGAAGGCTCTTTCAGCTACAAAATGCACAGCATGTGTGCCATGTGTCTGCCCAGGGAAGCTAGTTGGAGACTGAGAGTCCAAGGTTCTTATTGGGGGCCAGTCACAGAGGCTTCCTCAGCCTAATATATTCCAAAATCCCAGATATCTCCAAGGAAAGCAGGTGTTTAGCATAAACCATCTTGTTTGAAGTATTCTAGACACAGTAAACCATTCTCATCAGTTAAGGAAGAGGGGAAACCCTCCTGAAATCCAAGTTCCCAGATGCCAGTTAAGGAGCAAATTTCAAGGATAGTAGACTCATACTTGCTTTGTTAAACTTTTCCTGCACAACTAAACCCCAGAAGCCTCTGTCTACAAGGCTTGGTGGTCTCAACCAAGGAAATGAAAATCAACCCAATTGATGATTTGGTGCTGGGCATGTCACTCCTCATGGGTATGCTCACTTGATAAGGTATGCTTATCAAGGCTTCAATAATGAGAACTATGCCAATTTTTATGTATCATCTATCTCACCAGCTAGAATCTTGGCTGGCCTTGTGAGTCCCTTTGACGAATAGCATGTGGCGGAAGTGACATTATATGGATTCCAGAACCAAGAACTCAAGAAGCTTTGCAATTTCTGCCGTGAGCATTCTGAACTTTCCTGAGACCAACATATATATAGGAAGCTGGTCTGGCTTCTTGGAAGTAGGGAAAAAAAAGTGTCCCCGACTGCAGCCAGCAACAGTTTTCAGATACATGAGCTCCTGTGGATTCTTCCAGCCATGCCCATCCTGTCGCTGAATGAGAAAGCCCTGGCAAAACCAGCAGAGTAATTAACTAGCAAGCAACAGGATCATGAGAAATGATAAATCACTGTTTCAAGCTAGAAAGAGAGAGAGTAAGAAGAATTGAAGATTTTTAAAAAATTAAAAAGGCAGAGCTTTTAACGAAGTAGGTAAAACCAATAGCAGAGAAAAAGTCCCTCTGGGGAGAAAAGATGACTTGGCTGGTTTAGTTTTGGGCCTCACAGCCAGATATATTGACAATTCATTCCATTCATTCGAGTGAAAAAAGAAAACTTACACAATAAGAGGTGGCAAAAGCAGATAGTGGGCTTGTGAAAGAGACAAATTAGAGAGCTAGATTTTGGAGTCATCCACATAGAGTGTTGGGGTCGTTAATATCATCAAAAGAGAGGAGAGCGGGAGATAAAGTGTTGGGATTATTTTCTCTAGTCCCTTTTTCTAGTGGAAAGAAGCACTGTCAGAAAAGGACATGAATACAGTGTGTTAGGAGGAGTGGAAAAGGGAAAATACCTGAGTAGGACAGAGGAGGCATTCTGATGCTTTCTTGTCCCCTCCCCCCTCTCTCCACAAGCTTCCTCTTCCCACAGAATTGCATCTGCCCACCCTTGAAGCACACCTTTTTTTGAGGCAGCATTAGAGGGACATATAGAGAACCAGAGAATCGGGTGGGAAGAAATTAGTGAGATACCCCAAAACAGGGTCAAGGAGAGATTTCAGGTTCGGAGGGTGAGACGCTCCAGACCAGAAGAGATGGTATTTGGAGAGCGGAGACTGTACCTGCTAAGTATTAGGTGGGGTTACAAAAGAGTTACCTTTCACATTCTTTGAGAAACATAATTTAGAGATCAGAATTTCTTTTTTCATGATTTCGTTGCTGGCCATTCATACTGTGCAGATTTGTGCCATGGGCTACACAGGCCCCAATTCTCGTTAGAATTGCTCTAGTCTTTAAGAAGAGTAAGTCTTCTGGATGCCACGCATGGTTAGGCACTTTCCATAGATATCATATTTCATTCATAAAATCATCCGTAAGATAAGCGTTATTGTACCCATTTTACACATAAGCAGACGAAAAGGTCAGGGATGGGAAGAGAGGGACGCAAACCTAATTTGTGGAGAGGACAGTCCCTGTCCATCTTTGCTAGAAGAATTCCAAAACATTGACCAGAGAAGCAGTCTGATTGTGAAGGCCTGAGCTGTCACGTGGTAAGCAAATGGAGGAAATGAAGCTAATCAAGTATTAGACAGCGCTTGATTGCCAAAGCAGGGGCATATAACATATTGAAGATCACCAGCTTGGAGATAAACAGATGTATTCAAATTATGATGCTGATACTTACTAACTATAATCTCTTTTTAAAAAATCCTTTCAGTATCGGTTTTGGCGTGTGTATGATGGCAATAACATTTGTACCTATCTTTTGGGGTGAATGTAGGTTTTAAATGAATTAATGCATGTAGAACACTTAGCACAGAATTTGACATAAAGCAGGTCAATTAATTTTAGCTATTACTAATTATTGGAGTACTAAACTGACCCCCAAATTTGGTAAACACTCAATATCACTAAAGATTTAGTAATACTATTGACCACACACCAACCTCATAGCATCTTTGTGAGTTAATATTAAATAGGAAAAACACTTTGAACACTGAATGGCATACACCAATTAAATGTGAGGTTAAGGTATCTTAAATGTAAGATTAAAGTATCTTAAGTGCAAAGTGTGGTCAAGAATAATTTTTATAGAATCATATAAATTTGAGAATGTTGTAAAAGTAAAAAAATTGTTCTTAAAATCCTACTTGTGACAATCTAAGTTTTAGAGGATGAGGAAATGGAGCCGGCACTTGAGTGTTAGAGATGTTTCTTTGCAGAATATTTCTGTGTTCCACCCAGCAGCCCCTGCATCCTGCCTTAAACAAGAAACATACAGGCCATGATGAGTATAGTTGGGGTAAAACTTTTACTAATTCAGAGATAATTACATTTTTGTCAGCACAAAGAAACTGGAAAATATTTTGATTTATGTGATTGCCAAATCTTGGTAATATAATGCAGTTGAATAACTAGGTTAAGATGATAAGTCAGTCAAACCCAAACTTTAGTCCCTACTTGTCCTTAGCCGAGAAAAGCCAGCCTTGTTCTAATAGGCAGTAATTTCTGGGATGGAGAGAGGGTGAAGCAAGGACCCAGAGAGGTAAGGCAGGACATGAAGTGCGCTCTCTCTCTCTCTCTCTCTCTCTCTCCATACATATCTATATATATAAAAGCCTAAGTGACCAAACAACCGAATGACCAGTCAACCGGTCGCTATAACATGCACTGACCACCAGGGGGCAGATGCTTAATGCAGGAGCTGCCCCCTGGTGGTCAGTGCGCTCCCACAGCCAACCTCCTGATGCTGGCCAACCTCCCATGGCCCCTCCCCTGCCGGGCCACTCTTGCAGCTCCGATCAGCCCCGATCGCCAGCCAGGCTGAGGGACCTCACCTGTGCATGAATATGTGCACCGGGCCTCTAGTATATAATAAATCTCTCATACACACGTCAGAAGAGCAGAGCCCATTTTATCCAAGAAAAATGCATCATCACTATCTATAAATCCAGGGATAGAATACTTGCACACCTATGATATTTTTATGTTCCCCTTTCTGTTCATACTCAATAAAACATCTATTTCCTGGAGAAAATAAAAGCCAGCAGAGTAGGATAAAATGCAACTTTAAAACAAGTAGGACAGCAACTTGTTTTTAAAATGTGAAAAGAGTTGGAATCAAGAATACAAACAGAGGGATTCTTTTTAGTAAAACGGGCACTACATTTTTATATTTTGCTCAGACACAGATGAGAAATATTTCAATTCCAGTTAACACTTACTAGGCGCCCATTACCATGTTCCATACTCTGCACACTGGAATTAGAGATACAAATGAGAAAAGATGTGCTCCCCACACACACACACTCATAATTTCATGGGAGGAGCAATCCATTAAATTAAGCAAATGAAAATAATCACTTTGCGGAATTCAATTATGATAGAACTATGATCCAAGAGCTATGGGAACAGAAATGACATTTGATTCTACCTACAGGAACAGGAGGAAAACATTATAGAACCACCGACATTGCTTGTGACTAAAGTAAAAACTAAGATTTTGCCAGATAGGTAAGTTGTGGAAGGGAAATTCAAGCAGAGGAAATGTGGCAAATCACAGAGCAGTGAAACAAAAACGAGAGGAAAATCATTTGGAGAACTTGATCCAAAAAGAGGTGGATAATGAAATGGGTTGTGTTCCAAGACCTTCTGTTCTCAGTAGAGGGAAGTCTATATTGTATCAGGTGAAGGGAGCTTTGGAAAGTGAGACTTTTGGGGAATGGCAGGTACTTTATTGACAACAAACAGAACCACTGAGGTACAGAGCTATAGAAACTTCAAGAGTTACTATCTCTGAATCCATAAAACAAAGATCCTGCTAGGACACACACATGTACATGCATACACAAATGCATACTGACTTTGGCCCTTAGCTAACATGCTCTTTTAATATCTTTTTAAACCTATACTACAGAAAATAGTCAAACATACACAAGAGTAAGAACAGTAAAATAAATATTTTTATATCTATTATCCGGCTTCACTAATTTTATTCTCATGGCCAGTCTAAGCAGATGAGCTTTTAACATCTTTTACATTTGAAGACTCTGTAGGAATTTAAACAGTCGTAGAAAATATGACAAAAGTATTTAAGAGAATGAAAGCTATTCCATGCCTACAATTCTAAATATCTGCTTATCAGGGTTATAAAATATAAAACCAAAGCTTGCAAAATCCTCTTTCAAATAAATATATAGAATTAACTATAAAGAGAACACAAAAAATTATGTTCAAAATTCACAAAAGACCAGTAAAATCATACGACCTTAAAATTCCCCCAAAATAGAGTTTATATATGCCCCAAATTATTTTTGACTACAGTGTAATTTAACACCAAAATGGGATTCTGTGTGAAACAATTAATTTCCATCTGTGATGATCATTAAAAATATAGACATCCATTTATCTTTGGGGCATGCAGCTTTTGCTTAATTATCTTTCTATCTTATTCATTTATTTGTGTATTAAGTCAAATTATACTACATGAAATTCAAGTAGTCATACTGGAGTACAAGTGATTTAATCAATTTCCAGTGCAGAAATGTGTTAATATTTTTAATTTGGTGTAAGTGCAGTTAATTTGAAAAGAATTTATGTGGAATGTGGTGTTATATTTTTATGGGGAAAAAACCCAACAATCAATAATTTTACCATTAATTTAATCAGCTTGTGAAACATATCTATGTCTATATATAGTTCATCTGATTCTTAACTTCTGGCCCTCGTTGCTGTCCTTGGTTCTGTACAAGTGGAAGGCAGACTGACTCTCCATGGCATCCCATCTCACTCTCCAGCTGGGGGAGAACTAACTGACTTACTACTTACTTGTTAACTGACTCAGGGACTCATCTGACTCACTATCACCTTTCTCCCCTTTATGCAACTTTCTGATCTTCAACCACTCTTAGGTCAGCAAATAGGACCTACCACAAACTCTCGTGATATGCAAATACACATCCTGCTAAATCAGCTCTCACCAGGTCCAATTTTTATCTAATTATTTGAATAATTTTTCTTTCTTTCCCTCTCTTCAGACATTTTGTGAATTTTTAAAAAGTACCTCAATGTGACTCATAAACATTAGGGGTGGTGAGTATCTATCTGCATCAAGAAAAAGGGAAGTGAAAAAAATTATATAAAGTAAGGAACAAATATCAATCTCTGAAACCTTAAAACTCCCCTGGAGTTCCCTTTAAAATTATTTTCATCTTTCTTACCGTCCTTTAATAATTAATTGGATTGTCCTCAAATACCAGCCCGTATGATAAAACTTACTTGCTTATTTATCCAAATCTGCATTAAGAGCTAAGCATTGTGCTGGTTTGGGAGTATATGGTGGTGAGCAAAACCAGATGTTTCTGATGTAATGGAGCTACAGGCTAGTACAGAGAGGAGACATTAATCAAATATTTTCATTTTGGTCCTACTCTTTAAAGCAATGAGAATCTGAGAAAATGTTTTAACTGTGAATACATGTGAATGTGTGTATGGGGGGGGGGGGGCTTTGCATGTATAGAGAAGTGGCGTGTTCAAAATTGCATTGCCAAAAGATCATACTAGTTTTGAGGTAAAGTAATTTTAAAACTAATTTTTATTAATTTGTACTTTTTGTTTTATTATTAGCATTGCTTTTTTGTGAATATAAAGTTTTTTATAGTATATGCAAATTGGTTTATTTGGGCTAGCCTAGAAATCTAACCAAGTTTTTAGTATTGTTTGCAAGACACAGTGCCACATAATTACCAAATGTAAAAACACTAGAAAAATGAGCAATTATGTAAATGCACCTGCTTCTTTTTTAGGCCATTTCTTAGTTTTAGATTTCCCATATTTATAACTTTTCTTCAATAATATGGTATTCCCTACTCCAGGATAAAAAAGCACAAGTATGTATTACTTTTTTGAATATTGGTATTTAATTGATCCAAATAACTCTTGCTTCCAAAAAATAAGCCTATTTTAAGACAAAGAGAACCAAATTACTCTATGTTTATGCCCTATACTTATGAAAATAAATAAATAACTACATCGACCTTTGCTAACTATAACTAGTTAGGGACCTTATGAACACATACCATTATCCACTCTGACAATTAAGATTGCAAAGTTGTTTCCATAGAAACTTGGAGCTATAAACTTCTGGAGAAAAGGAAACATGTTTTATTTATCTTATTATTTTAGGGCCAACAAAGAGTTTAGAGCAAGAATCTTAATTAATGTTTTATTTTTTATTTTACTACAAACATGTCTTTCAAAAATCTATTTCAGTAACAACATCAGATTTAATTGTACTATGCACAAAGTAAAAATTTTCATTGAAATATTACAACCTAAATAGATAATTTGAAATAAATTTGATGACTGTTTAGTCAAATATTTTTAAAACAATAGGTATATAATACTCTTAACATATAATTGCCTTTATCCAAATACAATGAAATGAAAATAAATGAATAGTTTTAATTATACGCAGTGACCTCATTCCAGTTTGCCTATGACTGAGGAGTTTCCAGGGACATGAGACTTTCCAGTGCCCAAACTGGGAAAATCTAGGCCAACTGGGACATTGGTCACTAAAGCATTGCCATATATAACAATGTGTCAATTTCCCTTTCTGCTTGAGACTCCTTGGTGGTCTCTGTTTTGATTGTCTGTTTATTTCATTGTGAACTTCCTGAGTAAGAGTGAAAAGTTAACACTAAAATCATGGCCTCTGGGATCCCAATACTCATTCTTTGAGATTTGCTGAAGCTCCAATTTGGTGCCAAGTTTTGGCCTGACTGCCTGAGTTACTCAACGTTTTTGTTAGCCAAACTACTTTTCAATGTGGTGAATTCAAGGTTGTAGGCATAAAGATATCATTGAATAAATTAGGAAGATGAAATGTCCATATCGTCTCATACCACTTGGAAACAATTAAAAGGTAAATGTTAGTGATATCCTTGACTCTCAGAATTCTCAATGGCTAGAAATGAAAGACATAATAACAGGAATGCACTGAAACAAAACAGGAAAAAAAAGATAATGAAAGTATTTTCAAATTAATACAATAAAAAAGAGAAACTGAAAATTCCTAGTTTGACTCAACATGAGCTTTAAGCTATGTGTAGTCCGGGGAAAACATATAATTCAGGGGAGAGTTTGGCTATGTTTGGTGTGTCAGTGCAAGAAAAGTCCAAACCTGTAGAGAATTTTTATGAGTTTATTTGAGCCAAGCTGATGACAGTTGCCGGGAAGCGAAATCTCAAAAAATTGAGAAAATATTCCAGAGAATGGCAGTTTTACAACTTATTATATACATTAGAATCAAAGGAGATGTAAGGGGGGGGTGCACGTTACATGAAATCCATTGGTGGTAGATTAGGGAGGCGGGAGCTCTCTGAGATTGGATAAAGAGTAAAATGGAGACACAAATGCTTCTTTTACATTGGTTGGTCAGGATACTTAACAATGAACATTTACAGCACATAGAGATGGCATTCATGGAACAAGATAATGATGAGGGGTTGTGGTCTCCTGCTCTGGTGCAAGGTTGTACCCTGAGGGGTCCAGTAAAAGGGATTACGCTGACATTCCAAGGATATGTTCTCATAAATGCTAAAAGACATAGAGAGTCAGCTTACTTAAGGCAAGGGTTGACCTTTATCAAGGAAGCTATAGGTGTAGGGTGTAACTACCCACATAGGAATTTTATGTTCAGACCATTCTGCATGGTTACTTTCCATCTCTGAGTTTGTAATACTCCCTTGAGTTTGTCAAGTTTAATATATGGCCCCTTTTTCATCCACAGATGTTTTGAACAAAGTTTTTTATAGGGAAGATTATGGCTTCATAATGAAATTGGGAGTCACAATACACCGGGACAGCATCCAATAAACACTATTTGGACTTGAGCCATTGAAATCTCTTTTTTCTTTTCTTTTTTAAAAATGCTACATTTGGAGTGAACTGCAGTCTTACTGTTTCATTGAATAGAATCAAAACAAACAGTAAATTATCTACAATGTCTAAGAACAACAAACATTTAAAATGGGATCGTTCATCTTGTCCTTTCCCTACATGAAAATTAATCAGAATAAAGCAGGTGCTCTCGGTGTAAGGGACTGCACGTTCAGCCTTGGAGCCTCTGATCTATGAGAGCCGCAGACAGAGATGACAGGGGACATGAAGTAGACAGTCTCCTTGAATGTCACTTTGTATATGTTATTTGAAGAATGAGTGTGGGGCCTCCATTTGTCACATTTAAATGCCAGATTGGTGTTGTCAAATGTGACTGAACTTTTCAACAAAGCAGAAGGATACTGAGGGATTTAGAAAGCTGCAAATACATGACTAGGGAACTTAATGATAAATAATACAATCTGTGTATGCAAATACCAAAGAAGCTTGTGCTAAATTAAACCACTGGCAACTTTAAAAGTTTGTGGCTCTTCAACATTCTGTCCCACTGTGTACTTCATAGCAATCAGTTAGTTAAATGAGAAAATAGACAGTGTTATTCATAATGCCCCTTAGAGCCTTTAACCTATACAAATGCGTTGGTACTCCAATTGCAGCCTTGTCGGTATGTAAAAGGTTACATTTTAGCACAATTTGAATTTTGAAGCCCATCTTCCACATAAAACATAATTCAATCGACTCAGCTAAAATGTAATTTCTTTGAAAAAGAAGCTCCATAATGGGCACAATTTGTTCAATATTCAATAAGCTAAAATTTAATTAAAATGTGGGGGTATTTTTGAAAAATAAATACAAAAATCATATATACAAAAATCAGTCAAACATGAGTATAAACTGCTCTTAAAGTTTATTCTTCTACTGAATTATATAATCATCATCCTAGTTATGTGAAACATAAAGAGTGTGAATGTAAAGGTTAAAAAAGGCATGGTATTTAAAATATGAATAACAAGAGCTTTGGAGAAATTAAAAACTCTCTTTAAAAAATTCTCTTGTGATTATTCTATAAGCAAAATAATTTAAATGAGTACTTACTTGCAGGTGAAATCTTAAGGAAAGTTTCATCTAACACATACCTTGTATCTATTTTGGAAAATCCCAGTTTGGAGGCACCTAACCCTCAAAAACAATGAGACTCTGGAGAATACTAAATCAGGAAGTTATGACATTTAAAACCATGGCTTCTATTTATTTATATTGTGTTAAATGGTATCCACATTAATTTTACTAGAAAAATACATGTAATGAGACTTTAGTTAACAGATGCTATTTTTTAAATGTGTTTTTATTGATTTGAGAGAGAGGAAGGGAAAGGGAGAGAGAAACATTGATGTAAGAGAGAAACATAGATGAGCCACACTGGCAGGGCAATATAGATGCTACTCTAATATATAAAAATCCTGGGTCCATCAGGACCGAAGCCTCAACCAAATGGAAGTCAGTCCTGCAGTCAGCGCTGGGATGCCATGCCGACCCAGCACTGATTGCTCTGGCTGCAGGCCAGTGACCCAGCACTGACTGCTGAGGGGGCTGCAAATCAGGCCCGGAGAGAGGCCTGAAGAGAGAAGCAGGGTCTGATCCATAGCCTCTGTTGCAGCTGTTGATCAGCACTTGCCTCTCTCTCTCTGCAGCAGCCGCGCCTCCATTTCTCTCCAGGCCTCCACCAGGGCTGCTGATCAGCCACACCTTTCTAATCAGACCCCATTGATAGGCCCAGAGACACTGACTGGCATAGAAACTGACCAATCAGAACCAAATCCGGGTGAACTGTGAGGAGCCAATGGCTGCCTAGGAGGCAGAGCTTTTGATGCTGACTGGCATAGGAACTGACCAATCAGAACCAAATCTGGGTCAACTGTGAGGAGCTAATGGCTGCCTATGTGGCAGAGCTTTTGATGCTGACTGGCATAGGAACCAACCAATCAGAACCAAATCTGGGTGAACTGTGAGGAGTCAATGGCTGCCTAGGAAGCGGAGCTTTTGACTCTGACTAGCATAGAAACAGACCAATCAGAACCAAATTGGCCAGCAGGGGAGGGCAGTTGGGGGCGACTGGGCCAGGAGGAGAGGGCAGTTGGGGCAACTGGGCTGGCAGGAGAGGGCAGCTGGGTCAACCAGGCTTGCAGTGAAGGGCAGTTGGGGGCAATTGGGCTGGCAGGGGAGCAGTTAGATGTTAATTAGGCCAGCAGTGGAGCAGTTAGGGGGTGATCAGGCTGGCAGGCAGAAGTTAGGGGCAACCAGGCAGGCAGGCGAGTGGTTAGGAGCCAGCAGTCCCGGATTGTGAGAGGGATGTCTGACTGCCGGTTTAGGCCTGATCCCTGTGGACATCTGGCAGTTGGACATCCCCCAAGGGGTCCCAGATTGGAGAGGGTGCAGGCTGGGCGAGGGACATCCATATAACTTTCTTACATGTGAGAAAGTGAAACAATTTTGTATGAGAACTTTCTGTGTCCCTCTGTTTATTCCACCCTTGCCAATGTAGCTTAATTGCCACCATCTCCTGTGATATATATATGGGAATGCATTTATTATAGGTTTTCAGCAGGTTTTACTCTCTGCAGGACAGACTACCTTCAGGAAGAATCCTTAGCGATTATCTAGTAACCTCCTCCTTTTTCAAATGAGGAAGAAACATACACACAGATGCACACACACAAACATATACAGACATATACACACATACACACAACATGGAGAAACTTATCCTAAGACACATAGTGTAGAATTAGAGTTAGTTCTTCTTTAAACATTTGGAAGATTTCTTTATTCAAGCCACTTGGGCCTGAATATTTGGGGTGTGGGAGTTTTTAAATTACAAATTACAGTTGCTTTAGTAGGGTACTATACAAATTATCAATTTTATATTGGATAAGTTGTGGTAGTTTAATTTTTCAAGGAATTGCATTATTTCATCAAAGTTGTCAATTTTTTGTGGGTAGAGTGGTTTCTCATATTATCCTTTTAAAGTCTGCAGAGGCTATAATAATATCCCATTTTATTCCTTGTATTTATAATTTTGTCTTTTTTCCTTAGGGGTTTCTGATTTTATTGATCTGAAAGAACCAATTCTTTCTTTTATTGACCTTATCTATTGGTTTTTTAAATTGCATTGATTTCTACTATTCTCTTTATTAATTTTCTTCCTTTAGCTTAGTTTGGATTCATTTTATTCCCCTTTTTCCACATTCTTGAAGCAGAAGCTTAGATTATTGATTTAATACTTTCTTTCTAAATGTATGCATTTAGTGTATAAATTTTATTATCAGCACTATCTTAACTGTGTTCCACAAATTTTAAAATATTATACTTTTATTTTCATTAATTTGACACTTCCTCTTTCACCTATGAATTATTTAGCTTCCCAGTGTTTGGATACTTTCCTATTATTGATTTCTAGTTTGTTCTCATCGTGGTTGGAGAGCACAGTCTGCATATCATTTTTAAACATTTCTTGAGCTTTGTTTTATGGCCCAGGATATGGTATATCTTGGTATACATTTTGTGGGACTTGAAAATAGTGTGTGTTTTGCTGTTGTTGGGTAGAATGTTCTATAAATGTCAATAGATTCTATTAGTTGATGATGTTGAGTTCTTCCCTAGCCCTGCTGACTTTTTGCTTAACTCTATCAGTTATTTGAAGAAGAGTATTATAATTGTGGATTTATCTATTTCTTCTTTCAGTTTTACCAGTTTTTATTTAACATATTTTGTAGCTTTGTTGTTGGTGCATACATATCAAGGATTGCTATTTTTCTCTTAATAGAGGGACTCTTTTATCATTATATGTCTCTCCTCTCAATATCATGATTTTCTTTGCTCTAGAAATCTACTTTATGTAATATTAGTATTTCCATTCCTGCTTTTAAATTTATTTTAGAAGGGAGGGAGGGAGGAGAGAGAAAAAGAAACATTGATGTGGGGGAGATTGATCAATTCATTGCCTCCTGTACTCACCCTGTCTGGGGGATCAAACCCACAATCTAGGTATGTGCCCTGACCAGGAATCAAACCTGTGACCTTTTAGTGCATAGAGGGATGCTACAACCATACATCTTCCTATGCACCAACCTTGCATCCTCCCACTGGCCAGGGTCATTCCTGCTTTTTTTTTTTTAATTAATGATTGCATATTTATATTCCATCATTTTACTGTTAATCTGCCTATACCCTATACCATTAAAATTGAAGTCAGTTTCTTACAGACAGCATATAGTTGATCATGCTTTTGAATCCACTCTGCTAATCTCTGTTTTTGATTGGCATATTTAGAATATTTATACTTAATATAATAATGTGTTAGGGCTGAAGTTTGCCATTTTATATTTTGTTTAATATTTTTTCTGTTTCACATTTCTCTGTTTTCTTTTTCCAACCTTACTGTGGGTTACTTGAACATCTGTAGAACTCCATTATATATACATAGGGTATTTTATTGCATTTCTTTGTATAGCTTTTTTGGTGGTTGCTCTAGATCAGCGGTTCTCGACCTGTGGGTCGCGACCCCTTTAGGGGTCGAACGACCCTTTCACAGGGGTCGCCTAAGACCATCAGAAAACACATATATAATTACATATTGTTTTTGTTATTAATCACTATGCTTTAATTATGTTGAACTTGTAACAATGAAATTGGGGTCACCACAACATGAGGAACTGTATTAAAAGGTCGCGGCATTAGGAAGGTTGAGAACCACTGCTCTAGATATTATATTATATAACCTATCACATAACCTAGCACAGTCATTGGTGCTATCATTTTACAATCTCAGTAAAATGTAAAAACTTTACCTCCTTTTATCTTTTTTTACACTCTCCAACTTATAAAATCATTAAATATTATGCATATTTTCAGATACAAATTTAGAAGCACACCTGACAGTGTTATAATTTTTGCTTCGATCACCAAACATAATTTAGGAAACTTAAGAGGAGAAGAAAAGTCAGTTGAATGTGCCAGTATTTTTACATACTGTGTTCTTCCTTCTTTTATCACTTCCTTTCTGTTTAAAGCAGCGGTTCTCAACCTGTGGGTCGCGACCCCTTTGGGGGGTCGAACGACCCTTCACAGGGGTCGCTTAAGACCATCGGAAAACACATATATAATTACATATTGTTTTTGTGATTAATCGCTACGCTTTAATTATGTTCAATTTGTAACAATGAAAATACATCCTGCATATCAGATATTTACATTACGATTCATAACAGTAGCAAAATTACAGTTATGAAGTAGCAACGAAAATAATTTTATGGTTGGGGGTCATCACAACATGAGGAACTGTAATAAAGGGTCACAGCATTAGGAAGGTTGAGAACCACTGGTTTAGAGAATCCTTTTAGTCATTATTTTAGAGTAGTTCTGTTGACCACAAATATCTTTTTTTTCACCAAAGAATGCCTTGATTTCCCCCTACATTGCTAAAAGACATTTTCATTGGGTATAGAATTCTTGTGAGTTATTTTCTTTCAGCACAAGAAAAATGTTGTATCACTTCCTCCTGTCTTTAAAGGTTGCTAATAAAAATCCTTGCATTGTTTTTCCCCTATAGGTACGGTGTCGTTTCTCTTTCACTGCTTTCAAGTTATTTTCCCTGACTTTACTTTTTAGAAGTTTTACTATATGTTTTGTTGTGAATTTCTTTGGGTTTATACTCTTTGAAATTCATTCAACAGTAGGTTTATATCTTTGACTAAATTTGGGATATTTTTAGCCATTACTTATTCAAGTGCTTTTTTAGTCCTGCCCTCTATATTTCTACTTCTATAACTTCAATGACATAAATGGTAGATCTTCTGTTATTGTCCCACAGGTGCCTAAGATACTATCCAATATTTTATTTTAATATTCTCTCTGTTCATATCAGGCCATTTTTATTGGCCCATTTTCCCAATTTCATGATTCTTTTATCTGTACCTGACATTTTGCTATTCAACCCATTTTTGGGGAAAAAAAAAAAAGAAAAACAATGTTTTCTTAGTTAAAAGGTGAAAAAGTAATTAATTAAAAAAATAAAATAAAATAAAAATGTGCAGTAATGCAGGTGCTTCAGA
>NW_005354999.1:3877833-3882189 GCF_000412655.1 Myotis brandtii | reverse complement strand
CAGCTCTGTTTTCCAGGCTCCCCAAAAACAATCTTCCCCTACAAGCTCCGCTAGCGACCCCAACTGGGCAATCACATGCACTGGGATCAACAATCAAACTCACAGATTTAAGAGGAAGTGTGTAAACAAGAGCCTGGGAGGCTGTGGGAACTCGCAGGGCTCCACCTTCCAGAACTCCGCGGAGTCTCAGAGCTGGTTTTTTAATCGTTACCCTGCTCTGTGTTGTTGGTGGGACTGCTATTCAACCCATTTTTAATTTTTTTAAAAATTTTAACATATTTTTCAACTCCAAAAGGCCCATTTGGCTCTTCTTTATATTTTTTCTATTTCTATATTGAAATTTTCAATTTCTTTGCTGTGGTTTTTTATTTTTTCATTTATTTCAAAGGTATTCATAATTGCTCCTTGAAGCATTTTTATGATAACTGTTTTAAAATCTTTGTCAAATAACTCTAGCATCTTATTTTCTCTGGTGGGCATCTACTGATTATCTTCATTCTGTTCAGTTTAATTTCTTCCTGATCCTTGGAATGATGAGTGATTGTTCACTCCCACTTGAGGAATAATGATGTCATAGTCCAACTTTCTCTCTATGATAGGACAATTTTGATGAGAAGTTGAGTCACTTTATTTTGCATGACTGGTTCACTCTGGATCTGTTGAATCCTCCTGTTTTATTTGCCTTTTAATCATTTTATACCTGTGAAATCAATCTTTCTTCTTCATGTGAACAGTTATAGTGAAAATAACAACTCACAAAGCCCCCATTGTGGAGAGAAAACAGCACAGACATTCAAGTCAAAATTTGGGGAGGCAACAAGTCAGCTTCCTGTCCTGATTCCACTGACTGATTCTCAATGGGAACATCTTACACAAATTCTTTTATTTTAACTTTATTTTTATTGTTCACACTATTACAGATGTCCTCATTCCCCCCCTCCTTTGCCACCCCACCTTCCCTCTGGCCATCACCACACTATTGTGTGTCTATGGGTTATGTATATGTTCTTTGACTAATCCCTTCACATTCTTCCATCCAGTCCCCCTTTCTCCTCTGACAGTTGTTAGTCTGTTTCTATTGTGTTTGTCAGTTTATTTTGTTCATTATATTCCACATATAAATGAGATCACATGATATTATTCTTTCTCTAACTGGCTTATCTTAGCATAATAACCTCTGGTCCATTCATACTTTGCAAAAGGTAAGATTTCCTTCCTTTTCATGGCCTTGTAATATTCCATTGTGTAAATGTACACAAATGGGACTACATCAAAATAAAAAGCTTCTGCATAGCAAAATAAACCATCAACAAAATGAAAAGGAAATCCACCCACTGTATGAAAGAACATATTTGCCAATGATACATCTGATAAGGGGTTAATTTTCAAAATATATAAAGAACTTACATAACTGACCAGGAAGATAAATAATCCAATTAAAAAATAGGCAAAGGAACTGAATAGACACTTCTCCAAAGAGGACATACAGATGGCCAACAGACATGTGAAAAGATGCTCAATGTCACTAATCATCAGAAAAATGCAAATTAAGACCACAATAAGATATCACCTCCCACCTTCCAGAACGGCTACCATCAATAAATCAACAAACAATACAAATTTGTTAGCGAGGAAGTGGAGAAAAAGGAAACCTCTGCACTATTGATAAGAATGCATAAGGCACATTCACTGTGGAAAACAGTATGGAGTTTCCTCAATAAAGTAAAAATGGAACTGCTTTATGACTCAGAGATTCCAATTCTGGGGATATAACCTAAGAATCCTGAAACACCAATCAGAAAGAACATGTGCATCCCTATGTTCATAGCAGTGTTATTTACAGTAGCCAAGATTGGGAAACAGCCCAAGTGCCCATCAGTAGATGAGTGGATAAAGGTTCTATTTTGGCTGCCCTTCTCTGACACTTTCCCAGTAAGGAAAAGGAAGATGCCACCATATTACTGCAAGATACAAGTAAAAGCCAATTCGATTTCCATTGACAACCAAGGTAGGGGAGCTCCTCATTACTGCTGGGCAGTGGTGAAAATTTCAATTACCTGCTAAGCCTCCACTGGGAGGGCTAGCAGTGCCTTTTCCTCCCTACCTAGCCTCCATTGACACCACTGAGCATTGATGAAAGTCCTGACTTTCTACCATACCTTCTTTTTTGTTTTAAATCCTCACCTGAGGGTATGTTTAGAGAGAGGAAAGGGGAGATAGATAGATAGATAGGTAGATGATAGATAGATAGATAGATAGATAGATAGATACATAGATAATAGAGAGAGAGAGAGAGAGAGATAATAGATAGATAGATAGATAGATAGATAGATAGATAGACAGACAGATATGATGTGAGAGAGATACATTGATCAGTTGCCTCCCGTATGTGGTATGTGCATATGTGCCCTGGCTAGGTATCAAACCTGTAACCTGAGTATGTGCCCAGACTGGGAATTGAACCCACAACCTTTTGGCGTATGCGATGACATCCCAACCAACTGAGCCACCTGGCCAAGGCCCATCACACCTTTTATAAAACTACCCTGGATGGCAGGAAAAGGGCTACCTCATTACTGGCTGGTGGGGATGGAGGTCCATGCTCCCTAAGTGGTCTTTACTGATACTACTGTGGGAGGGGGAGTTACCTGTCTGTGGGAAGAAAGCCTCCAGTCTTTACTCAGCCTTTTCAGACATCACTGCAGCAGGTGGTTGTGGCACCTCATTACAGCCTAGCAAGATGGCAGTCAAGGCTACTCACTTGACCTTTGCTGGCGCAGATGGGGTAGGGCCACAGTTTTTCCATGTGGTATTTGCCTGGAGTGCCATGGGTACTATCTATAAATTTTTTCTTACAGGGCTGCAAGAAAAATTTTCCTGATCCTTTGGTTAGAGTGAACAAGCTTTTATGTTTGGTCCTTTTTCAGGATTGTCAGCTCTAAGTCTAAGATATATGAAACAACAATCAATAAATAAAAAACAACCACCCCCCCCCCCCCCACACACACACACACAGAAAGAAAAAAAAAGAA
The DNA here is from genome assembly GCF_000412655.1 of Myotis brandtii. Lineage (NCBI taxonomy): Eukaryota > Metazoa > Chordata > Mammalia > Chiroptera > Vespertilionidae > Myotis > Myotis brandtii. Next base: position 3,879,157 of record NW_005354999.1, on the reverse strand, counting down.
AACAGGCACATTCACTGTGCAACTAACCACTATGTCATTTCGTCATTTCTTAGGTTCCAAGGACCCTAGCTGGTTTGATTTCTTCTCTCCACCTTTTGGTTTTCTTATGTACTTTTACATATATTATACAGGATATTTAGTTGTTTTCAGCCAGAGAAATAGGGAAAAGTATACATTTACTTCATTCTTTCGAAGTGGAGATCTTCGCTTCAATATCTTTTAATGGATTAATTTCACCATATTTTTGTGTCTAAAGAGATTAACTATATCTTTTATTTTTAAAAAAAATTTATTGTTTTTTTTTTTTATAAATAGAAGGAAGAGGGAGAGAGAGATCAAAACATCAATGTGAGAGGGAAAACTTGATTGACTGCCTCCTGCACTCTCCCTACTGGGGATCAAGCCCTCAACCTTGGCATGTGCCCTGACCGGGAATCTAACCAGCAAACTTTCATTGCACAGTATGACGCCCAAACAACTGAGCCACACTGGCCAGAGTAATAATATTTTCTTATAAAAATGGGGAATAATCACATACTCTTCTGGAGTTTTAAATATTGAATCCTTATCACTGTTAAGGAGCATAGGAGACTTAGTTGGAAAGTTTGTAAGGAGGACATTCCGAGAAAAGGAAAGTGTGCTGAAGGTGGCCTGCCCTGTTTAATTGGAATTCTGACTTAGGGAAGTGCCAAAGGCAACACCCCTAATTATTCCTTGAGCTTTCCAAACAAGTCTGTGCATGAGCAGAACCTTGGGTATTTACGGGAATACTTGTGCTTAATCTTTAGGTGTCTGCCGGAAGCCGGTCCATCCTTGCTGCTTGACACAGTCGCTGCAGGAAAGAAACATCTGCACAGCATATGTTTCAAGGGACCTGGCATATATAGCATATTGTTCTTAATATGTTTGCTCTCCTTAAGCGCCATGTGTTTTAACCAAGGTCACCTCTCCGAGAAAGGTTGTTTCCCCAGGTGGGGATTTTTCCCTGAGGTTAGGGAGGGGATACAACCCCTTAACTAAGTGCCAGGCGGGTAGTTAAGCTACATAATCTTTACTCCCTGGAATGGAGATAAGAAACGCCCTAACCTTTGTAATAGAAATTGACAGGATTAAAATCGGCTGGTATAAATATAGATGTAACAAGACAATAAACATCAGATCCTGATCAGTTCCTAACCAGAACTCCGACCAGAACTTTGGCTGGAGATCCTGGCTAGAGGTCCTGACTAGGCTGCTGATCAACTGAAGGCTGTCTCCGTGTCATTCCTTCTTCGCCGACTCCGTCCACACCTTTGGGGACCCCTGGACCCGCTGGGGTTGGACC
>NW_005354999.1:3876132-3876958 GCF_000412655.1 Myotis brandtii | reverse complement strand
GTAAATCAGCAAAAGAAACTTTCATTTAGCAGAAACTCACTTATTTCGTCAAATGGAAAGACTTACTTACAGGAGCCTGGAAGGGACCTGATGTACTTTTAACCTGGGGGAGAGGATATGCTTGTATATTTCCACAGGATGCACTCACCTGTGTGGATTCCAGACCGTCTAATCTGACCTTATGTCACACCACCCTCCATCTCCGCCTCATCCTCCTCCCCGGTATCATCCATATCATCCAACCCAGAGGGCACAGCTGACTCCTCCCCGGACACCGACACCACCATCAAGCATGGCCCTGATGGACCCTTTGATGCAGCCCTCAACTCGCTGACGCTTCGGGAAACCCATCGCCAATGACGCTGCCCGCTAGCCAGATCAACAAGGACAACCAAACCACTGACTTGAGGACAACTGAAATCCCTTGACTGAAGAGGCCAGCAACCTTCTACAGGAACAAGGCTCCTTGTGCACTCCATCCACTATGTTTATAGCTACGCTTGCTATCATTGCTTGTCAGTCTTCTTCCAAGTCTTAAACAACCCAATCCGCCGCTGATTCGCTGATTTGCACGTACTATCATTTAAAAAATAAAAAAGGGGGAATTTGCCAGGAGCCGGTCCATCCTTGCACAGTCACCGGACCTGGCATATATGGCATGCTGTTCTTAATACGTTTGCTCACCTTCTTGGCGCTATGTGTTTTAACCAAGGTCACCTCTCCGAGAAAGGTTGTTTCCCCAGGTAGGGATTTTTCCCTGAAGTTAGAGAGGGGATAAAACCCCTTAACTAAGTGCCAGGCGGGTAGTTAATCACTTTAACTACAA
>NW_005354999.1:3856858-3876008 GCF_000412655.1 Myotis brandtii | reverse complement strand
AATAGAAATTGACAGGATTAAAATCAACTGGCATAAATACAGATGTAATAAGACAACAGGAGACAGAACCTAGCAAGAGAACATGGCAAAAGATCCTGGACAGAACCTGGCTACAGAACATGGCTGGAGAACCTAGAGAGAACATGGCAGGAGAACCTGGATAGAGAACCTGGTGACCGAACCTGGCTAGAGAAACCAACTATGCTGATCAACTGAATGCTACCTCCATGTCCTTCCTTCTTCGCCGTCCACACCTTTGGGGACCCCTGGACCTGCTGGGGCTGGGCCCCAACAGGTGTCCTTGCTTAAAGGGCACTGCAAACACATGTGTCCTCCCAAGATTACCTATCCTACTGATTGTATCTAAAAGATAACCTTGATCTCAAACTGCTGCTATAATAAAAGCCTAATGAGGCAGGCAATTGAGGCTGTCTGGTTCCTTTAGCCAGGCAGTCCCTTAGCCCTCTCTTTCATAGAAAACATCATGTCAGAGTAATCATTCATTCGTTGCTCAGGGTCTGCTGGTCAGCCCAAGCATATTGCCACATCAGTCAATTAACAGAAAGTGAGTACTTACTATACAGTATGTTATATACAAATTTCAGGGCATTGTCTGTGGTTTAGGAGTCTAAAACAGCTTTAGGAGGTAAGTAATATACTCAGTTATTCTTTCTGCAGATTATTTTCCTATGCTGAGGCCCTTTGCAAAAAAAAATAATATTACATGACTTTTCTATATTTTCCATAAGCTTCTTTATGTCTTTTTCAGAAAATGGGATACCCTTTATTTCCTCTTTCTTGTATAGGAGAAAAGACTAACAAATTTAAAATGGAAGTCATATATGCTATGAAACACCATCTCAAAAAATGTGTTTGGAGGTTACAAAACCTCTCGAGGCGTAGATGACAATATAAAGAGTGCAATTTAACAGATCTGAGACATAGAAAAATCCTTCTTCAAAGCAAGTTCAGAAATATCATAGAAAATACCCCAGATCTAATTGGCAAATGTTTAAGAGCTACTCTTTGAGAGACTCTCTCCTTCAGATCTGATAAGAAGGAAAAGCATTTTTAATAAATCCCTTTGAAAAATAAGGTGTTAAGATTAGATAGAAAAACGATTAAGTGGCTTCCCTTTGCCATGCCCTACTAGCTCATAAAGGGTTGAAAGGGTTGAACTTAGAAAGCAGGTGACCTGACAGAATATCCCTAAGAGTGGGATCAGAACACAGCAAGAGAGTATACAAAACAGAAAGAAAAGGAAAAGTCAGTAATTGAAGAGAATAAGAGCTTCAGAGACTTACTTGAGTGGAAATGGTTCTTAGAGTGAGTTTGCACTAAAAAAAAAAAGAGGCATTTTATGGTGGGTTTTGGTTTATTTTTATTTTTAAAGATGAAAGGATGCCATATATAATAGTCAGTGTCAGGGTTCTTAAAGAGGGGAGTTCTTAATTATGAAAACATTCTTGATCCATTTTAAGCAGAATTGGAGAGCACCTACATGGCAGTAAAGGCAGGAAGTAATAAAACCTAGTGAATGAGCTGCTTAAATAGCTGTCCTGGAAGCCAGCCAAATCCAGATGAGATAAACTGCAAAAGGGAGCCCAACAACAAATGCAAGATAATTTCAAGGCAGAGTTCAAATCTAGTCCATTGGAAATAAAAACTGGCCAGAACCGGTTTGGCTCAGTGGATAGAGCATCGGCCTGCGGACTCAAGGGTCCCGAGTTTGATTCCAGTCAAGGGCATGTACCTTGGTTGCAGGCACATCCCCAGTGGGGGCGCGTGCAGGAGGCAGCTGATCGATGTTTCTCTCTCATCGATGTTTCTGGCTCTCTATCCCTCTCCCTTCCTCTCTGTAAAAAATCAATAAAATATATTTTAAAAAAAAACTGAATAATAGACAATTCAGTATGTAAGGACATAGAAACTATTCGAAAATGTTAAATTAATCTGACAAAATGGAAAGACAGAAAGTAGCAATAATTTTTTCTCACTAAAAAAAAAATGCATGTTTTGTTAATAAAAAGAAGCCAGAAATGAATCTACTTAACCTAACCAATTTGGGATTTTAAGAATAGAAGCAGAGAGAAGATTCTTAGATCTCAAAAAAGATTTAAACTCACAAGTGTGCTATATACAGCAATCAGTTGGAAGAAAGATGATCTTGATTCACTCTTTTAAATAAAAAGTTTTCATAGAAAGGTTCTACCACAACTGTCCACATGAGCAGTGTAATTAGTTAAGAACTAGAGGCCTGGTGGACCTGTGGGGTCCCTCAGCCTGGCCCGCGCCCTCTCAGAATCCAGGACCCCTCGGGGAATGTTGGACTGCCCGTTTCAGTTGGGGATGGGGCCAAAACCGACAGTCCAACATCCCCCAAGGGATGTAGCAGGGCACAAAGCAGCAGGCGACCAGGGAGGAGCCCGAGCCAGGCTGGGCACCATGTTGCTCCCACTTATCCTGGCCCTGCTGCACCTGCCACTGCCACCACTGCTTGGTAGCAGTGCCATGGAGGCGGGAGAGGCTCCCGCTGCTTGCCAGCTGTGAGTCCAGCTTCTGGGCTTCTGGCTGAGCGGCACACCCATTGTGGGAGCACACTGACCACCAGGGGGCAGCTCCTGTGCTGAGTGTCTGCCCCCTGGTGGTTAGTGCATGTCATAGCAACCAGTTGACCAGTCGTAATGGTTGCTTAGGCTTTTATATATAGAGATTTGAGTACCACAGATTCAAGGATAATTAAATGGAATTATTTAAGAATAATAAATAGTACTAATTCTTACCTATTTCTGGTATGGAAACAAAAATGCATAAATAAGATACAGAAAATGATAAATTTATGTTCTTTCAGACTTGAACTAGAATACACTTTTAGAGAATGCAGGTAGTATGAATCAAGAAGGGAAGGAGGAGCTGTGTGATATGAGGAAAGAAAGGCGTGTGACTTCTCAAAGGCAATCAATCTTCTGTAGGAAAATATTTTCTGAGCTGACATGTCTTGGAGTAAATTTAATACCAGTTTCAGGTTCTGCTCACTGCACTTAAGCAGTGGTTCAGAAGTCAAATATTACAAGGTGGACACATCATGAGATTTGGAATCATGCAAACCTGAGTTGAAATTCCAGATCCAGAACCCATTTCTTGTGTAAATTTAGGATTATATCTTTTCTGAAGAAGCTTAAATTTTCTAATCTGTAATGAGATTATAATATCACTAGAGGCCTGGTGCACTCAGGATGTCCCTCAGCCCAGCCTGTGCCCTCTTGCAATCTGGGAGCCCTTGGGGGAGGAGTGGGCCTAAGCCGTCAGTCAGACATCCTTAGTGCTACAGCGGAGGTGGGAGAGGCTCCTGCCACTGCCACTGCGCTCACCAGCCATGAGCCCGGCTTCTGGCTGAGCAGTGCTCCCCCTGTGGGAGCACACTGACCACCAGGTGGCAGCTCCTGCATTGAGCATCTGCCCCCTGACGGCCAGTGTGTGTCATAGTGACTGGTAGTTCCACCGTTCAGTTGATTTGCATTTTACCCTTTTATTATATAGGAAATTTACAAAACCATTGCATTACTATATTAGTAAGGATTCTCCAGAAAACAGAACCAATAGGATATGAGATATACATATGAGTGTGTGTTTATGTGTGTGTGAGAGAGAAAGAGAGAGGGAGAGAAGATTATAGATAGATAGATAGATAGATAGATATGACATTTAGTATCAGGAAGAAATTGGGTCAAGAAATTCAAGCAATTATGGAGGCTGAAAAGTCCCAAGATTTGCAGCTGGCCAGATGTAGACCCAGGGAGCCAATGGTATAGTCTAGCATAAATCCAAAGACCGAAAAATCAGGAGGACCAATGGTAGAAATTCCAGTCCAAATTCAAGGGCCCTTGTTCCAGCTCAGTAGTCAGGCAAAATTCTCTGTTACTCAGCCTTTTCATTCTATTTAGGTCTTCAATTGATTGGGTAAGGCCCACCCACATTAGGGAGGGCAAACTGCTTTGCTCAGTCTACAGATTCATCCAGAAACACTGAAAGACACCTAGAATAGTGTTTGACCAATTATCTGGGCACCTTGAGGCCCCATCTAGTTGACACATAAAATTAACCATAGCAATTACAATGAAATATTATAGAGGAAGTAACAGTGTCCTAAAATATGATAGGTGCTCAACAGATTAAGTACTGTGTGTACTTTCCAAGCACTGAAGGCTTTGAAGTATTGGTTCTCTAACATGGCTATTTAATATGGCTTTCAGATAGTAAAGATCTCATGGTTTAATTATGAAATTGAAATTAATCAGAACTAGATAGAAGGAAAGGAAAAATAGGTTTAGAAAACTGAAAAAGTGAACATGACCCAAGTGAGAGTGAACATTGGGCATTGATGACATCCCAGTCAGAAATAATAATAAATTTACAACAAAAACAAACAAACAAACAAAAGAACGCATTTATTACATCTGGGAGTATACCACAAAACAGACTCACATGATCTCAAAGAGAAGATTTTCTTCTGTCTCTCAGAATTAGATCAATCTCATTGCACAGTGCAGTGAATGCAAAATAAATTGGAATACTTTTATTTGATGAATGTCATTTGCTATTCTAGAAGATCATGGAAACTTAAACAGTGCCACTTAATTTAGCAACAATAGAGTAACATAAATTGTATTCCAGGCTAAATAAGAACATATTATAATTTATATGTTTAATAAAGTTGTGGTTTTCTTAGTCTGTTTTTTGCTTATCACATTGAAAGAAAATTACCTGGATCACCAACAATTCCTTCCCACAGCCCATATTATTTGCATATATTGTACACAATAGCTATTACCCGAAGATATAGATCTAATTCAGGGGTCCTCAAACTCTTTAAACAGGGGGCCAGTTCACTGTCCCTCAGACCGTTGGAGGGCCGGACTATAGTTTAAAAAAAAACTATAAACAAATTCCTATGCACACTGCACATATCTTATTTTGAAGTTAAAAAACAAAACGGGAACAAATATAATATTTGTATTTGCATGTGGCCCACGGGCCGTAGTTTGCGGACCCCTGATCTAATTAAAAGGAAATAAATGAGTAAAGACAGGTATCTTCATGATATAATATTAATAAACATTTACTTAAATATTTACTACATGCTAGGTACAGTTTTCAGTGTTTAAAATATTTTAGCCAGTTTTTAATCTTTACAACACCCCCATGAGGTAGGTGCTATCTATAATAATAAAAGAGTAATATGCTAATTAAACCAGATGTCCTTCTGGACATCCTTCCTGATGAAGCTGGGGCCGGAGGGAAGCCAGCCCAGGTCCTGGGTACCAGTACACTGCCCAAGGGAAGCCAGCCCGGGTCCCAGGTGCCTGCTGGCAGCTGGAGGAGGAAAGCAGCCCAGGTCCCGGGTGCCTGAGGGAAGCTGGTGCTGGCAGCTGGGAGAAGGAAGGCCTACTCTTTTATGAATTTTCGTGCATCGGGCCTCTAGTTATTATATATTAAAGGTGAGAACTGAGGCACAAAAGGATTAAAATAATTTTGCCAAGGTTATGTTGCCAGTAACAGAAGATCTATAACTTGTACCCATACAGTCTGACTTTTAACCCTAAGCTCTTAACTACTATGAGACTCTGAACTTCTCAGTCCTACTAGAAGACAAATTATACTCTATATAATAGGCAATGTTTTCTCATTCTTATTAATAAATTTAGATAGATAGGTAGATAGACATATGATAGGTAGATAGATAGATAGATAGATAGATAGATACTGTTAAACCTAATGAATATCTAGATGTTGGGGTATAAAATAATAATAAAAAAATGAATGAACAATGTTTCAGCTGAGATAGCATGAAAGCAAATTCAGTGTCCCTGCAGAGAGAGGTGGCTGAGAATAAAAGTTGGCTAGAATATCTGATTGGTAAGGTTGGTAAGAATATCTGATTTTTAGATCTTACAGAGAGTGAGCAAAACTCAAAAAAAACACACAAAACTATAATACTATTTGGCCTGTTTACTAGTATCAATACAATATTAATTTCCTATTATTCCTATTGAGATATATATATATAATAAAAGGGTAATATGCTCTCCCATTCCATAGGGTATCCTTTTAAAGTGCTTAATATATATCTTTTGTTTTTCTGTGTTTCTGTAAAATGCATAATTTTATTTTGTAAGACTGGAGGTTTAATTTATTTAACTGGTGTTCTCTTCTCACTCTTACTTTTTTCATTCAACAACTTATTTTTAGGACCCTCTCATGTTGCTATAGGTTTATCTAGTTCATTGTTTCTAACTGCTGCAGAGTCTCTGAGGCAAGAACCCACCAGATTTCACCTAGCAGCTCAGCACTGATGCACACTCTGCCTGCCTGCAACACTTTCACCACAGTCACGATGACAAACCTCTTTCAACTCTGTTATGGTCCCATAAAATAACTTATTTGGGATAATCTGTCCAGGAGTGACTTGCTGCAGCATGGAGGAAGACAGATAATTTAAGTTATGCCAGATTATTCTCCGGTGGGTGGGGCTCTCTCCATTCCCTGTGTCAGCACATCCCTTCCAATTCTTGACATCACCTAGGCCAGTGATGGCAAACCTTTTGAGCTCGGCGTGTCAGCATTTTGAAAAACCCTAACTTAACTCTGGTGCCGTGTCACATATAGAAATTTTTTGATATTTGCAACCATAGTAAAACAAAGATTTATATTTTTGATATTTATTTTATATATGTAAATGCCATTTAACAAAGAAAAATCAACCAAAAAAATGAGTTCGCGTGTCACCTCTGACATGCATGTCATAGGTTCACCATCACTGACCTATGCCATCTAATAGGCTATCACTTGACTTCCCATAGTCATTTTAATCTGTATTTCTCTGATTACTAATGAATTTAAAGGATTCTTTTTCTGTTCTTTTTCTGAAAATTGCCTGCTCACATCATCTGCCCAGTTTTCCACTGAGGTTCCCCTTTTTTGTTTAATGAGTTCAAAAGCAAGAAAAGCAACTTTGGGGGCAAAAGAAAGGAAAGGAAGGGAAGGGAAGGGAAGGGAAGGGAAGGGAAGGGACAAGATAAAGACAGGGTATTACTAAGGACATCAGAACTTATATGGTCTACCAAATCTTCAGGGGTAAGAACACTTGATGTGTTAATATATCACCTCTCTCCACAGAGAGAATAGCCTTAAACAGCTTAAAATCAGATCTTTCTATAAAATTGCAAAGCTAATCTGGAGAGACTTATTAAGGGAAAGAAAGAAGTACATAAAGATAAAGTTGTTGTTTTTCTAAATACAGTTGTGATTAAATGAGGTTGACTAAAAGCTGTGAGTTATATTAGCCCCAAACTGACTCCACAGCAAAGTTTGAGAAGCTCTATCCCTGGCAGCAATTAAAAGTGACAGCATCTGAGGGAAGAGACACTGAGAAGTACAGTGTAACTGATGGTCCTTTGTTACTATGGGAATAGGTTAGATGCTTCCAGTGATACTTTCTACCTTCTTATCCTGATTTAACGTGGCATGCATTATCGCAGAATAAATCTCCTCTCACCTGCCCACTGGCATCTTTTAAATCAGCGGTTCTCAACCTGTGGGTCGCGACCCCTTTGGGGGTCGAACAACCCTTTCACAGGGGTCGCCTAAGACCATCGGAAAACACATATATAATTACATATTGTTTTTGTGATTAATAACTATGCTTTAATTATGTTCAATTTATAACAATGAAATTGGGGGTCACCACAACATGAGGAACTGTATTAAAGGGTCGCGGCATTAGGAAGGTTGAGAACCACTGTTTTAAATACTCATAGTGAGTCCACCAGTGTGCCTCAGTAGTTGAGCATTGACCTATGAACCAGGAGGTCATGGTTTGATTCCCAGTCAGGACACATGCCCAGGTTGCAGGCTCGCCCCCTGGGAGGAGGAGAGCAAGAAGCAGCTAATCAATGATTCTCTCCCATCACTGATGTTTCTAACTCTCCCTCCCTTTCCCTTACTCTCTGAAATAAACAAATATATATACATATATATTTAAAAATAAATAAATACTCATGGTGAGAGGTTAGTGTGACTGTCATACCCATTATATTGTTTTTAAAAACCTCTTTTTAAAGCTGCCATTTGCATGGGTAATTAAGAGAAATTACCCAACTAGTGACTACACAGTATCCACTAAGTCAAAGTAGGAGAGAGGGAGAAAAACACTATCCGAGAAGTGCAGCTGTGTTTGTTAAATCCACTGCAATGAGGACTGGGATACCTGCGGCCCAAGGACTTGGAATCCCAGAGGCAACACTGAAATGATTCATTGTCTGGGAAATGCTTCCTCTCAGCAAGGTGCACTGCACGAGGAGTGCTGAGTCCTTAAGCCGAACAGAAAGATTGCAAAGGAGAGTTGGAAAGGACATCGGAGGTGGCGGCCGCTCTGCATCAGCTTATAATTTAATTTTATGAACTCATTTGATGAGTTTTAATTTCCTCCTTTTCGAGTCTTATCTAGAGAAACTACTTAATTTATGCTGGCTTTTGATCACTGCACTAGGCTTGCTATACTCACCGATAAATACACATTGTACCATTTTACATTTATATGGAAAATACATCATGCTTTCTTTTTCCTGAAATTAAACATAGATATAGTGAAATTTTAGTTAAAAGCTGGTTTGTGTTTTAAAGCCCATGAAATAGGATATCAAACTCTATATTGTCTTTTAAAGGAAAATAAGCTACTAGAAATTAAAACATGCCATCTTAGCAGCTTTGTTTTCCTTATATTCATACACTGTGATTCCCTGAATGTGTTTGAAGATTAGATTACTGAACATAGATTAAAAACTCATAGGATGTTTTCAGTCTTATGCTTCAGGATACAGACTTGTCACCATTGCTGCCTTTAGCCATTTAATTAAACTACATGGTGTATATGTTCAAGTCTCCTATCCGTTGAATAATAGTTATGTCTGTATAGCAGTTGACAGGTCTCAAATATATTACCTTATCTCCAGAGAGTTAGAAAGGGCCAGCCCTAATGTAACTTCAATTCTAATTTCCTGACCTGCAAAATGAAGTTGATTACAGTATGGAATCTACTCCATATGTCTATAGTGAAGTTTAAAAGGGATAATCCATCTAAAGCATTTTTTACCATGTCCAGAATATATACAGCGCTCAGTAAATGTCAGTGGAGTTATCAATATTAGATAAGAACACTTCCAATAACCCTTTGACCCTACCAGGACATACAATCAGTCGCTTTTCCTTCTTCTGTCTTTATCTACATAATAAGCTGTTTTTCCCTCTTTACCTAATATAAATTTTATGCTAAATCAGTAGTACAGTCTCTTTTCTTGAACCCTCTCTGGCTTCATTATATCCACAATGCTTGTTAAATCCAACTTTCTGCCTGCTCCATGCATGTCTGCACCTGAGGTGTAACTGAATGTGGATGAGAACACACACACACACACACACACACACACACACACACACACACACACCCCACAAACATTCTGATTTATCTAACTTTAAATTACTACCCACTAATTTCAAGTGACCCGTAATAGAGACCAAGAATCCTAATACATTTTCAAAGGGACCTCACTTTCCATGCAACCAGTCAACAATTTAATACCCTCTTCTATGTAAATCTCAATCTATCCATGCTGTCTTCACTCTCCTTCAGATCTTTGTTCAAATGCAACTTGAAACAATAATGATTATATGATGCTACTTGAAATTGTGATCCCCACCCAAACCTCAGAATCAAACCCTCTTGCCTCACTCAATATTTGCCCCAGTACTTAGCTCTAACTCGCAATGTAATGCACTTATTTAATAGGCATATTGTTCTCTTCCCTAATAGAATGTGAGCTCCATAATTAGTAAAATTTTGCAAACAGAATCCATTTTGTTTACAGATATATCTCAGTAGCTTAGAACACTTGCAGGATCACAGTAGGTACCTTCAATACATACTCAAATGGATGAATCAACATAAAAAAGACATTTTCTTAAGGTGAAGGGATTAAGAAGTACAAATTGGTGGTTACAAAATAGTCATGGGGATGTAAAGTACAGCATACAAAATGTAGTCAATAATATTGTAATCACTATGCATGGTGCCACTTTGTAAAGTATATGATTGTCTAACCACTATGCTGTACATTTGAAATAAAAAATAATATTGAATGTAAACTGTAATTGAAAAATAAAATTAAAAAATAATAAATGAATAAATAAAACACAAGAAAAAAAGAACATTTTCTCTACAGTGGACAAGGAGCTGGAAAATCAAGCAGAAAGGCCCTGTTTCTTTAGTAATTAGGAGAGATGGGCTGAAGGTTAACACTGGGTACAATGAGTGACAACAGATTTCTTGCACTCAGGAGGAGGACTTGGAGGATAATTACTGGACAGAGACCTATTTATGGGAGATTTTGGAATGAATCATCTTAGGTGGATATACCTTAGAAATGCTCTGCAACTTTATTAGGCAAACTGTTACCTCTTTCCTGGGAGTGGAACCTGGAGAGAGAAAGGCCAATGAACTAATCCAAGAGGCTGGGTTCTCAGAGTTGTGGTACAGGCAGGGAAAGCAAACGCAGGAAACCTATTTCTGAATTCCCCAAATTTGCCCTCAGAGCACACAGCAGCAGCAATGCAGAAAAGACCATGAGCATTCTCACGAAGGCTGCATGTATGAAATGGAAAGACTATTGGAACAGAAGTACTGGCAGGCCTGGGTTTTAACTCTGAGGACACCTAAGTGTGTGACAAACACTAATGGCTTGGGGCTTAAGGGTTGTTGTTTTTTTTTGGGGGGGGGGGATTGCTTATAAAATAAAAGGGTTTATTAATTCAGGCACATTTGTTCTCAATTTCTTTCAATACTTTCTACATTTTTTATTTTGGAAATAGAGTCTTCAATCTCAGGAGGCCTATGCTTTTTGCCCTAAGATTGGTACCAGGATAAATTATGTGACCAATAGAGAAACTAAAACTGCTCTGGACTCTATGGTTTCCTATCAACTCCTAAATTCTACCCATAAAATCTGAATTATGCCCATTTTACAAAAGTTAACACTTATTTCACTAGTGCCTTAGGAGATATTTAAGCCATCTCACCTATCAATTAATTTTTAATGTACATTTCAACGATGCGGGGGAAAAAAACAAGAATAACTTCTTCCAATGAGAAGAATACCATATAAGTGGATAAATTAGGAACAAAAATGTTAACTGTATCACTCAGTTAAAAGAACTAAAAGACAGAATCCAGTCTGTCTAGTTGATACAGAAGAGAAATGTACTAAATGAAATCACCAGCTCCTGGCGCCAGGGAGCCGGACCTGAGTGCCCTGACGCAGGACAATGCACAACCACTCCACGGGCTGCGCTGGGGAGCCCTCGCCTGTCTCTGCTGCCCAGTGTCTTGAACACTAGGCCCAAACACAAGAATCTCCACCCCGACAATCCCAACACAGGAAACGCATCAGCCACCACAATGACCTGAAGGTCAGTTCTCCCAAGCTTGGCCCCTGCTCTCATTTCTCATCTCAAAAACCAGCTTGTCTTCTGATTGCTAGGACCTAAGGCACATGTATATGCTAATTAATGAAATCACATTGACTAAACAAATGTATGGATCACATATTTAAAGTTTAGCTTCCCAAACTGACTTTTTTTAACTGCACTGATTTTTTAGGATGAAAGAGCTTTATCTCTTTCAGTCATTATCATCTTTAAAAATGAGAAGATTAAATCTATTTAAAATTAGCTTTAAATGCACATGTAAAACATGACTGCATTCTTCTTTAAAAACTAAACAGAAATGTGACATTGCTGTCACCTCAGCTCATCACCCTCAATCTTGGCCTCTTCCTCATCTCCATGGAAACAACCATTACCGGTCTGTAGGTCTCCTTGTAGATAGTTTTCATTCCCAATTCTCTTAAGATCTGAGCAGCTGCACTATAATTACTCCCATGGCTGAATTAGACAAGTCTTGATTTCCAATAATAAAGATTTTATACCAACAAACTCTTTAAAAATATAGCATTTTATAAACAAAGCTTGACTAGTAAATATTACACTTAGCAAATCATCGCAGTTTAAAAAGACACACTGTCCCATAATCTCATTTTGGCAAAAGTAAAAATATTAAAAGAAAAATGTCTTCTGAAACAACTAATTCCATTTTTAGACTGCTTTAATTTCTCACATGTTTTAAAAAATCAAACCTGTACTTTCAGGTAAGCCACTTATATAATTAAATTTGCAGATAAAAACCACTGATACTATAACACAATACCAATTTACCTTACAGACTCTTTTAGAGGCACCACTATAAATTGATCTGTGGTAAATCATGTCTACAGAAAGCGTTGTCATCATTATAGAATGTTGGTAGAAAATACCATGTTTTACTCTCATTGTGTATCATATTCCATGGATCACCATGCTAACCAGGGATCATAGGAATTGCAAATTAATAATTGTAGTACTAAATTGAAAATCATTTGAGAATGTATATCTATGTGTGTTCTGTGTATAACCAATAAAATATGGTGAATCAATAGTCAGACTGCTGGGCTGAGACCCTAGCTCTACCACATAATAGCTATATGAGCTGTAGCAGAGGACTTCTCTCTCTCTCTACTTCAGTCCCCTCATAAATTATCACCAGAGTAAGATGACCCAAGTCATGGAGCTGTTGTGAAAATTAAATGAGTCAGTTCACATAAAGTATCCACAAGTCTTTGGTATATGTCAGTTACAATTGTTGTTATTACTATTACCATATTGTTATTATTGTTACTAGGGGCCCAGTGCACAAATTTGTGCACCTTTAAAGGAACTGTGGGCCGTGAGGCTGCGGTGGGCATAGGGGCGGGTCTTGGCCCATCCTCCACTCCCCTGCTGGGCCCCTCTTGCCACGGCCCCCGGTTCCCTGTCTGTCGGCAGCCCCACTCCCACCGCCACCGCTCCCACGCGCTGATGGTGCCAGCTGACTGCACGGAGCAATTGGGGCCAGCGCCAACAGTGGGTGCGAGCAGGGCGAGCACTATCAGCGGGTGCAAGCGGTGGCTGCTGCCCCATCACCCCTCAGGAGCAGGGGGAGGTGGAGAAGTCCTGAGGGGTGATCAGGGCCAACAGCCACCACTCGCACCCACTGACGGCACCAAGCGATCGGGGCCCGTGCCGGGCGCCGGTAGCAGGTGCGAGTGGCGGCTCCAGTGTCAGCAGTGGGTGAGAGTGGCGGCTCCAGTGCTGGCAGCGGGTGCAAGTGGGGCTGGCGCCAGCAGCAAGTGTGAGTGCCGGGCGGGACCGTGGAGCATGGGAGCAAAGTGCCCCACCTTGGTCTGGTGCCCCTGCTCACCTGGTCCACCATCCTGCCACAGCCGACGCCCACCATGTTCCACACGCACCCCCTGGTGGTCAGTGCACATCATAGCAACCAGTTGTTCGGTTGTTCCATCATTCGGTCTATTTGCATATTAGGGTTTTATATAGATAGATTATAAGTAGGTTTCTATGAAGGAAAGCATTACATCACAAACTCATGTAACTAATGAGTGAAAATCTGACTTGAATATTTATATTTTGCAACAGTGGCCTAGTGTCCAAAGTTTTATTTATAATCTCTTATATTTCTGATGATATGTACTTATACACTTTAAACCAAAAATAGCTGCAATTCAAACAGCCCATGTTATTTTCTAAGAATCTATATCATAATCCTCTTGGCTTAAACTCCTATCCAAAAGTCCAGGGGGAAAATACTTATTTAAGCATGCTGAGCACAATCCATTATAGTGAATATATTAAGAGAAAGGAAAGTCAATGACATGTATTCGGTAATTGATATATTATTATAATAAAAATATTCACAAAATATCTAAACTATCAAAATTTCTCAAAAACGATTCTACAGTGTTAGCACTCGCTCTGTAGGATGGGTCTTTCTCTGCAAGAATCTTTGATTGATGTGGACCCACAGGGACAGGCATGACATCTTTATTGTCTACCTTCTTATTCCCAATGTTCGAATCAATGCTTTCAAATTATACAAGTTTAATATTATTTTTAATAAATAAATGAGCTCTCAGTGCTGCCATTGCACTGCTTCCCACATGTAGATTGGTCCTTTGCCTTTTAACCAGGGTTGGCTGTACCTGAAAAGAACAGAATCAACATCCCACCACGCTTCTTCCAACTGGCAATTACTAATTAACACTCAAAGGAAACTTACAGAAGGACAGCCAATTTGAGCTGATTCTCTGTCCTAAGAAATTTAATGAGGAGACACAGAAGGTGTCAACAGTGAGTAGAGAGCCCCACACCTGAAGCAGAGAGAGGGGCCAGAGAGAAGCCATCTAGGCTGTGGGATGGAGGAACTGAGGACGTTTGTAAAGAGTGAGAGAGAATGAAGAAGAGCAACTGGGGAGAAGCCTCGAGGCATAGAAAAGAGAGAGACTGGGTGTTTTCTGAGGGACAGAGAGAGAGAGGAGTCTTGATTATTGGCTTTCTACTTCAGTCGGAAGGAAGCAGGGAGTGTTTCTGTCCCGGCGTGGCCAAGTATTTGAAGAGGACCAAGAGGACCAAGTTGAGATAGGCTCCATACTGGACAGTTTTGATAAGAGACTGGATTTCATTCTGGCAAGTAAGGAACTATAAATTCTGAGCAGGATCCCACAGCTATTTCTGCTACTTTTATTTTATTTTTTTTAATATATTTTATTGATTTTTTACAGAGAGGAAGGGAGAGAGATAGATAGTTAGAAACATCGATGAGAGAGAAACATCGATCAGCTGCCTCCTGCACAACTCCCACTGGGGATGTGCCCGCAACCCTGGTACATGCCCTTGACCGGAATCGAACCCGGGACCCTTCAGTCTGCAGGCCGACGCTCAATCCACTGAGCCAAACCGGTTTCGGCAATTTCTGCTACTTTTAAAACCACACTGACTTATCCTTAAAAGAGACCAGGAAAAGTTCCTAAAAATGTCAGTACCGTATCACTTTATATATTCATTTGGTTCCACCCATTTAGTTCCACTTTATATTTCATTCCAAGTTAGAGTGCCTTTCTTTATTGACCCATTTCCTATTTCTTTTTATTTCCCTTTCTGAGCCCTTTCCAAGTATTCCACACTCCCAGTAAACCATCAAGCTAAAGTGGAATGCCTAGTAAAATAAACACATTCTGTGTCTTGTAAAATGTTTTCTATGGAGTCTATTTGCAGAAGGCTTGCTAGTGGGGGAGGGAGTGGGGTGATCCACACTGATTAAAAGGGTTCCAACTTTCTAGATGCTACTCATAACTTCCAATACTTTCTAATTCATATTTGACATTTGAACATTTTCTGTATCACTTCAGGAAAGCTAATTTTTACTGAAATTTTTACTTGCTCAATTTCATTTTTCTTCAAATAAATACATTCTCTTATGCTTACATCATTATATATATAGTTCTCTAGTTTATCAAATTAGTCACCACTCAGTATTATTATATGTAATGGATATCATGCATATTCTTTCATCTAAGTCTTTAATTGATACAACAAATAAGACAATACCACCACCAACCTGCTTATTGCAGTGTAGTTACTTCCACAAATTTAAATTATTTAGAACAGTCTATTTTATTTTGTTTTCCTGTAGCTCACTTTTTTAACCTAAAAGCTCTTTGATCTAAACCATATTTCTACAATGTTTTGATAAACATCCTGTGAGACAAAGCCTTTAGCCTTGCTAAGGTGAAATTGTATTACTTTTTGCTCCTTGTCCCTCATCTTCTAGGGCAATAACTCCCATATGGAAAAAAAATCCAGTTTTAGTCAACAGAAATTGTCAGCTTGGATGAATTATTATGATATGTAATATATTGCCAAATTTAAAAATCTGCTTTCACTTTGGTCCCGCCTCCTTTTTCTGCAAGCACTCTTTATTTTTATTTATTTTCTTTTTAAAAATTATCTATTGTTGAAAGTATTACAGAAATTCTCCTTTTTTCTCCATTGATCCTCTCCACCCAGGCCTTCACCACACTATTATTGTCTGTTCCTGGGTTATGCATATATGCATATAAATTCTTTCCTTATACTCTTTCCAGCCTTTCCCTGCTCTCCTTCCCTCTGAGATTCCTTAGTCTATTCCATGCGTCCATGTCTCTGGATCTATTTTGTTTATCGGTTTATTTTGTTCATTAGATTCCACATATGAGTGAGATCATGTGATACTTGTCTTTCTCTGACTGGCTTATTTCATTTAGCATAATACTCTCCGTAGGCACTCTTTCCATTCGCTCTTTCTCAGTCTTTAGGAACCAATCTCCTTGTTAGAAATTCTCAGAAGTAACGGACAGTGCTCTCCAGTGACTACCACCAGTTCCAGAAGTGTGCCAAGAGGAAGCTTGTGTCCCGTTTAACATGTGTAATTTGTTAAAGCAACCTTCATGCAGTCCCACCCGTGTAACAATGGCCACCAATGTCAGGTACCACTTACAACAGCTGGCAGAATGTAGGTGACCTTCCAAGGAAAGCCAAGAGTTTTCAAAGTAGTTTATTTTTTTAAAAAATATATATATATTTTCCAAGTTAGTTGGCAAGAACTTCCCTTTTCCATAGTTCTTTTTCAGTACCATGCTTAGCTTATCTTTGTGATGAAAGACTTTTGTATAATCCTTTATTCCCTATGTAAACGGAATCCCACTTGGTTTCCTGTGTCTATGCAGCTGTTCAGAGGATTCCAGGAAACCCCAGAGAGCAGAGATGTCAAATTCCTCTCATAAATAATCGTGAAAGAGAAATCAAGGTATTTTAATGGTACATACCACCCGCTTTTCCAGATGTTACCTTTGAAATGTCTTCATTATCGCAGTTAGTTGATGTTTCTGCCCCCAAATTATCACGAACTGAAACTATTGCACATACACAAGAAGTTTGCCTTTTAAAAGAGATTTAAAAGGAGGAAAAAGTCAACATTCTCTGTTGCCAAAGCAATCTATTGAACCTACATTCAACCAAATAGTATGAAAGCCTATTTTAAATGTCTCAAAAACAGATCCTCTAAAAAGTGCTTGTAAAGAATGTAAAGAACAGTGACAACGGGAATATATTGTTGAAGAATGATATCAAAGATGGCTATTTAATTTCAATTTGTTATAGTGACAAATAGCCTGTAACAGAGCAAAGACATACAATTTGTCTTGTAACTATTCCTTTGCCCATTTGCTTGGCAATACATAGGTTGGGTCAGGAATAAAAAATACATATTGATTTAATTTATGCCCTTACATATTTTAAGATGAAGTGTAGTAAAAAGGGTAGACTACTGACAATATTTTTAATGGCAGACAATTTCTACTTAATGTATATTTTTCTCTATAAGTTTATGTATAAATGTTCTACTTAACCTGTAATCTTGTGCCTAACAGTTAGATTAGCAAAATTGATCACACACCATTTACATGGGCAATGGATTTGCCATTAAAAGCACATATACAAGAGATCTTTGTTACAGTACTTCAAAATAAAAACAAATAAATTGAATGTGTATTTCAAATTAATACTATAACCATGCTAAGGAGGTAGAGGGGAGGGGGAGGGAGAGAGGAGTATCCCTGGCAACTTCTAAACTTAGTATTTAGGCTATGTATCCTGAGGATAAAGAAAGAAACTAACTCTAAAGAAATTCTGAACTGTAGTCAGGAGGCTAATTTTTCACAGAACTGTGAGCTAGCTATTCAAAAATTATTTTGTATTCTAGTTGTGAAAAGTTAAATATAATATGGATAACACATTGGAGTTTGAGTTCTAAAAATAGTGACATAAGATTGACAGTAGTATCTATGGAGATTAGAGTTTGGGTAAAAGCCTTTCTATACATTTATTAGTAATCTTAGGTAAATAAAATATCGTAGTACTATAGTACCCAAATTATTGTTTTAGAGAATTCTATCGATGAATAAAAACCTAAATAGTTTGTGTCAGACAATCTAATCTGCAGTCAGATGTATAATAAAATAGAAGACATTTAGAAATTCAAATAAAACTACCTTATCCCAATTTACTAGTTTTCTACTATAGTTTTCTTTCTTATGCTCAAAGAACTTTGAGGGCAAAGAGGCAGCTAAGAATGAAAAGTGGAAGTATGTATGACCTTTTGCATACAAAAGAAGACATATCTAAAGTTATTTATATGAAATTACTGCCATTGGTTTTTAAAAAACAAAGCAAAGGAGATTAATAATGGAATAGGGACTTTCAGAATACTCATTGTTCCTCAGTAGACCATCTTCATCATTTTGCTTTAAATTTAAAGGTTTCTCCCCATATCACCAGTCCTCTCTCTTTCTTTTTGTGGATATTTTCACCTTAACTCTGAGTTAATGAATAGAACAATCATGTTAAAAGCATGAGCTAAAGAATTCTAGAAACACTCAAAAATGTCTTTAGAAAATTGTACTGATAATCAAACAGAATAGACATAAAATCCAAGCATGTTAAACAACAGTTATTATTACAGTAAAGACCATTCCAATTAATATAGCCTAATTTTAAAATTTAAATATTACCATTTAATTGTAAGTATTTAGAATATTGGTAACAGTTTTTATATTATACTTATTAGGAGGAGTTTGTGGGGTTTTTTTGTTGTTGTTTTTGCTTCCTCTCTGTTGCTCCTACATGAATTTCTTTGTAAACACTGTTGTAGTTTTGATGCTCAAAAGATAAAACATTTCTATTGAGGAAAAAACACCCCCTGAAGAGATCCTATAGATTGAAGGTTTGGTTATATATGCTTGCCTGGAGAAAACTACTTACAAAAATGTTTCAGTTTTAGAAGTCTCTGGAATATTTCTTTGCGATCACTCAAAACTGATAAAGTGATTCAAAGTCTTTCATATTTAACATATGAAAAAGCAAGGACAAAATAAAACCGTTGCTTTGCTAGAATACTTGACACATTATTTCTGTGGTTAAGAGCTCTATTGAAAAGTATTATATTAAAATATTAAAATAACACATTCTGTGATAAATATTCAAAGCCAAATATTCATTGAAGAGGTATGAAATGTTGTGGGTTTTTTGTTCTGTTTTGTTTTGAAATACTAAAGGCAATAAACTAAGGGCTATAGAA
>NW_005354999.1:3853295-3856840 GCF_000412655.1 Myotis brandtii | reverse complement strand
TTACATTTTTTATTGTTGACACTATTAACAGATGTCCCCTACTTTCCCCTATCTTTGCCCACATCCACCCAGCCCCTGCTCCCCCTCCCCTGGCTTTCACCACACTGTTGTCTGTGTCCATGGACTAAGTATATATGTTCTTGGCTAATCTCTCCACCTTCTTTTATCCAGACCTCCTTACCCTCCTCCCCTGTAGCACTGCCAGTCTATTCCATGTGCCCATGCCTCTGGTTCTATTTCCTTCATCAGTTTATTTTGCTCATTAGATTCCACATATAAATGAGATCATATGGCATTTGTCTTTTACCCACTGGCTTATTTCACTTAGCATGATAATCTTCAAGTTTATCCATCCTGTCACAAAGGGTAAGAATTCCCTTCTTTTTTTTACAGCCATGTAGTATTCTATTGTGTAAATGTATCACCACTTTTTTATTCACTCATCTACTGATGAGCACTTGGGCTGTTTCCAGATCTTGGCTATTGTAAATAACACTCCTATGAACATACCAGTGCATATATCCTTTCTGATTGGTGTTTCTGGGTTCTTAGAATATATTCCCCAAAGTGGGATTGCTGGGTCAAAAGGCAGTTCCAGTTTTAATTTTTTGAGGTAACTCTAATGTTTCCCACAGTGGCTGCACCAACCTGCACTCCCACCAACATGGCACTAGGGTTATCTTTTCTCCATATCCTTGTTTGTTGATTTATTGATGGTAGCCATTCTGGTAGGTGTGAGTGAAACCTCATTGTAGGTTTAATTTTTATCTCTCTGATGATTAGTGACTTTGAGCATTTTTTCACGTGTCATTGGCCTGCTATATGGCCACTGCACATTTTATAATTGGATTGTTTGTCTTCCTGGTGTTGAGTTGTACAAGTTCTTTAATTTTTTTGGAAATTAACCCCTTATCAGATGTATCATTGGTGAATATGTTCTCCCATACAGTGAGTTCCCTTTCATTTTGTCGATGGTTTCTTTTGCTGTGCAGAAGCTTTTTAGTTTAATGTAGTCCCATTTGTTTATTTTTCCTTTACTTCTCTTGCCCTAGAAAATATATTGGCAAAAATATTGCTATGAGAAATGTCTGAGATTTTACTGCCTGTTTTCTTCTAGAATTTTTATAGTTTTGCAGCTTACATTTAAGTCTTTCTTCCATTTTGAGTTAATTTTTGTGTCTCATGTAAGTTGGTGGTCTAGTTTTATTTTTTGCCTGTCTACCTGTCTAATTTTCCTGAGATCATTTATTGAAGAGACTGTTTTTATTCCATTGTATACTCTTGCCTCCTTTATCAAATATTAATCTTAATGGAAAGGGTTGATTTCTGGGGTCTCTGTTCTGATCTATTTGCCTGTTCTTGTGTCAGTACTAGCCTGTTTCAATTACAATGGCTTTGTAGTATAGTTTAATATTTCTAGCTTTGTTTTTCTGTCTCAGATTGCGGAGGCTATTCTGGGTCTTTATTTGTTCCACATGAGTGTTTGGAATATTTGCTCTATGCCACAGATTTAACATTTTTGATTTTTGAAATATGATGATTAGGAGGTGATTATAAATAGTATTTTGCTCAAATAGAAGCTATAAAGTAAATTTCCTCAGGTGGCTCATTTCAATTTCATAACTTTTTCATATGATTTATAGAACAGGATTCAGATTTTCATGCTAACTGGTCACTTGGGATTCTTTTGAGTCCATGTTCCTAAAGCAAAATAGCTGCATGCACAGAGATTTTGGGAAAAGTTATAAATTGTGCCAATTCTAAAAATGCCACTTCACTTTTAAGCAAAGGCATTTTGGAGATCTGCAATTAATATTTCAAGTTTAAAAATACTTTAACGTTGTACCTAAAAAATAATAGCATAATTCACAAGATAACTTTCCTAAGTCATTGTTCTAAATTGTAAAGCTTATGTTAAAATTTTCCTTTCTGCCCTGGCTGGTTTTGCTCAGTGGATAGAGCGTCAGCCTTTGGACTGAAGGGTCCCAGGTTCGATTCCAGTCAGGGGCACATGCCCGGGTTGTGGGCCCAATCCCCAATGGGGGGCATGCAGGAGGCAGCTGATCGATGATTCTCTCTCATCATCGATGTTTCTATCTCTCTCTCCCTCTCCTTCCTCTCTGAAATCAATAAAAATATATTTTTAAAAATTTCCTTTCTTTTGTATTAAAGATCTTTAAAATTTGTTCCTGCATCATATTTCCATGTAAAAAACCAACAATCTTTCTAAATTGAGGTTGGACTGAATCTGTTCAGTAAGATAGCAAAAACATCCAGGTCATGCCTGCCTTCCTTATCTAACCTGCTATACATACATTTTTACATTTCTTTTTCCTGAACAATACAGGGTTGATTTCTGGGCTCTCTGTTTTTCTTCCCTTGATCTATATGCCTGTTCTTGTGCCAGTACCAGCCTGTTTCAATGAATTTGCTTAACCATGGCCTCTAAAATCAGTTGTTTCAAAAGTTAAACATCACAGCGCAAACTCATCTGATAGAGAAAGTAAGAAAACGCATGATTTGCTTCCTCTAAACTCCAGGGCATTTTTTTTTAGAAAACAAGGAAAGTGCTTGTCTTGCTTCACAGCTTTATGCATGTAGCTCTGCAGACTGTTCAGTGTTTTTCTTCTGTGCACACTCACTGTGGGCCCTGTGCTATAAAATTAACACTGCCCTTAGGGAACCATACAAGGGTTCAAAATCTACAGTTCCTGGTACTATATACTGATGGCGAACAACATTGTTCCTGCAAATTTTTAAGATTTCAGTGTTATAATAACCATTTTAAATCAATCCTATAGCAAAGACGAACAACTGCTCCTCAGGCAAGAAGAAATGTCCAAAGCTACCAGGCAACATTCAAGATCTCCATTCGTATTTAGTTCACATTCTGTCTCTTTCCCTCCTGTGTTAGCATTTTGCTTAAAGGCAATTTTACACTTTTACTTTAAATTAAGCTCTACTGAAAAAGATATACCATCCATGCTTTAAATTAATTAGCTTTCCTTTTCCTTTCATCTTTTTTTAAATACCAAGAAATAATTAAAGTTAATGATGTGACGGGCAGTCTGAGGACTCAGCGATGGAACAGCTCCCCAAGGCTGGAGGATGAGTGGGTACTCACTCGTGATGCCTTCCTTAAGCAAGAGGCTTAACGTTCACTTGAAACAAAAGTCACGATTCCCACAAACTGAACAGAATTTATTTCCCCAGCTCAAAGCTAAGTTTACTTCACATTCTAAGTTAAAGAAACAGACTCCCACTCCCCTGATACCAAGTTTTGGAAGGATTTAGGAGAAAGATTAAAGTCAGTCCTTATGATGGCAGACTGGATGATCAAGTTTCTCTGTTTCCTGCCACTTGGTCTCTTCTTTGGACCATTAGTTCCTCATTAGCCACTCTGCCATCCACCAGGGAGGGAGGCATGGAGAAGTACACACAGCCATTCTGGAAAAATGTACAAATGCAAAAAGAAAGAAAGAAAAGAAAAGAAAGAAAGAAAGAAAGAAAGAAAGAAAGAAAGAAAGAAAGAAAGAAAGAAAGAA
>NW_005354999.1:3826979-3853156 GCF_000412655.1 Myotis brandtii | reverse complement strand
GGGAGGGAGGGAGGGAGGGAGGGAAGAGAGAAAGACGGCCATAAATGTATGTAGTGAGTTGAATCATGACTCCTTAAAAGACAAGTTTACATCCTAACCCCCGGGATCTGTGCATAACAACTTATTCAGAAAGAGGATTTTGTACATCTCCAGATGAGATCGTTCTTCATGATCCGAGGGGGCCCTAAGTTCAACGACAAGTGTCCTTATAAAAGCAGGTAAAGACAGACATAAAAGGAGAAAGGCAGAATGGAAACAGAGACTGGCATTATGCAGCCATAAGCCAAGGATGCCTGGAGCTCCCAAAAATGAGAAGAGGCTGGAATAATTTCTCTCTGGGCTGAGCCCTGCCAACACCTTGATTTGGTCTCTGGCCTCCAGAACACTGAGAGAGTAAATTTCTGTGTTTTAAGTCATCACGTTTGTGGTCATTTGTTATGGCAGCCCTAGCAAGCTGACACAGTGTATTTCACTTCCCGGTAATGCAGGCATGAAATTAAACCATAAAATAAGGATTTAGATCCACATTCTATTTTTCTTCTGGACAGGAAGTAGGAGAGTATTTTATGTTGTGTATGCATGTGCGTATGTGTGTGTATTTAGGATGATCCTTTTATAAAGCACAGAGAAGCAAAGAAAATTTTTTCCAAATATGACTCAACTTTACTATTTAGTTTAGTGTATAGAGAAGAAAAAGACTGGACAGAATTCCATCTCTTTAAACATGATTGGAGTGATTCAAGTGTAGGGAATTTTCCAATAAAACTAAATTTCCATCAGCAAAATGCAGTTATCTTTAGAATTATATGGGGCATAAATAAAAGTTATAAGGCTTCCTAATCCAATGAGTACATATTAGATACTTTCTCATTTTTAAAAGAAATATCTTCAGTTAGTTATGTTCCTGTTTGAACTACCCTGGAAAGTGAAATAGCTCAGCCTAATCTATTTAATCCTATATCAGTGTTTCTCAAAATTGATTAGCATAAAGTATCACTTGGGGGTAGTTGTTAACATGCAGATGCCTAAGTCCTGTCCCAGATTCATTAAATTGCTGTTCAGCTTGCATCTGAATTTCTAACAGCTATCTCAGATGGTTTTATTGCAGGTAGTCATTGGATAAGAGTGAAAAAATATGTCCCAAAGATATAACATAATGGTCAACCAATCATTGCTTTAGGTCAGCAATTTTCAACATGTGTGCTGCAAGAATTTTTTAAACATGCAATAGCCGACTATTTAGTCAGGGGCACTGACCTCTTTTCTCTTAGATTGTCAAATTAAAAAATAACAACAGCCAATACAACAATCACCATCCAGTGTGAATAAATCTAAATTATACCTATTTTTTGTCAGATGGGCAAAAAAGTATATTTTTGGTGTGCTGCAGAGTTTTAGTAATTAGTTTATGTGAAGGTTGAAAATTGGTACCTTAGATTGTACCTCACTGATAAAAGAATTCAAGTTTATGCACCTGTATAGATCAGAAGACCTGTGTGTTATAAAATGTAGTACAAGTGGAGTTTTTATTCAAAATGAAATCAAAATAATTACAGTGACATGAGACTCATCTTTTTTAAAATCTCTGTAATGCTCTTACATTTTGCTGCCCTTTGTGAGCATGGCCTTGCCCCCAAAAGAACCATTATTCTGCAGTGTAAAAACAAAGGCATCAAATTCTGAGTTTTTAAGGGTTTCAGAATTGATAATACAGTATTTTTTTTCCTGCCCTCCACCAACTGCCATGTGCATCAGACTAGATAAAAATCCTCCAAAAGCGCCCTGACTGGATTGGCTCAGTGGATAGAGCGTCAGCCTGCGGACTGAAGGGTGTCAGGTTCGATTCCAGTCAAGGGCATGTACCTTGATTGCGGGCATATCCCCAGTGGGGATTGTGCAGGAGGCAGCTGATCGATGTTTCTCTCTCATCGATGTTTCTGACTCTCTATCCCTCTCCCTTCCTCTCTGCAAAAAATCAATAAAATATATTTTAAAAAACTCATAAAATTAAAAAAATCCTTCAAAAGCACTATATACCAGTCCTCTCCTGCCCCAATTAATGCTGGGGGGGGGGGTCAGAAAAGGTCCACAGTTAACTTGAAAACTTGGAAGTAGAAGATAGTTATTCAATATTTCACTGAAATGCTGGGAAGTTCTCACATCATCAATGTGTACTGGACAAACAATGGGTCCATGCTGCCTGTCACTACTCGAGCCAATTAAGCAGAGACAGGGTTGAATCATATATGAGTGTTTTTTCCAATACTGCTGGCAGTATGGGAGAGCAGCAGATTAGCCACATATGCAAAAGGACCAGGGGTCTTCAAAGGGTTTGATATGCAAGGTTTTTTCCAATACTGCTGGCAGTATGGGAGAGCAGCAGATTAGCCACATATGCAAAAGGACCAGGGGTCTTCAAAGGGTTTAGTGATATGCAAGGGCTGGGGTTACATGGGGAAATAGCCAAAGGGAGTGCCAAAATTAACAGGTAACCAGGCTGGAGATTTGCAAAGGCCTGCAGGGATGCAAAAAGGGTTGGGGATCTTCAAAGGGCTGGCAAGTCTGGTTTCTGTAACAAATCTTTGTTAATCTTTCCATGAAAATAGGCAGCTCCAAATGGGGAGGAAGGGCTGCATCTCCAGGTCAGCTCCAGCCAGGGTACAAGTGCCTTCTTTAATCAGAATAAAGCAATCATGGTTAACAGAGCATGATTAATAGTTCTTACAATACTAGTTGGTCCCCCAACATTCCATTTCTGCTGCCTTTCAAATGCCTGGAGGGGACAGTAGGAAACAGATGGTTATTGATCTCCGAGAGAGCTTATGATGGCCTCACCAAGTGTTCTAGCAACCCAGGGAGGCATGAGAATGAGAGGGCAGCCCACCCTCCCTGTGCCTCAAGAAAGGTGAGAGAAGGGCAGATAAAGAGAAGGAAAAGAGACTATGGGACATGTCTCATGGCCCTGTCACAATGGGAAGTAGCATGGACCATGCATTCAAAGTACAGAGGGAAAGACAAAAGCCTCAGCTGAAGCCGATGGAGAGATGTCCACATCAAAGTCCCAGGTGGGATGAAATACCTACTAGAGATAAGAGAAGACAAATGGGGACCCTCTTCTCGAGATTTCTCAAAGGTTTCTGGCATCAGACTAATAGTATATGGGATTTTGTGATAGAATCTAGAACTAAAAAGTTAGAGCTTGTTTGCCCATTAGGGCTTTATGACTTGAGAAATTTGAACCTACTACAAAATTTAAATGTTGATGTCCATTCTAAATTTTTACTATAAACCCACTTTTCTATATAGTAAAATCCACTGAGGAATTTATCTTTTCTGTATTTGTATTTCATTCACACACCAAAAAATTACCCGGTGTCAATCGACAAAGACAACAGAAAGTTGTACTGATATGTAGGTGCCAATGTGAGGTATCTAACTGCAGAGGTTTAATGCATTGTTTACAATGTTCCTTTGTCACCATGAAAAGGAGCATGGGCAGCCCTCAAAATGCAGACTCAATTACTTACAAAGTTCTCATCATTTGTGTTGGGTGAGAACCATAAATTCTGAGTTTCTCATATTTAAAAGAGAGCTAATTATATCTACCTCAGAGGTTTGTTTTTGTTTTGTTTTGGAAGATAAGAGGTCAAGAGTTCCCTTTGACTTTATATTCTGTGATTAGAATGTACAGAATGGTAAGTAATAAATAAATACAAAAATTATTAACCTAGTCGTTATTTGCTCTTATTAATCAATTTTCTACATTTTTATAGTTTCTTTCATTCCATTCACAACTCTGTGATCTCCATTCATAATCCTTCCTCTATCCTTGGGGACAATCCCCCTGTTTTGGCTTACTTCCAGGCCAAAGCCCTGTTTCTAGATCATCGCTGTGCATGTACCCTTCATCATCCGATATAGGATGTCTGCCCCTTACTGCACTTCTCCTCAGGACCCTTCTTCAACTCAGCTCATTCCAGCTTCGTCCACCTATTTTATTCTCCCAGGGTAAGACACTGAGAGTATGTTTCATGACATTTCACTTGTATCTTCTAAACCTTGATTTTTCCATCCTTTTAAATGCCTTTCTGTCTTCCTGGCAATAGCTTCCCACTAATACAATCAAATTTCCAACTTCTCATGCTTATCTTATTCACTGAATCAAATCTTGTTGCTTTCTGAACATTTACTAGTAGCTTTTATTTCTTTTTTTTTAAAATGTATTTTATTGATTTTTTACAGAGAGGAAGGGAGAGGGATAGAGAGAGTTAGAAACATCGATGAGAGAGAAACATCGACCAGCTGCCTCCTGCACACCTCCCACCAGGGATGTGCCTGCAACCAAGGCACATGCCCTTGACCGGAACCGAACCTGGGACCTTTCAGTCCGCAGGCTGACGCTCTATCCACTGAGCCAAACCGGTTTGGCAAGTAGCTTTTATTTCTGTGTCTGGCCTCTTCTCATTTAGTCCATTGATTCAGATTTCTAATTCTATTGTTAACAAACCTTAATTTATACAAAAATCAGGTGTTTCGAAACATCTATTTTTACCTTTTTCATGTCGACCTTTGGTCTGGAATGCAGAATAAGAGCTTAGAATAATCACAACATGTGGGAAGGAGTGATTAATTCTCCACACTAATTCATGTGTAATTAAAATCTCTCAAATCTATGTTTTGATGGTCGAAAAAGCAGCAGGAATTCATTGTCCCTCCTCCCTATACCAGTCCAAATTATGCCACTAAAAAAGCATAAATTTATAACTCAGGACTAACAAATGTATTCAAGGCAAGGCATTCAAGATGAGAAGAATACCTCATTATTAATACACCCTTAAACACAGGACCAAGTCAAATAAGAAAAAAAATAGTATATCATTTTCCTAAAGTCACAGTATAAAGCTAATCAACAACATGAGTAAAGCCTAATGGCTACCCATTTTTCCCTTTACACAAGTCCTTTCACCCCCAATGCCAGTGTGCCAACATCCCTACTTCAGGGCAGAAAACTGTGGTTAAAGAAAATTGCCAAACATCATCATATGTGACAAAACCAATCTGAGATGGCTATGAACTGAATGGTGTCCTCCCAAAATACAAATGTTGATGTCCTAGCCCAATGTGACTATGTTCAGAGACAGGGCCTTTAAGGAGATAAAAAAGTTAAATGAGTTTATTAATAAGGCCATGAGCTGATAGGATTAGTGTCTATTAGAAGAGACACCACAGAACTCATGCTCTCTCTCTCCATGCATACATCCTGAGGAAAGGACATAGGAGGACACAGCAAGAAGGTGGTTATCTCCAAGCCACGAAGAGAGGCCTCGACAGAAATCAATCTGCTGGTACCTTTACCTTGGGCTTCTAGCTTCCAGAACTATGAAAATAAATTTCTGCTGTTTAAGCGACCCAGCATATTGTATTTGTTATGGCAGCCCAGATAGACTTATACGGGAACCAAATGCAAATTTTTGAATTTCTTTTCTAATTGCTTCTTACTTTGCAATAATTATCTTTGTGTACTTTTGTACAAGTTTATTGTCAGACAAATAGAGGGGAATTTCCCCCTTCATTGCATACACAGCATCTTAGAAAATAGAAATCTCATAACCTGTATAGCACAAACTGCCTACCTTCACCCTTTCAAACAGAAACACCATCTTTTGAAGTTATCCACACTCCAAAAAATGTGGTAGGTTCTCACCTTTGAGTAAACCCTGAATACTTTAATCTAATTCTGGAGACTCCACTTTCCTTACTAGTAATTGGTTTAGAGGTGGGCACATCTCATTCAGGATTTAACCAGGAAATCTCAAACACTGCAAACATTTGAAACAAAGGAAATTCAATGCAGATAATTTTTCACACAAGTGATGGAAGAGTTGAGGCACCTGACAGGTAGAAGGGGAGGCAACCAAGCCACAACTACCTCTGAGCTGGAAAAATAAAAGGAAGAAGAAGTCTAACCAGAGCCCAGTGACCTGATTACCTAAAAATCTAGACCAGTGGTCGGCAAACTGCGGCCCCTTGAGTGTGGCTCTTCCACAAAATACCACTGCGGGCGCGCACGTACAGTGCGATTGAAACTTCGTGGCCACACTCAAGGGGCCAAAGAGGCGCATGTGGCTCATGAGCCACAGTTTGCCGACCACTGATCTAGACAAACTGCCTGCCAATCCAGCAGGTGTCAGAGCAACAGAGGAGACACACAGCTGCTAGAGATGTAGCCTGAGGGAGAGGAAGGGGAGAAACACCATTCTCTCTTCTGCACATCCTTCAATTTCTCACTAGTGCCTCCCTTTGGCGAAAACCAACCAGAAACCAGTAGTCCTGGGAGCCTGAGAAACAACGTACAGAGGTCAAGCCCTCTGAGGATACAAAGCACATAAACCAACATGTGTGACCCACTTCTGACAAATGAAATAAAATCTACCAAGTAGCTTCTACCGAAGATTTCCTTTGTCATAAAAGCAGTCACACAAGAACTGCCCCCTTCTTCTGCTGATCATGGCTAGTCTGTAGGTGATGCCTAAAGTGGCTACAGTCAAGTTATGACCATGAGAGGAGTTAGTGAAGGCACAGTAACCTTAATAAGGTTATTCAGTGAAGGAATGGATGACTTCTTAAGTTACTTTACTTTAAAACTTTCTGTTTTGTGGATCATGTTGTTTATTATTTGCAGTTATTTTTTTCTGTTTCTTAAAGCCAAAAGCATTCTACATGATTCAGTCTGTTTTCTAGTGATTCCCCATAGAAATTCTTGCCCAATGCCTCAAGTAGAATTTTCACAGTGTACTAATAATTAAAGCAACAAAAAGGAATGGAACCTGAGGCAAGGTGTCAACATCAAAGTCAATAGTACAAATCAGAACATATAGTCCAATGCCCTGGGAGAATGTGTTAAATCTGCACAAGGCAAAGGATGGTAGACTGAAAATATCAAAATGCCTGGTTTAAATAGGAATTGCTGAATCATCAAAACAAGTTCTGTATATGTGATTATGAACAATGGCTTTTTTATTACATTATCCTTTAATATTATCGACTAAAGTGCCAGATGCTTTGACAGTGGGTGGACACCACCAAGGGCAGTGATTTGGGACAATCACAATATCCCCATTTTTTTGTGTATAGAAGCTACCCATTATGAAAAGGACACCAGAACTTTAATTTTCAATTCCATCAGTTTTAATCTACTCCATTCTTGAGATATATTCTGGCAAAGAGTAACTTGGAAGAGGTACTTATTCTGCTGTATCAAAGATTTATATTTTGCCTTTTAAAAATATATTCACATTATGGACATTAGCCTTAGAGTTTTATATATGAGAATATTTATATTAATATATCTACCAGAAATGCTATGAAGGAAAAAAAATCAAATCTGGGGTCTAAATTTGCCACACACACACACACACACACACACACACACAAAGTAGCAAAAAGCTGGCGCACCCTTGTGTTGTGAAATAAATATCCAAGACGGACTGTCATCTATTAATTGTTTTATCTTTTCTTCATTTGTTCATCATGCATCTAATGAAGATGAATACCTGTGGTTTGAATAATATTACCTTTACTGTTATACATTGCAATTTCAAATATTCAATTTTGTTAAAAATTCCCCTTGTTTATTTTCATCAATTCCTGAAAACATGAGCCTCAAGATCAGCTCTCTCATCCATAGAGCATAAGCAAAGAGTGTCCACCTCAACAGGACTGCAGGTTTTCCTTCCTCCATGACCAGGGAACCCTGCCCACTCCCCAGTTCGACAACAGCCATAAGAGAGGAATGAGGAATCCTAGTGACACACCAGCATGCTGCAAGACAAGCCTGCTTTCACAACTGAATTGATGGTGTCTCCTAGTTCTACTTGGTGTGTTTCTAGTAACCAACTCATTGTTTTAGTCTCTACTATTTTGCAGTCTAGGGTCTGATTACCTTTCCTAGATGTTCAGAAATCTACCAATTAATCAGCCTCCATAACCCCTGCTCCTCCCCGCAACCTACAAGAATCAACAAGTTCCCCAGTTTGCCTCTGAAACAGTTATTTTTTCCTCTCTGAAAATCTAGGTTTTAACCTACATCCACACTTCTGAACCATTCTATATTTTATAGTGTATCTAAAAGAATTCACTCAGATGTCTTCAAAGCATATCTTCCAAATACTTTTCAAAAATTATAATTCCTGTCAGAACTATCTAGCTTCTTTTTTCAAGGCTCATAGTGATGTTTATGTAAATATCTAAAGAATATTGAAATGATTGCTGTTCTTGAGTTTATTTCCCAGAAAATAATATGGTTTTTGCTGTGCATTTAGGGTTGGTGCAACAACTAAAGTTGCTAATCTATAGTAATAAAAGGGTAATATGCTATTTAGACCGGACATCCTTCCAGATGTCATTCCAGACATCCTTCCTGATGAAGACGGGCTGGAGGGAAGCCCAGGTCCCGGGTGCCAGAGAGAAGCCAGTACCATCAGCTGGGGGAAGGAAGGCCTACTCTTGCAGGAATTTCATGCATTGGGCCTCTAGTATAAAATAACAGAAGAAAAGAACTGCAAGGAATATACAGGGTGTCCCCAAAAATGTATATACACTTTAACAGCTGATAGCTCAATTTTGAAAATAAAATGTATTTTAGTAAACACTGCCTTTTTACTTATTCAAAGTGCGGGTGTACATTTCTGTGACACCCTATGTTATAGTCAAACTAAGTTAGTTGTGTTGTGTAGTCACTGGCTGAAGCACAGGGAGTGCCCAAGAGGGACAGGCAATGCCTCAGAAAGGGGGACCTGGAGGGGGGCTTTATTAAAGGGTATGAGTGGTGTTGAATGACTGTAAGAGACTAGGGAAATAGGGGGCCAGCTCATGAAATGACAACAGTTTAGGAATTGGGTAGCCCAACAATCTTTGTTCAGGAGGCAGAAGGAATAAAGTGGAACTGAGGCCATCATTTGTAGGAAAGCAGTAACCATTCAAAATAAGAGAAATTGTCAGTCACATTTCAGCCACAGTGGGAAGCATTGTTCCTATAACTTTGACCATACCCTTGGGATTTCTGTTGTTGTGTTTGTTTTTGTTTTTAGGTTATATTAGGAATATTATATTTTTATCATCAGGGTTAGAAGAGTACTCAGTGCCTTATTTCCTTGGAAAATACAAAGTTAAGATATACATAGAATATTATGTTCAACAAAACCCCTGTACCTGCTTTGGAAAAAGAAGCTGCTTTTCTATGTCATACTGACCCTACACAGCTCAGATCTTCAGACACGAGTGATATGTTCCATTCTCCCAAACTGTGATTTCAAACAGCAAAGTTTGCAATCACCTGTGATTTTAGAGACAAATTTTATCAGCACTAAACACTTGATGTTGATTAACAAAAGTTATTTTTTACAAGACCATCACTATAAGTTTCTTTATTTTAGATGTATTTTTGAAAGAAATAAGTTATTTGGTTTTTAAATCAAAATGGTTAGGAATGAGCTATCAAGTAAAAAATTATCTCATTCTTAGAAGATTAGGATTTGCTTTATTAAATATTGTAATCCTGCCACACAAAGAGGATTCTATTTACTTCTCTCAAAATCCTTCCCATTTAGTAAACTGTCTCTTATTTTCACTTACTGGGAAGAATTCATTTTTAAAATGAGGTTTATGCAAAGTTTCTATCTCTGTGGAAGTTTCCTTATAATGTTTAACAACATGAAAAGTATTACAACCATTGCCCCAGTCTTGCTAATTTTATAATTCCTCTTCATGGTTAAAATGGAAAGAACCAGGATTTTTCCTTCTGGAAGTCCTTGTATTCCTAACCTCATATTTCTTGCCTAACAAGTACAGGAAAAGGAAAGTTCTCTGCATTTTGACAAGGTGACAAGTATTTTGAATTCAATGAAGATCATCTGTAAATTATGGATCTTTCATTGTGCAAAGTTTCTCAGGTGCTAAGACGGATAAAACCCAGTCGCCCTGTCTCTTTCATAGTGTTTACCTGAGATTCCCAAAACAAAATCTAATTTCCAAATTTAGCAAAGTCAATATTTTATAATTGAGTATTAGACTTTTATAAAGAAAATTACTTAGGGGACCCGGAGCATATATATCCATCTATTGATGTAAAGGTATAATCCCAGTCCCTGGCCAGTGCAGAGAATGTCCTACAGTAGATATTTACATTACTTGGCAAGATGAGAAGAGCAATTCAATCAATAAGACTTAAAAATACATCTTGTCTTAGAATTCACAGGACCATTAATCTTTGGGGTGTCATTGCACTTTCGTCATTGGGTTAACTAATTGATGCTCATAACATTAGGATACTCCTTTTTACAGCGAAAAAATAAGTATAGATCATTGCTTTCCAAAAAAAAATATTAAGTCTGTTATGGATTATATAAGAAATTAACTTTTGTTACAGATGCAACTAGGGAAAACAGAGTAATATATGTGTTTGTAAGTGTTCACTGATCATTACTTATACAATATCAATTTTTAACAGAACAGTAAAGAGACAGAAAGGAAACTAAGATATTTTCTTTTCTTTATGTGAAAGGGAATTTTGTAAGAAGTGGTGCAAAGTGATGGAAAAAAAATACTTTAGAGTTAGATCTAACTGTGTCAGCTTTGACACACATTTCTGAATTTTGGGCAGAGTGGAAAATAAATTGATGTTTGTATGAAGGAGCATTTTTGTTTGTTTGTTTGCTTGTTGACTAGCTGGTTTGCTCAGAGAATCCTGAAAATCTGTTATTCTACAGTTCCAACCAGGGAAATAGGAAACATGCATTTATAGTGTTGGCTTCCTGTAAAATAGCCCTTTTGGCATCATTCCTATGGAAGAAATATGGGAGATAAAAAGGAAGAAGAAACTCCAGAGCAAATTATTATTATTTGAGATTTATTGAAGGTCTTCTACAGGTGCATATATGCTGTGTTCAATTCTAGAACATAAAACAGCTTCTTAACTCCAATAAGGACTTTATGAATTGGCCTTTCCATTCCCCTTCTTTGCTTCCAGAACTTTCCTGCAGTCCAAGACTCTTTCATTACAGGCTTACTATGGAATAATTTAAATCCTTACTTAATGTTATTTTCCCTAAACATCTGACATGGTCTATTTTTTTCTACACATTTTTATTGCTAGTAACTACAATGTAATGTAATATACTATCAAAAATATCAGAGAACTATAGTACCAAAAATACAAGAGAACTATAAGTCATTAATAATAACCATCTATTCCTGATCTTTCTTCATATATATAGTTAAGTTTGATATTAATTTTCTTCACCAACTGGGAGACAGTTCTGATAACTTCATCAATCTGATGGGCTATGATGCTAAACAATTCAAGGAGCATCCAATTTTATCAGCAGAAATACTTGTTTCAATACAAAAGAATCAAATCACATCATTTCTTCTCATTAACAACTAAGGAAATCTGACACATTTTAGTTTAATGCTCTACCATTATTGTCATTTTCTAAGAAGAATCCCCATTATGACAGAGAGAGAAATTAATCTTGGATCCTGGAGGCCATTCAGACACATGAAAAAAGAAGTGGGATTGTTATTAATCTCTCTGATAATTATAATCAAGATCATAAAATTTTTGGTTACAAAAGCCCTTGTCAATAAGTTGGAGATTGCTTGATTTTATATGCTTGACAAATAGTGAGAGAAAATTAACTAGGCCCTAATTGACCTGTTTTATTCATGATTTTTTGTAGAACAGAAACAACAATTTATTCAGAAATGACCCAAGTACTTCTGCTGAAGTTATAGGTCAGTCACACATCTGCAGCTAGCTGCTCTAAGTACTCGCACATTAATAAATATACAAATATAATCATTGAATTGCACCCAGGAAGTACCCTTCTGGCCTAGAATTTACAGCACTGATAAGTTACCATACAAGTGTGATGAAGTACCACTTTTATATGATAGAAGTGAAAACAAATTAAACCAGGCTTCCTGCTGTTCAGGCATTGTTGAGAGTTATTTATAAGGAAGTAAATGACTATCAGTTCTCTTGTATTATGTTTCCTTGTTAACAGAACGATTCAACTGTTAGTACTAGATGTATTCTGAGGGTCAATGCTTCATTAGAATAAAATTTAGCACCAGTGTCATCTCACACATGTTTTACAAATTAAAATACCAGCCCCCATTTCACTTCATTAGCATTCATACCATCACTAAACTATACTATCATGCATGTTCTCTGATATGTTTATTAGTAATATTTTTATTTGGAAAAAAATAGTGATTTTAGCTCTTAAAAGAATTTCTCGCAAGTTTCAACATATAGTTTCTTGGGTAGCCATATCATGTTTATATTCCACCTACTTCAGTAAAGTAACATTTGATGTTAAAATGCCCAGACAATTCACCAAGAAATAAAGGAAGGTATTTTGTATAGTATAGAAAAATATCTTGATAGCAATTTCCCACTTTAAATATATTCATACTAGAGGTCCAGTGCATGGGATTCGTGCACTGGTGGGGAACATGGCCTGTGGCAGCGGTTCTCAACCTGTGGGTCGCGACCCCTTTGGCGGTCGAACGACCCTTTCACAGGGGTCACCTAAGACCATCCTGCATATCAGATATTTACATTACGATTCATAACAGTAGCAACATTACAGTTATGAAGTAGCAACGAAAATAATTTTATGGTTGGGTCACAACATGAACTATATTTAAAGGGCCAGAAGGTTGAGAACCACTATTCTACAGAAAGCCACTGTTCACCTGACAGCAGCAGGCTTTATCCCACTCTGGGCCCTCGCAGCTGCCCTTGGGATTCATGCTGTCCTGTCTCCACCCACACCTTGATCAATCTTGCAGGCGATAAATCTTCCTTCGATTGTCCTCATTTGCGTGCGCCTTTGGTCTCCTTTTGACTGAGACGGGTGCACCACGGGATGGCTGTCTGGGATGCGGGGGGAGGACACCGGTGGGGGACGATCCAGTTCCTAAAATACGGCGTTCCCCTTAGGAGACATTGTCAAGCATCCCGAGCTGCTCTCGGGAAAACAAACGAGGTGGCAGGGCGTGGGGTTGTTGGAGAGGCGCCTGGCGCGCCCGCTCTCTGCACAGCTGTCCTGGCTGTCAGACAAGGTGGCGTCCTCTATGGAAGTTTACACACTGTCACTTAGATGAGAAAAACTGATCCCCAGGGAATCGGCAGCAATCAGTGAGTCATCGCAGATGCCACTACGGGGCGAGACAGCGGTGGGCCCTGGCTGGCCCAAAGCCTCTTCTCCTTTCCTTTGGGGACGTCAGGTAGTGTTGGGAATGTGCTGAAGCATGGCTGCCGGCTGCCATCTTGGCTGACAGTTAATTTGCATAAGGATATGCTGATTAGCCAATGGGAAGGGTAGCGGTCGTACGCTAATTACCATGTTTCTCTTTTATTAGTGTAGATTAGTTGCATAAAATATTTAAAAATCCTACTATATATGCTGATATTTTCTGAAAGCACTCTGATTGACCATACAAAGTATCCAACTTCCCAGATTACAAAGTTTCAGCACCCAAACTTATTTTTCTAGAATGTTGATAATACTCAGAAGTGTCCCTAAAAAGCTTATTAAATGATTAACCAGATCCTGAGTTGAAAATGTCTAACATTAATTAATGAATATCTAACAGGTAATTTTATTAAATGTCAGGACATTAAAATAACTCATAGAGTTGCAAAAATGTTCATGGCAAGTTTGGAGAAATTTATTAAAGCAGTCATAAAATTCTCTTCAGATGTATTTAACTAAGCTTTATTTAGGAGTCAGTTTCATTTTCTCGCTCAAGTGAGCTCGCTTGATTCAATCTATAAAATAAGTAGTTTGAGACTACAAACAAAGCAAGCAAGAAAATCTCAGGATGATCAGGGCCTGTGAGACAGCTGTTTGTACTTTCTTAAGTATGTTGCCCTCCCATGGAAGCCCATTGTTTCAGGCATTTCACAACCTTTAAGCAGGGGTGGAAGGAAGAAAGACAACTAGAGAATCGACCAATAAGTAAGAGGCTAGTTAGTCTTCAGGCTTAAAATTGCATTCTGAGGAACTTCAGCCATGATTACTCATATATGGAAGTGCCAAGAACAAAACAGACCAGAGATCCACTAAGTTTTGGGAGAAATCGTGTGGCCAAAATAATCCTAAGTATAATTTTCCAAAACCTGTGCCTATTCAAACTTTAAAACAATCCCCTGGACGCCAAATGTTCTCAGGGAGAAAGTGAACTGGAAATGCCTACTAATGTCCATTCCATATGTTCCCATAAAGAGTAAGTCAGAAGGAAGAACCTAGAACCTTTTAGACAGTATTTTCAGAGATCATGGAGGGCAAAGGAAAAGAAAACTTTCCCCAGAAAAATGAACCAGGGACAGCCAGGTGAGCTAAGGAACATAGTCCCCACATCCTAGTTACCCTGGTAACCCCTCATAGAAACTAGAGGTGAGTCTGGGCTCCATAAAACTAGAAAGTTAGATATGAGAGAACAGGATACAGAGAGATGCAACAGTGGGAAAAAAATGCATGACAGAGACAAGGCAAGCAACCATGAAGCTACTTTTGTTTTAAATGTCCCCTTCTGGCTATCACTCAAGACTACTTTTAGACCAAGGTTGGTGGTAGGAACCAGATATTGCTCCCAGGTAGCAGCTAAACAGCACGGAAGAAGAAAGATGTTGATGAAGGAACTTGGCTGGAAAAACTCTTACTAAGCAGTCGTTCATATGAAATGGCTTATATATACACCAGTCACTACCTTTAAACCTTGAAAAATATTAATCCGTATACAAAATAATGCACACAGAAACACTAAATGCAGCCTATAAACAAATAAAAAATTTTAAAGATGTCAAATAAATTTCATTTTATAGTGGACAACTGTAATCTTAGTTTTAAAAAAGTGATTACCTGATAACCTATAGATAAATGTATTATAAATTAATCACACTAATACCATAATTGTTATTTATTTGAATTCACAAGAAAACCATTGTTTTCCTTTTAAAACTATTTTGTAAGAACAAGTTCAAATCAACGACTTAGTAATAGCAGGGAAGACTAAAAAATAAATATTTTAATTAAATGAGAAAGATATTTAAGTTTAATTATGATCCTCAAACATCAAATCTTATTGTATTTACCAAATATTTTCTATTACATCCCAAAAGCTGTGAAACTTCAGGGTTTGGCTCCAGAAAACATCTAATGAATTTTCAATCTATCATGTTTTCATTTTATTATAGAAAGAACTATTTTAGAAGGCGTTAACTGTTGTTGTTGTTTTAACCTGAATTTCATTACATCAATGCAATTTGAACTAAGTAAATTTAATTTTCTAGGTTCTAAATGTATTAAATTGGAAAAAGTATCTGAGCCATAGGAATACTTTTCTCTCTTTCAGAGGATACCAACCTCATACATTACTAGGTAATTTTAACTACCTATCTCCTGCCATTGGTACAAGTAGGGCACTTCACCTGTTGTTATAATTTAATGGCACTCAGGATTAAGTCATGAGCACCTACAGGAAAGTATTTCCTGATCCACTTTATTATTTC
Source organism: Myotis brandtii (assembly GCF_000412655.1). Classification (NCBI taxonomy): domain Eukaryota; kingdom Metazoa; phylum Chordata; class Mammalia; order Chiroptera; family Vespertilionidae; genus Myotis; species Myotis brandtii. The sequence continues at coordinate 3,837,573 of NW_005354999.1, read as the reverse complement.
TTCCAATATTTATCACATGGTCTACAACTTCTGCTTTTAATTAGAGGCATCTAATGATTAATACTGGCCAATCTGTGTCCAATTAAAGTCAATGAAAAATTATAGGTGGGTGGCTGGGTAGAACTACTCATTCAGTAGTGGATACTTACTTAACCATAAGGATGAAACACTGAAGTTTCAGTTCTAGTCAATGAAAATGCATCTGTGTAGGCCTTAGACTAAGGTGTGATGTCAAGGAAAACATCAGGTCAGAATACTTAAGTTCAAAACAAGCATGTGATATTTTTTTTTTCAGAACTAAGACCTCATACTGCTTCATATTTTTTACTTTATTTTCTTTTTTAAAAAACCTTAATGAATTTAATTTGCATAAAATAAACCAAATATATTTAAAGTATACAATCTGATACTCTTTGGCATATGCACACACCCATCAAATGATCTCCACAATTGCCTGGCTGGTATGGCTCAGTGGTTGAGTATCGACTCATGAACCAAGAGGTCACAGTTTGATTCCAAGTCAGGGCACATGTCCGGGTTACCAGCTCGATTCCCAGTAAGGGACTTGCTGGAGGTGGCAGGTCGATTATTCTCTCCCATCATTTATGTTACTATCCCTTTCTCTGTCTCCCTTCGCCTCTCTGAAATCAATAAAAACATCTTTTTAAAAACTATGTATCTTCATATTGTCTCTTCTCTGTGCCATAATGTATTAGGGATCCACCCTACTCCAGTATAACCCTGTCTTAACTAATCTGCAATGATTCCATTTCCAACTCAAGTCACATTGTGGGGTACTGTAGGTTAGAACTTCAATATATCTTTTTTAGGGTACAACTCAACTGATAAGCTGCCCTCAGCCACCCCCCCCCTCAAAAAAGTCATTCCCTTTCCACATGCAAAATACATTCCCAACATGCCTAAAGGTTTTAACCCATTCCAACATCAACTTTAAGCCCAAAATTCATCTAAATATGGTCAACTCAAAAAGTTTTAAACATCAACTTCAAAATCACCTAAATCAGCTTTGGGTAAGACTCTTGGTATGATCCATCCTGGGGAAAATTTCTTCCCCATCTGTAGACTTGCAAGACCTAGAAAACAAGTTATCTATTTACAAAATATAATGGTGGGAGAAGCACAGGATCGACATTCCTTTTCGAAAAGGAAGAAATTGGAAGGAGAAAAGGAGTCATATGTCCCAAGCAAATAATTTAAAAAAAAAAAAGCTAGATTTCCAATATCAGCCAGCAGTTTCACTCTTGATCCTAATTCCTTTGGTATTAATATCCATGTCAATATTAATATATTTTAATACTGATAGTTAATATTGCATTAGCAGTAACACTGTCACTATTTACTAACATGATTTATACTGCCATAAAATTTGAATAGTATTGTCTCAAGTGAATATCCTTCCAATATAAAACAATCTGATTGTATTGGCAATGAAATACCATATGCAAATTGTATTGTTCCTTTGCAGGATTATTAAGGAAATTTATGATTTTGTTTTGTTTTGTTTTGTTTTTATTTGAGAGAGAGGAAGAGGGAGGCAGAGAGAGATAGAAACATCAATGATGTGAATCATTGAGCAGCTGCCTCCTGCATGACCCTTATTGGGGATTGAGCCCAAAACCCGATCATGTGCCCTGACCCTGACCAGGAATCTAATTGTGACCTCCTGGTTCATGGGTGGATGCTCAACCACTGAACCACACTGCCTGGCTTTAAGGAAATTTAAATCTGCTGTGGAATTAAAAGAAGTGGGCCTGGCTGGATATTATTAAATGATGTCCTTCAAGCAATTTTATATTGTCTATGAACTTTCTGTCCTGTGATCACTCAGACAGTATTCCTGATAGTGTTCTCTGAGGCTAACATTTCATCAAGGAAACTTTCTACGTGCTCCAAATTTTCTTTAATAGAACAATAAAATTTTACTAAAATGTTTACATGCTTCCTGCATATCAATAAAAAAATGACATATGAAGAAACAAAATCCTTAATCTAATTGCCCAAATGCTGAAACGTCATTGAGTTATTACTATAAGTTGAATAAATACATCAATATTAGTATCATGAACTCTCCCAAATGTATAAGTTTTATGATAAAAAAGAAAATGAGTGAGAGAAAGAGAAGACACTAAAACAAGGCATAAAGAAGGACAGTGATATAATAATGGTCAAAAGTATCATTATGTTTTAGAGAGGTTTTTTCCCCTGCAATTTTCAAAACTCCCTAACTTGTATTTTTAAGTGCTTGAATAAAAGTTTGAAAATTTTCCAAAAATAGTAATAAAAATTTGTCTAGATGCCGTTTTATAAGTGATCAGTCATTTAGAAAGTTCAGTTGAACTGATGCTTCTCTTCAAAACTTGGACCCAGGAATCAAGTTCAAAACAGTTTGTTTAGTATAATCCTGTTACATCATCCAGCCAGATGTCCATCAACTGATGAACTGATGTCAATGTGAATTCTATGGGGGAGTATTATTCCCTCTCATGACTGACCCCATTTTCAAATCTCTCATATTTAATCGCTGACTGCATTAAAAATATTTTATTTGAGGTTATTAAGAAATTAGCTCAATTAAAATGTAAACTTTTCTGGTAGTTATTTGCTTTAGTAAACCTTTACAGCTAACTAAATCTTATGAGCTTTACTTCTACTCATTTTATTGTGAAGTTTGCCTATAGTGAACTTTATCAGATACTTTCTAACGTTGAAGTTAGATAGGGCAACACCCATAACAGGAAACAAATATTAAGTGTTGAAAAAGGAAAGGGAGAAATGATAGTGTGTTTTTTTCCAGTTTCTGTGTTTATATTTTGGAGTTGACATCATGCTTTGTGCCAGCTTTATGCAGTCACACAAACAGTTGAAATTGGCACTATCCCTCAGTGCAGACTTTCAGAATGGCTATGTTTTCCTCTGTATATGCAGTCACTTTATTTACTATCCCTCTAAAATTGTTAGGTGCCATAAGATCTCCTCTGCCTGTTTTAAAAAATGTATTTTTCAGACATAAATATATTCATTTTGAATCCTTTCTCACAAAAATAGTTATTCTGATTTTTGAATAATTTTTATAGTCATTTTCAGTATCATTCAATTATTTGAAAATCCTTAATTACACTCAGTATTTAGAACCAAATATAGCATGGCTTCTGAGGATTTGTAAAACAGAAGCACGATTTTCTCTATTCAGAACAAAGTTCACTAAAAAGTAACTTGATTTTCCATGTTTTTCCCTTCCAAATCTCTACACTGTGGCCCTGAGGAAGCAATGCAGCCAGACAAACAGAAACTGTTTTCTGCCACTGTGTCCAATCAGAGCAGTGACTGGTGCTGGGAGATGGGGGGCGGGAGTACTCCAGGCTAACACCTGCATGGAATGGGGAGTACTCAGTCACTACACCTGCATGGGCTCGCAACCGCATCTTCTTTGTGAACATGCAGGTCTATATAACCTGTTGTAGCCCTTCTGCACCATGATAACTGCACAAATCCCACCGTGCAGTGCTGTGATTCCAGCAGTTTCTCCTACAGGGTATGGCCTAGGATGCATAACCATGTTCTTCCAGTGTTATATGTCCCATTCCGGGGAGCATTTTTAAGACTCAGGAACCAGAGAATGTAGTCATGTGAAGCATCTGATTGCTCCCTTTTACATAAACCCTTTCAGTATGGTATAGAAGAAAAAAGATATAATTGATGTTAAGCAAGCATTGTCAATTTCTAACCACGAGACACCAAAGTTGTTTTCTCTCTCAGCCTGTCCTCTACACCAGTGCTTTCAAAACTTTAATGTGCATGGAAATCACCGGGAAATCATGTTGGATGCACAATCTTTTTCAATGGTAAAGGACAGGACCAATATTCTACATTTCTAGCAAGAATGCAGCTAGTCTTAAGAGGAACCACACTTTAAGTAACAAGGTGCTAAAGACTCCTCTACAGTTGTAGTTCTTTCAAAGAGTTGTTAAAGTCCTCATGAAATAGAAACTAGAGGGTACTATGAGTTATCCTTACAGATGCATCAAGAGAAAGACTGATACTGAGATTGTTAACAGCCAAAGGCAGTATCTAGGACTAACTGGAAGGTGTTGTGAACAACCCTCACAGATCTGACGGAACCCATGAGAGATTATGGTAGTGAGATTCTGAGAAAATGTGCTGGGTCTTTGTCATAGGAGAGCCATCACTGAGAACCATCCTAGCAGCCATTACCAACAAATAGGCTCCTGCTGCTGCCAGGAGCAGCCCTGTTAAGGGAAGCTTCTGGAAACCATGTATGGGAAGCCACCAAAGAGATCAACCACCAGGAGGAGTACTCAGGGTATTGTTTGAGGAGGCCTACTTTCTCAGAATTATTGACTTCTTTGTATTGTATGCCACCCTTGAGAATAAAGAGATCTCTATGCATCTCAAAGCCAAGTGAAGAGTGCTGGTCTTTCATTAGAGGGCTAAATGAGAGGAGGTAAGAGTTTTCTGGCAAATACTTGATGGGACTGGAAGCCCAAAAATTCTGCATGGAGTGGGGAGTACTCAGCCACAATGAAGGTTCTTAAGCCATCCCCTGCTTTTAGCTTTTTAGTTGTACAACACAGACCGTTGAACAATGGTGACGTCCAACACTACCTAAACTCCTGCTTCTACCTCAGTGATATCATTGTTCAGTTACTGAGCTGCTCCTTTAGCCTGAAATTCCAAATTCAGATTCTGATCTTGTTTTGGGAGTCTTACTTGTTTACCTATCTCTGTCACCCATCTTCTTATGAATCTCAAACTACTATCTAGGAGTCATCAGCAGATTGCATTGCTGGCACAGTGTGGTTTTATGGCTAAATTAGCGATATAAATCTTACTTAAAGTATTCCTGAACTTTGAGCCCATTGGAAATCTGCTTGTCAACTCTGCCCCAAAGAATTACTATCCATGTATTATTACATCCTCTAGTTTGCCAACTAGTCATTTATTTTAGCCACCCTATGCTAATGCCAGTATGTTTGCACTTATTCACAAGCTTTTGGAGAGATGCTTTATCAAAAGCATTGCTAAAATCAAGATAAATTATGCCTTTTCATAAATTAACTTAGTTACTTCATCAAAAAATTCAGATTAGCCTGACATGATTTATTTTTAGGGAATCCAGGCTAACACCTGCTCAACAACCCAGATAATTGATCTCATTATTTTAAAAGAGATTTAACAGAGTAGTTTAGTTTGGAAGAAAAGTTTGAACAGTTGACCAATCACCTTTTCCATTAAGAGTCCAGAAAAGTCACAGAAAAATCAGAGTACAGTTTTTGTTGCTGTTGTTTTAATATATTTTTATTGATTTCAGAGAGGCAGGGATAGGCAGAGAGAGAGAGATAAAAAAATCAATGATGAGAGAGAATCATTGATTGGCTGTCTCCTGCACGCCCCCACTGGGGATCGAGCCTGCAACCCAGGCATGTGCCCTTGACCGGAATCGAACCTGGAATCCCCCAGTCTGCAGGCCGACGTTCTATCCACTGAGCAAAACCAGCCAGAGCAAGAATAGAGTTTTCAAAATTATTTTCCAAATCCCTTCTTCAGTAAACTTCAGATAATGTACCACATCTCAATTACTTTGAATAACTCAAAAAAAATGTTTTGTCCTATTAAGAGATGAGTGAATCTAAGAGAACAATTGTGTCCATATTTCTGTGTGTCACTCATAGAATTAGAACCCCTTGGTTATTTTCTGAAATCACTTTTATACCTGGGTCTTGAGGGAGTGAATGTAGTGGGCAGAGTTGGAATTATTTATGAGTATATTATTTATGAGTCAATTTGCATATGTTTCTGAGAGGCAGAAATGATGGCTGGGCTGTGAATTAAAATCTGAACTTTTAGTTGCATTTGATAGAAACGAACTGCTGCTTTAGTGAGAAAGAGATGTTCTTGGCTAAGAAGCTAAAGTATAGAAAGAGTAAGGGTGAAGCTCAACCTCACAGATACCTAGAACGACTGGAATGAGAAATAGAAACACTACTAAGACTCTCTTGTCCTCAAGTCTCTTCTCTCTAAAGGTCAGCTGTATTTTCTCAGATAGGCCTCTTCCACGTGGTGTAGATGTGATCCCTGCACCTCTCATACTCATGTTAACAGCTTCACTACAACTGAGCCAACAATTCATTACTTAGAACAGGTTTTAAAAAAGAAAAGAAAGAAAGAAGAAGTCTTTATCATGCCTGGTTGGAATTGTCCTTGGACCAATAAGTGGTGGTTAGAAGGAGACACAGAAAAGTGGTAAACACAAGGTTTAAACAAATTCTCCTCATATCAGACATTTAATCACGGAGTAATTTGCAGTAAAACATTCACCTGCCTCCCACCTTCCAAACACAGAAATCATCAGTAAAATGAGCTATAATGTCCACTGTCCATATCAGGTACAGATATGTTTAGACTTATTCATGGTAAAATGAGGATTTTTTAAAAACACATTTAAATTGGTTTCTTTCATTTCCAAGCTTCAGATAACATTTAGAACAAATTAACAAATTAACTTTCAGTTCAAGATGGCAGAACGCATAAGTAACATTGAAATGAGAGAACAGAAATACATTTGGAATGAGAATAAAAGGGTAAGCAGAGTCAAAGGCAGCATCAGATGATGGAACCCACATCTCAATTACTCTGCATATCTTAAAAAATGTTTTGCACACATTTCTGAGAGCTAGAAAGGTGAGGGCTAGTTTGGTTGGCTAGAAACAGACTTTAGGAAGTCACAGATCTGCACATACCTTGAGAGGGCTGCAAGCAAGGGAGGAGCCATCCACCTGGTGGAGTGACAGAGAATGGGAGTTAAAATCAAAGCAAACCAAAGAACTTATATGCATATATCTACATAACCTATGGACACAAACAATAGTGTGGTGAAGGCCTGAGGTGTGGGAGGAGGTCAATAGGGTAAAAGGGGACACTTGTTATACTTTCATCAATAAAAATAAATTTTAAAAAACTAAGCAGAGAATATTATGAATTAATTTAATAAAAAATCCAACTTAACAAAATCAAAGCTAAAACAGGAAGCTTAAGTGAAGATCTCTAATTTGAACGCTTGATTCCCCTTTCCTATCCCCAGTGCATAGTATAGACAACAGGGTTTTGAAACAAGAATTTTTAGAGGTAAAAAAGACAGGTTTAGGAAATTGTAGAAATTAAGGGGACCATGGAAGAAGCACAGGGCTGCAGAGCAGCAGAAGGTATATCTCCATAGAATAGGGGAGCTGAAAAGCTGCAACAGGTATATTTCCATAGAATGAGGGAGCTGGGAATAGCAGAAGGTCTATACTGGTATTTATAAAATAAAGGGAAGGAAGCCCTTCATTCAGAAGGAGAAGAAGAAAGCCCAAAGGGAATAGGAAAACAATAAGGAAGGAGGTGGGGAGAACCTCACATGTAAGGTTAGACCTTTGAGCTCAGGAGTTACTATAGAAACCAGTCTAAGGGAATAGTGACCAATCAGAGGGGATATCAAGGCACAAAGATCTGCAGCCTTTATAAGCCGTAGGGAAAAGGAACTCAGTGGGACTCTTTCCCCCTCCCCACATGGGAGTCTGCACTGTGAAATTCTTTCCCCTTCCCCATGTGAGAATCTGTACTTGTTCTTCAATAAATCTCCACCTTTGCTATACCAACTTCCCTCCGTGGATTCATTCTTCGACTCCGGCAGACAAAGAGCCTGGGAACCAGTCTGCCCAGGGGAACAATGTATGTTCCAGTCCAAAAATTCTGTTTCAGTTTCACTATAAGCAAAGCAATAGAAGGCTTGTCTCTAAGAAATTGAACATAAGAGCGGGGAAGATGTAGGATTTCTTATGAAGAGGGTGGTACAACAGGGTAAAATCCTCCTAATGTATGCATAGTAGAAGCTAGCAGTTTGATAACCCTGGGAGTCTTGGTGACCTAGCCAATTAAGAATTACTCAGAGGTATACTAGGGAAGGCCTTAGAACAAATATACATGCTTACACAAGCTGTGGGCCTTAAAAATGTGTGGACAACCAAGGTTGATAAGACATAGGAGGAAAGCCATGAAGAAAAATTAACTAGATAAATAATCATTCTTTAAAACTTTTGGGGGAAGTATAGATAATTAAAAAAAAGAGGGGAGTTTAAATAAAACTCTACTCAGAGTGCTCAAGAAATAAAAGATACTTAATTTATACAATAAGAATCCAAAATTATCAGAAGGAATAGGTAGAAAATAGGAAACAAGTACTTAAAGGTTATAAATTTGCTCATGAAGAGAACTGGTTAATAAACATTTTTATAAAATCATCTGGAATTTAGAAAATAAAAACCGAAGATGTGGAAAATATGACCTACATTATTTTAGGCCATATTCATATGAGCTATTTATTGATTTTTAATATTCATAGTCATCCCACAAACATACCATGAGGACTTAACTTAGAAATTTACAGGATGTAAATGTTAACATCCTTAACAATGTAAGAAGTAAAAGTAAATAAAACTGTAGCTGCCAAAAAGTGGGTAAGAAATATAAAAGGAAGAATACCTTAAAAGTCATCTTATAAAAATAGCATCATTTGCTGCTTAAAATGATCGGAATAAGAAATCCAGCAATATATTATTTACAGCTACAAAAAATAAACCAGAAGAGAATTAATAATATAAGAATCAAGAATATAGAGAAGAAAGATATGGGCCAAGAAGGCATGAGCTAAATTCTCATCTTTCAAAATAGGGAAGTATTAGATAATATTAAAGTTGATTAAGTGGCATAAACATATTATCTAGAGTTATGAAAGTGGCTGGAAAGATAAGTAGTTGAGAGTATTTGCCTCTGGGGAGTAGCCAATGAGATTAGGAGGCACAAGGCAGAAAACTAGTGGTCCTTTTTTTTAAAATCATAAATCAATTATGCTATACGAGTGAATATTTTCCCCTGTGCCCATATTATTGTAATTTAAAGTAAGTATAGGTAAATACTGTCCATATAGATTATAAAGTCCATTAATTTTATAGAAGATCAGCTTTAAATGCATTCACAGTTTTAGTTCCATGTCAAATTCATTTAGGGTGTGGAGTAAGAAAGTGATACTTTAAACAACTTTTAAAGGAACAATGGAAAAAGAGAAATGTCAAAAATCTAGGGGAGAGAAAAAAATTATACCCTATTTTTTCAAAACAGAGTAAGAATATTTATGTATTCTGGATCCCTAGAAACACTCAGGAATACATTATTATATGAAATCTTAGGGTATTTCAAAAGGAATAGCTGTCAACTCAATATTAGATAACAACATGGCTGGCAATACTTGAGAAAGCAGAGCCCAGGCAAAGACAGAGTTAAGCAAAGATTTGAGACCTAAGCATGAGACTAGAGCTAGAAGAATATTATTAAGGAGATGGGTATGTGAGCGAGACAATCCTAAATATAACCCTCTTAAATTTGTCAATGCAAAAGCCCTTCTACCCTTTTAATACAGTGAGTAAAATGCCTGAGCCCCCTTCCACTCCCCATCTCCAGTCATATCGGATCACCTATTCAGGACCAATTAGGAGGGAACTTCCTTTATCATGATGTTATATCTCGATGTGAAAGTACCTCCATTACAATTATTCCCCAGGCTCCCTTTGCTACTTAATTTGAATACAATGGGAGGTACTTACTTAGTTCCTTTTCCAATAGGTCAAATCACTGGGGAGAAGGGACGTGGAGAGTCCTGACCTCCCCACATTGTCCGTTGGGATTTGGGTGCCTGCAGAGCATACAGGTACAGCTCTGCTCTCTTTACTGGGCTAATGTGCGTCCACCCCACCAGAAAGCCTGTGGCTTTCCACTGCCTGCCTGAGGGTAAGTGTTGCCTAATTCTGGAGGACAGAAGGGCCACTGCTGTCAAATACTCAAACCACATTCTCCAGTAGCTCTAGTAACAACGCTTCCCTTTAGGATCAAAATATCAATTACGTGAATACCGAATGGGGGAGAACTGCCTTGGCAGTAGGATATAAAACAGCTTTGGGATTTTAGTTGACTGAATATGAGCTAGCAGCTATGGATAAAAGAACATTAATTGTATGGCATCACAAGCACTTTTCTAGAAATCTCACCTATAAAAACAGTGATAGAAACATGTTCATGGCGTTGGGGTACAGAACCACAGAACCGCTCACAGTAGAAACAAGTGTTTACCTAACCCCAAAGAAGAATAATTTGTTCTAAAATTACCTCAAATAGAAAAACTCACTTCCTTGGGGTTTTTTCCACTGAATCTTACAGAGCCTGGGGTTCTTTGCTGCTGCCCCAGGGGGCACTACAGAGAGCCAGCAAGGAGGACTCAGGAGGCCATGGTCCCAGGACCTCTCAATCCTGTGAGATGAGCCCCACTTTGGACATTAACTGTCAGACTTCATTTTTAAAAAGCTTGTTTAGCCTTTTTTTATAATAGGTTTACATGATCTGCCTCCTGACTTTTTGCCTAGATTCTCCTTCTGTTTTTCTCTTCCCCACTAATACTACCTTTTGAGTATGAAATGCATTCCTTCCTTCCTTCCTTCCTTCCTTCCTTCCTTCCTTCTTCCTTTTT